>NC_059159.1:113570226-113878798 GCF_019923935.1 Bubalus bubalis | reverse complement strand
CACCCCAAAACAATGAATTTCACCTTTTTCTCAAGTGCACATGGAACCTTCTCCAGGATAGATCACATCCTGGGCCATAAATCTAGCCTTGGTAAATTCAAAAAACTTGAAATCATCTCAATCATCTTTTCTGATCACAGTGTGGTAAGATTAGATGTCAACTACAGGAAAAAAACTATTAAAAATACAAACATATGGAGGCTAAACAACACTCTTGTGAATAACCAACAAATCACAGAAGAAATCAAAAAAGAAATAAAAATATGCATAGAAATGAATTAAAATGAAAACACAACAACCCAAAACCTATGGGATTCAGTAAAAGTAGTGCTAAGGGGAAGGTTCAGAGCAATACAAGCTTACCTCAAGAAACGGAGAAAAATCAAATAAATAACCTAACCTAAAGCAACTAGAAAAAGAAGAAATTAAGAACCCTAGGGTTAGTAGAAGGAAAGAAATCATAAAAATTAGGGCAGAAATAAATGCAAAAAAAACAAAGGAGACTATAGCAAAAATCAACAAAGCTAAAAGCTGGTTCTTTGAGAAGATAAATAAAATAGACAAACCGTTAGCCAGACTCATCAAGAAAAAGGGAAAGAAGAATCAAATCAACAAAATAAGAAATGAAAATGGAGAAATCACAGACAACACAGAAATACAAAGGATCCTAAGAGACTACTATCAGCAACTATATGCCAATAAAATGGACAACTTGGAAGAAATGGACAAATTCTTAGAAAAGTATAACTTTCCAAAACTGAACCAGGAAGAAATAGAAAATCTTAACAGACCCATCACAAGCACAGAAATCAAAACTGTAATCAGAAATCTTCCAGCAAACAAAAGCCCAGGACCAGATGGCTTCACAGCTGAATTCTACCAAAAATTTAAAGCAGAGCTAATACCTATCCTACTCAAACTCTTCCAGAAAACTGCAGAGAAAGGTAAACCCAAACTCATTCTATGAGGCCACCATCACCCTAATACCAAAACCGGTCAAAGATTCCACACACACACACACACAAAATTACAAGCCAATAACACTGATGAACATAGATGCAAAAATCCTTAACAAAATTCTAGCAAACAGAATCCAACAACATATTAAAAAGATCATACATCATGACCACGTGGGCTTTATCCCAGGGATGCGAGGATTCTTCAATATTTGCAAATCAATCAATGTGATACACCACATTAACAAATTGAAAGATAAAAACCATATGATTATCTCTTTTTCAGTGTTGCTGGATTTGGTTTGCTCATGTTTTTCTGAGATTTATGTCTATATTTGCAAGGAATATTGATCTGTACTTTTCTTGTGATTTCTTTGGCTTGGGTGCCAGGGTAACCCTCACCTTGTAGAACGAGCTGGGAAATATTTCCTCCTTGTATTATTTTATTACTATGAATGGCTTATTTCACATAGATAATATCTTCACAATTCATTTATATTGTAGCATGTATCAGAACATGATTTCCTTTAAAGGCTGAATAATGCTTCATTTGGATGCATCCACCACATTTTGTGTATTCATCTGTCAATGGAGACATGGGTTATTCCTACCTTTTGCCCACTGTAAACAACACTATAAACAAATGGCATACAAGCATTTGTTTGAGCTCTTCCCTTCAATTCCTATGAGTATATACATAGGATGGGAAAACCTCAGTCATATGATAATTCTGTGTTTAGATTTTTGAGGAAGTGAGTGTTCATTCTTTTCAAACATAAATTTACAAGTGAAGTCATATGGGACTGAACTCTTTGTAGAGATGTTTTTTCAGCTTTGGTGTGTAAATGGCAAATACAATTATAAGATATTTAAATTGTACACTGTGGTGATTTGATACATGGTGATTTGATACATACTGGGGAAGGATTCTCAACATCTAGTTGGTTAACACACCCATCGTCTCACTTTTTTTTTAATGGGAACATTTAAATTCTACTGCTACCAAGCTACAATTATGTAACAGTGTTATCAGTAATAGCCACATTTTACATTAGATCCTTAGAATTTATTCATAAATTTTTACTCTTTTATCAACTTCTCCCTATTCCCCCTACCCCTCCATCCCAAGCAACCACTTTCCTATTCTGTTTTGATGAGTTTGACTTTTTTTTTTTTAAGCATTCATATACAGGTGATAACATGTAGTATTTGTCTTTGGTTTATTTCACTTAGCATAATGCCCTGAAGGTCCATCCAATGGTGTCACAAATGGCAGGGTTCCCTTATTTCCCATAGCTGAGTGAAATTCCCTGGTGTGTATGTGTATGTGTACATGGACTCTTTGATTGTTTCCATGTTGGGGCTATTATATTATTGCACAATGAACATGGAGATGCATCCAACTTTAGTGCTTTCATTTCCTTCAGATAAATAACAGAAATGGAATTGATTGACTGTACGGTAGTTTCATTTTAAGCTTTTGAGGAACTGCCATACTGTTTTCCATAGTGACTTTATTAAATTACATTCCCACCAACAGTGCTCAAGGGTCTCCTTTTCTCCACATCCTTGCCAACACTTGTTATCATTCATCTTTTTGATGATAGCCATTCCAACAGGTGTGAGGTGATATCTAACCGGTTTTGATTTGCAGTTCCCTGATGATTAGTAATGTTGAAGACCTTTGCAAATACCTGTTGGCCATTTGCATGTCTTCTTTGGGAAATGTCTATTCAGTTCTTCTGCCCATTTCTTATTTGGATTGTTTGTCTTTTTGCTATTCAGTTGTATGAGCTCCTTATATATTTTGAGTATTAACCTCTTATGATTTGCAAACATTTTCTCCCATTGTGTAGGCTGTTATAGAACATTTTTTGAGTATCAACCAATTTAAAATAGAACAGAAAGGTTGACCCTCCCTGATGGCTTTGATCCTTTCCTGCCTTTGGACTCACGCTGAAACGATAGCTATTTCTGGGTCTTGAACATTCTAGATTTGGACACCATTGCTTTTCCTGGTTCTTAAGCCTTCAGACTTGGACCGGAATTATATCACTCGATCTCTTGGTCTCTAGATTATGACTACAGATCTTGGGACTTGTCAGCCTGATTGTGTGAGACACACACACACACATACTAGCATTCCCTTATAATAATTCTTATTTCTGTAAAGTTATAGGGATGTCCCTTCTACCACTTCTAGTTTTAGTAATGTGTAATTTTTTGCTTGATAAGACTAAAGGTATATTAATTTTGCTTATATTTTTGAAGACAAATTTTTGCTTTGTCAATATTCTCTACTAAACGTTTTCCTATTCTGTTTCATGAATTTCCAGTCTAATCTATTATTTCCTTTCTTCTGGTTAATTTGTGTTTAGAATAGTCTTTGTTTCTTCAGGTAGAATGCTATTGACATCTTTTAAAAATATATAGGTGTTTATAGGTATAAAATTTTCTCTAAACACTATTTTAGAGTATCCTGTAAGTTTTGTTGAGTTTTAGTTTAATTCATCTAAAGATATTTCAAAATGCCCCTTGTGATTTCTTTGATGTCTTATTGGGAGTGTGTTGTTTAATGTCCATATGTTTGTGAATATATCAAATATTCTTCTATTTGATTTCTAATTTTATTCTACTGTGATTGGAGAATAAGCTTTTTATGCTATCCATCCTTTAAAATTTAGTAAGATTTGTTTTATGGGCCACCATTTGGACTTGCTTTGAGAATATCTTAATTTGGCTATCTTTGTTAAAAATGAAGTGATTTTTAGAGAAAAACTATCTTTGAATAATATACTTTTGTGAATATGAAGTTATAGTGTTGTTAATTGTCTTTGAGTTGTTGCCTAAGACTCACTTCGTAGATAGCTCTTTTTTGCTATGTTCAGATCAGATCAGATCAGTCGCTCAGTCATGTTGGACTCTTTGCAACCCCATGAATCGCAGCATGCCAGGCCTCCCTGTCCATCACCAACTCCCAGAGTTCACTGAGACTCACGTCCATCGAGTCAGCGATGCCATCCAGCCATCTCATCCTCTGTCATCCCCTTCTCCTCCTGCCCCTAATCCCTCCCAGCATCAGAGTCCTTTCCAATGAGTCAACTCTTTGCATGAGGTGGCCAAAGTACTGGAGTTTCAGCCTCAGCATCATTCCTTCCAAAGAAATCCCAGGGCTGATCTCCTTCAGAATGGACTGGTTGGATCTCCTTGCAGTCCAAGGGACTCTCAAAAGTCTTCTCCAGCACCACAGTTCAAAAGCATCAATTCTTTGGCGCTCAGCCTTCTTCACAGTCCAACTCTCACATCCATATATGACTATAGGAAAACCATAGCCTTGATACTGCAAAAGTTTAATTAAATTATTAAAAGGACATTCTAAGCTTGTTTCTGAAGCTTATCACAGTATTCTATCTTTGGATGAAGATCAGATGCCCCATGACCTACAACCAGGAGATTATATATGCTGAAAATGACCCATATAAAGCATTCTCTCCTACATAGATGGAAGGGCCCTTATTGCACATGTGTGCTCCATCAATTCAGTCATGTCTGACTATTTTCCATCCTGTGGGTTGTAGCCCATCAGGTTCCTCTGTTCAAGGGATTCTCCAGGCAAGAATGCTGGGGCTGAACCTGTGTCTCCTGTGTTTCCTGTATTGCAGGTGGATTCTTTACTGCTGAGCCATTGGTGAAGCCCCAAGGGCCCTTACTGGGTACTCCTAACTAGCTCATACAAAGGTCTATATAGTCAAAGCTATGGTTTTTCCAGTAGTCATGTACGAATGTGAGAGTTGTATCATAAAGAAGGCTGAGCACCAAAGAATTAATGCCTTCAAATTGTGATGCTGGAGAAGACTCTTGAGAGTCCCTAGGACAGCAAGGAGATAAAACCAGTCAATTCTAAAGGAAATCAACACTGAATATTCACTGGAAGGCCTGATGCTAAAGCTCCAATACTTGTGGCCACCTGATGCAAAGAGCTGGCTCATTGGAAAAGACCCTGACACAGGAAAGATTGAAGGCAGGAGGACAAGAGGATGACAGAGGATGAGATGGTTGGGTGGCATCACTGATTCAATGGACATGAATTTGAGCAAACTCCAGGAGACAGTGAAGGACAGGAAATCCTGGCGTGCTGCAGTCCATGGGATTACAAAGAGCTGGACATGACTGAGCAACTGAACAACAAACTTAAAAGGCCCCCTGCACCTGACTGATCTACAGAGAGGATTGTGGACTTCAAACTTACTTTAAAACAATGCTCAGAGGACCAACGACACTCACACCAGAACAAAATGACAACAGAAATATTAATAGATAGCTATCCCAAGATGCTGGACCTGACCTGAATGATTATTTATGTTTTCTTGATTTCTTGGACTTTGTATACAAAGCATATATTTTTCTATCATAGGCATGACCCTATACAGGTTTTTTAAATTAACTCAATTTGTTAGTTTGTGGTCAATTACCTACATTCGGTACTTCTGGTTTACCTTGGTGGATTTCTCTTCTCCAAACCTCTGATTAGATGACTGTTAGAAAATTTATTTTAGAAAAGGGGAGTTACAGTTCTGTTCAAACTACTATTGATATAATAGGTGAGATTCTCTCATTTGGCCAGCCAGTCATATTTTCTCTGACCCTGGCCATAAAAATAAATTTTCTTTAAAAGTTACTGAAGCTTATTCAGAGCAATAAGCTAAATTTTGGTAAAAACAAAAATCATAACTTCCCAATTATCAGGAGGGACTCTCCCTTAGTTATGGGATGAATTTATACAGGTTATTTAAATTTAAAGGCCCCCTTATGTTGGAAACGATTAAGTCATGCTAAGGAATATAATGCATTTAATGACCCACATTAAAAATATCAGGTTTCTGTCTTAAGTGATAATCTTTCTAGCCTTAGTGATCCTTTAAGGATACGGTTTGTTTCTGAAGTTCTTGACTTAAATTCTTACTTATGACCTTACTAATGTAACTATTACTTGTATTTTGCCTATTTTGCAAGATTGTTGTTTCTTATATTACCTAATGTGTAACTGAGCATTCAACAAAAATAATGATGATTAAAAAAAAATGATGATTAAGTGACCTGAAAGATTCTCTAAATATACTGTTCTATATAAGAGTTAAATGATTATATGAGTATGACTCTAGATATGAGAAGATACAACAAGGGAGAATCACTTCCTGGACCACAGCAGAATAGTAAGAGTAGCAGTGGCCCATTAGAAGAAGCCAGTCCAGTCGCAGCACATACATATACACATACACAAGAACTAAAGTCGTTAACTTGAGATAACTATTCTTTGTGACTAGCAGCCATCTTTAATTCAAGATGTTTGCTTGTCAGCATGGATTCTCTAGCCAAAAATCATACATACACTGCCTTCTCCCCTAACTCTGGGAGCAGTTCCCTCAAAGCTACTGAAAGGCTGTCTTCCAAGGTGTAGTCCTTAGAAAGGTCCCCAGAATAAAAGTTAAACCCACCACTCTCATATTGTGCATTTTTTTCCTTTAAGTTGACAGTTTGTATGTCTAAAAATTTATTGTTGAAAATGGATATTTTTAACAACATAGTGTGGCAATTCTGGAAATTCTTCTTCCCCCGAGTTTGTTACCATTGTTGTTGCTGATGTTGCTTTTTAGTGACTTTTCTAGACTAGTTATTGTCCTTTGCAGCCACAAAAATCTCTACTGGGTTGCTTCAGTGGTCAGCTAATGTGTGGACAGAGATTTCCTAAAATGTCTGCAACCAGTAAGTCTCCAGCCATTGCTGAGATGTTCTGGGTGTGTGTTGTGTGCCTTCAGGGCTCAGAGTGCCACTCTGCCTTTTCCTTCACTTATAACTGAGATGGTCTCACGGTCAGCCATATATATGTGTACTTAAGGCTTTCTCAGGTCTTTCCTTAAGTAGACACACAGCTCTGGGCATGCACACATCCCTACACATGTGTGGTCTTCTAGATTCCCCAGAATATGTGGGAGCTCTCAAAACCTCTTTATAGATATCTCATCCTGCAGCTTTTAACTATTTTTGTCAGCTTACCATTTGCCCCAACTGTTATCACTACCTCAGGCAGTTTCATCATTAAACTATTGACACATATCATTTTTTTCTGCAAATACCACTGGAGGAAAATCTGCTATTGAGTAGAGCTCTGAAATAAAGACAAGCCATTCAAGTGAGGTTTTCCAGGGAACTGCTAGATAGAACAAATGACAGTTCTCTGGAAGAAGGGCTTTGGAGGATCTTCATCCCCTTTCTGTCATTTCCAGAGGCTGCTGAGTTGCTGGTTTTCATGTGATTGTGGACATGCTGGTTTTCAAGGCTGCTGTGAAACCATGGAGTGGTGAATGGGAATAGAGCAAGTTAAAATGCCACAAAGCTTGTTGCTTTTACTGATATTTGGCTGTCTCTCTCAAACTATCCCTGGATTGTTACAATACTTTGGCTAATTTCTAGAGTTCTGAAAATGTTGATATGACAATTTTTTTTTTTTGCCAGTGTTGGTCATAGAAATGTGATGTAATAGTTGATTCAGGTAAATAAATGTTAATACAGTGTGAAACAGTCAACAATTTTCCCAAGATGAATGGACTGCCTTAGAAGATCTGCTTACTGTCATCTTGCATCCTTTAGAATGGAGGTCTGCAAACTTTTTCTTAACCAGATTGTAACTATTCTAGTCTTGTGGACCTTAAGTCCCTGTCCTGATCTTATGATTTTTAAGCAGAAGCGCAACAACAAACACATGGCCAGGAGTATTAAGGGAAAATTCTAACATCGGAAGAATGGCTGGACTAGATTATATTGTTTTGTATTATTAAGATGTGCTGCTATTGCTAAGAATTTTAAATATCCACAAAATCAGAGAAAACAGTACAGCACATCTTTATATACTGATTACATAGACCTTATCACATTATCTTCATTAGTACCCTTACCCTTATTCTCTACTGAAGGATTTAAGGCAAATCTCACATATCATGTAATTTTATCCTAATATAAGTCAGCCTATGTCTCTAAAACAAATGGATTATTTTTTAACATAAATGATTTCTAAAAGCTACTTTGTGAGACCTGGAGTCCATCATAGGAAACTGGGAAGTTACAAACAAATTGAAAAGGCAGTTTATTCTGAATGAGTTGAGGATAAAAATCGGAGGGAGGCAGATGATACATAATTTCAAAAAATATATAACAACATTCTGATAAAGACTGTGGTGAAGGTTTAAATTCATCATCAAGTCAGCACATCAAGATGGAAAATGCCTTCAGGCTTTAGCAACTGCTTTGTATATTTCCAAAGTACTATCTCAAGGGAATAACCCATGTTTTGTTATACTTTAAGCCAACTTCAACTCAGCTATAAATTTTAATGGTTTAAAAAATAAACAGTGCAAAGTTCTAGATAAAATTTTATCTTTGCTAATATTTAAGTTTGAACTCAAATTCCCACTAACTGCAGAAAGAATCCTATAAAAACTCTGTTGTTAGGTCATGGAAGAGGAGTGTCAGGAGACCTTGAGACAGCAAGCTGCGTTTTCCTTATGATTGTAGGTCTGGCCTCTTTTAAGTCACCTTTCTCCACACCAAGGCCTCTCTCAGGCTGGACCAGTGTTGACCATGGGACCATCTGCTTATATACATTTTGGTAGAATAAAAGAGTTAAATTCTTCACTGAGTAGGCATTATCTTTTATAGCCATTATTATGTTAAAAAAAAAAGGCAAGTCTTTTAATGTTTGTGCAGATATTTGCTAAATATTCCCCTTCTCTCTGAAAACTGCCTGTGAGTGACAAATGTTGGCTGCCCTATCAGTAAACAAAGGGTGTTGCAGCCATCAAGCCACCGCAGCCAACCCAGTGAGCCCTGAGGGAACTCAGGATGGAGACAAACAGGCTGCCTGCCTTCACGCCATGGCCACTGCGGCTGCCCCCAGAGGTGCACCCTGAGGGGACTCAGGATGGGAGAGAACAGGACATGGGCCCCAGGCAGCCAAGGTGCTAACCAAGGGAATGATTTCAATGAGCCCAGACTCTTGCGTCTTCCATACTCAGAAAAGTGCTAAATGTACTAACTTGAGATGTTTGGTTTTCTTTAGTAGTAATCTTTTGAAGTTCCAACTACCTGGTCCTTGTGGTGAAACCTCCTGTGCATCCTGGCTCCTCCCTTACCTCTTCGGAGCAGTCCCTCAGAGTTATCTGACAGGCCATGCCCGAGGTTTAAGTCCTCAGTTTTGTCCACAAAATAAAACACAATTCTCAACTTTTAGGTTGTGTATTGTTTTTTTCAGTCAATGGCCCCTAACTCCTCACAGAAATGGAAGGCAGATACCCGTGTCTGTGTCACATGTTGTCCTATCTACCACACTATGTGCCCACACTGACTGTGCCTGTTAGACCACCAGAGGACATCCCATCTGAGCTCATTGAGAAACTTTGGCTCCTAGTAACTCAGAGTAACTCTCGAAAGGCCCTTGGACTACAGGGAGATCCAACCAGTCCATCCTAAAGGAAATCACTCCTGAATATTCACTGGAAGGACTGATGTTGAAGCTGAAGCTCCAATCCTTTAGCCACCTGATGCAAAGAGCCCATTCATTGGAAAAGACCCTGATGCTGGGGAAAACTGAAGGCAGGAGAAGGGGACGACAGAGGATGAGATGGTTGGATGGCATTACCGACTCTATGGGCATGAGTTTGAGCAAACTCTGGGAGTTGGTGATGGACAGGGAAGCCTGGCATGCTGCTATCCATGGGGTCACAAAGAGTTGGACACAACTGAGTGACTGAACTGAACTCAGAGTTGGGAGTCACAGATAACCCATTCATTTCAGCCTGTGGACATGACTAAATGAATGTAACTGAGGGAGCTGTAGGCTGGACACCTTCTCCTGTGAAAGGAGATGGTGAAAAACTGCACAGTAAATAACAGTATAGAGGCTCATTAAACTAAAAACAGAGTTACCATGTGATCCAGCAAGCCCATTCCTGGGCATATATCCAGAAAAGACAAAAACCAATTAGAAATGATACATGCACTTCAATGTTCATAGTAGCACTATTTACAACAGCCAAGACATGAAAGCAACTTAAGTGTCCATCGATGGATGAATGGATAAAGAAAATGTGGTACATAAATACAATTGAGTATTAATCAGCTTTAAAAAGGAATGAAATAATGGCATTTGCAGCAACATAGAAGGACTTAGAAAATATCATACTAAGTGTATTATTAAGTCAGAGAAAAATTAATATCATATTTTTGTTGTTCAGTCACTCAGTCATGTTTGACTCTTTGTGATCTCCATGGACTGCAGCATGCCAGGCTTTCCCGTCACTATCTCCCAGAGTTTGCTCAAATCTATGTCTATTGAGTCAGTGACACCATCCAACCATCTCATCCTCTGTAGCCCCCTTCTCCTCCTGCCCTCAATATCATACTACTTATATGTGAAATCTAAAATATGATACAAATGAACTTACTTAAAAAACAGAAACAGATTCACAGATATAGAAAACAAACTTATGGTTACCAAAGCAGAAGGTAACGAGGAATAAATTAGGAGTTTGGGATTAGCAGATACACACTACTATAATAAACAGATAACCAACAAGGACCTACTGTATAGCACAGAGAACTATACTCAATATTTTGTAGCAAACTATAATGGAAAAGAACCTGAAAATTATATATATATATATATATATACACACACAGTTGAATCACTTTGCTGTACTCCTGAAACTAATGCAACATTATAAATCCACTCTAGTTCAATGAAAAAATTAAGTATAATAAAAAAATACTCCAAAACTTCTCAGTAGAGAGAGAAGAACAGAGATGCACAGAGAAGCAGAGACAAAGAGCTGGGAGAGAGATGGCTGGATCCCTATTCCCTTTCAGGTTCTGGCTGCAGGTACTTGGCAAGCCCAGTTCCTCCTGAATTCTGTAAGGGAACTTAGGAACGTTCCAAAAAGTGCATTTTCCCCCCTCAAGTAAATTTCAGTTGCTGTCAATTACTTGCAACCAAAAGAACCTTGACTAAGACAGTTTGCCTATACTTTAGGGGAAGATGGAATAACTCCAAGTGTCAATTGTATACAGTCATGAGCAGTCAGTTTCAAACAGGCATTTTTGAAAGTAAAGTCATTTGTATTTCACCAGGGAAGGCACTGATTCTCTCTCATTTACATGTTGTCTATAATGCACTTACTTTCATTCCTCCAAGAAGAGTTTCTCCATGTTGTAAGTAAAATCAGCAGGAGGCAAGATGTCGGTCTAGACCTCTTGGCCCCATGACGATATGAAATGACACAAGTTCAAAATGACACCCTAACCAAGGTCTTACTGAATTAGACCCTGGTCTTTTAAAGATAAAACGGCTTTATTAAGATGCCAAATCAAACAAAGCAAGACGGATCTTAGTTAAAGAATGATGGACAGATCTCCTTTAAGTGAATTGTCAATTATTTTTTCTTGTGCAAAGAGCGATGTTGATTCTCTTTTATCCCTGTGTTTGTTTATGTGGGACTTTTTACCCTAATGGATGAATACTGACTAAGAACGCAAATCAAACCTACAATTCTGAAGCTCACAAGAGCTGGCAGGGACAAAAGTGATTATAAAAGTTCCAGGGACAGTGTTTTATTCTTTATTTTGGCATTACGATTATAGTTTAAAAAACTTTTTCTACTCTTTAGGGGAAAAAGAGAAGTCTTTTTTATTAAAAGGCTCTTCTATTTTTAAACATATGGTGGTTGCTGCTGCTGCTAAGTCGCATCAGTCGTGTCCGACTCTGTGTGACCCCATAGACTGCAGCTCACCAGGCTCCCCCATCCCTGGGATTCTCCAGGCAAGAACACTGGAGTGGGTTGCCATTTCCTTCTCCGATGCATGAAAGTGAAAAGTGAAAGTGAAGTCGCAGTCCTGTCCGACTCTTTGCGACCCCATGAACTGCAGCCTACCAGGTTCCTCCATCCATGGGATTTTCCAGGCAAGAGTACTGGAGTGGGGTGCCATTGCCTTCTCCGCAGAAATAGATACTTTTTTTAGGAGATCCTAACTCAAACTAGATTCTTCCTGGTTTTGCAGTTTCCCTCCCCAAGTAGATGCTTGATTCTATCCTTTACACAGCACTTTCTCTACCCAAGGAGCCTGGAACAGGGTTTGCAGGTTGAGAAATTACAAATGTAACTTGGGGATAAGGACATCATTTTAGTGCTAGCACACTAAGCCATTTTCAGGCACTGTTATATCTTATAGCCATCACCTCATTTAGCCCTCATATCACTATAGGTGAAAGTGAAAGTGAAGTCGCTTAATCGTGTCCGATTCTTTGCGACCCTATGGACTGTAGCCTACCAGGCTTCTCCGTCCATGGGATTTTCCAGACAAGAGTACCAGAGTGGGTTGCCTTTTCCTTCTCCAGGGGATCTTCCCGACCCAGGGATCGAACCCAGGTCTCCCGCATTGCAGGCAGATGCTTTACCCTCTGAGCCATCACTATAGGTAGGACGGTTTTAATCCTGTCCTACCAACGAGAAAACCAAGGTATAAAGAGCTTAAGTAACCTGCTAGAGGTTCCCTAAGTGGCCAAGCTGAGCTTAAGATACAGGCTCTTCCTGAGCCTTTGTTAAGAATCACCATGGTGAGACTTCTCAGGTGGTGCAGTGGCTAAGAGTCTGCAGTCCCAATGTAGGGGGCTTAGGTTCGATTCCTGGTCAGGGAACTAGATCCTGCACACCACAACTCAGAGTTCATGTGCCACAACTCAGAGATGCCACAGCAACGATGGCAGATTCTGTGGGCCACAACTAAGATCCGGCACAGTTAAATATATAAATAAATAAATACTTAAAAAAAAATCACTGTGTCACGGGGGTCTTAAAAACATGTTGTTTTCTTTACACACCTGCTCTGCTATTAAAAAAAAAAAAGTCAAGACAGATATTATACCCATTTTACAAATGAAAGAAAATGGAGGACCAGCAGCTAAAAGCAGAATACTCAAGACTCTTTATTACTGGCTTTCTACAATTTGATTTTAATAGTAGGTAGGTTTTGTATGTGTGTGCTTATGCTGCTTAGGTTCATTGAGATTCTTGGAATGGTGGGCTAGTTTTCTTCAAATGTGGGAAACTGTCAACCATTATTTCCTCAACTTTGCCTCCTTTTTTCCTTCTGCAACTCAAGGTACAGGTATGGATTGGGCTGCTGAACACTGTCCCACAGCCTACTGAGGCTTTGCTCATGCTTCTTTTCCATCTTAAAGCTTATAGTCCTGGAATCACGAGACAGCTAAATTACACACTGAAAACAGATCCAGGACATTGGGAAAAATTTCACCATCACAAAAATATTGTGCATTATCCGATAAATTATGATTTCTTTACTTTTTAGGCTATTTCTTAGAATTTATAAAATTTAGTGTACATTTTTTCAGAACTCACCTATTTCATAGAATAAGCTATATGGTACACGTATATATGCAAATATACATGTACCATAATGTATTCAGAGGTGCTATTATCTTTTCCTATAGTGAATTATACTGGTTAATAAACAATCACTTATTAAGCACTCGCTATTTGAAAGACATTGCTCTGGCCCTAGCAGGGAGATGAACAGAAGGGAGATACTCTGCTAAAGGATTGGACACAATCCCAACTCTCAATGTGCTTATAACAGGAGTGGGAGATATGACATGAACACATATGTGAAAAGGTCAGTAACAATGAGACTGCATCTTGTCTTATCATGACACCCAAACTGATCTCTCTGAAATCACCTCTCTTTATCCCTCATGACCATCCCTACCCCTCCTCCACCACATCCCACTCTTTTGTCTGGACAATCTTCTTCAGGATGCTTATTCTGATCCTCTTAGTTCAAGACAACCCAAACCTGTTCTGAGTTCCCTAGACTCCTGTGCGTCTCTCTCCGTATTAAGTACCTGATTCAAATAACAAGTATTTGTTGATAATTCACAAGGGCTATGTCAAAAAAAAGTAGCTCCCTGGCCTCATAGAGCTTATATTTTAGTGATTACACCATCTCTCTTAACTACAATAGTTAATGTGAATGCCTTACCAACAAGGCTCTAAGTTCTCTAAAATCAAATCTTGTATAGGGTTAGGAGTGCAGTAGCTATTTAGCAAATGTTTGTTTTTAAAAAATGATGAATGAAGTAGGTAACAGAGGAAGTAGTAAACCATGTAGACCAGGGTTTCTCAACTTCAGTACCACTGATATTTTGGGCAGATAATGTTTTTTGAAGGATGTTTAACAATATCTTTGGCCAGAAAGCCTAAGATAAAATTTCTTTGGATGGAGGAGGTGAGTATGAGTGGACCGTGTGTGCTGTTAAGCTTTACTGAGTATGACCAGGACTTCATCCCGCAGTCTGGAAACTCTGGTTTATGGAGTAAGCCAATGAATTAATTCACTGACTAACTGTGGCTGAGCTACAGGAGGGCAAACCACAGAGGGCAAAGAGGAAAAGTTTGCAAGAGAGATCCAAGGTGGCCACTGTGGATCAAAAAACCAGGAGCAGGTAGTTTACAACTTCCTACGAAGGTGATGACCCAACACTGACATTCATCAGAGGTGTCTAAACTCCCCCCTCCCCACCAAAAAAAAAGACTATGAATTTATACTTCTAAAAATCGCACTGTAGAGCTGAATACAAGAATTGACTGACAAAGTTTTGTGTTTTTTTTTTTTTAATTCTACAAGAATTGGCTATGAAATCAAACAAATATCTGTATTAAAAGAACACAATTACTTTTTGGTTCCCGACACTTAGTTTTCCACTGATCCTGTAACAAATCACCATAAACTTAGTGGCTTAAAATAATACCAATTACCTTACAGTTCTGGAGGTCAGAAGTCTGAAACAGGTCTCAGTGGGCTGAAGTCCAGGTGTTGGCTAGTCAGGTTTCTTTCTGGAGGCTCGAGAGGAGAGGAGTCTGTTTCCTTAGCATTCCCAGTTTCCAGAAGCCATCCACATCTCTTGCCTCATGGTCCCTTCCTGCATCTTCAAAGCCAGCAGTGTGGCATCTTCAAACCTCACTCCGCCTCCGACACTGCCTCTCCTGCTTCTCTTCTCTTTCACTGTGAAGGACCATGTGATCTCATTAGGCCCACCTGTGTTATCCAGAATACTCTCTCCATCTCAAGGTCACCTAATTAAGAACCTTAATTTTCCTCTGCCACAAAGCCCAACATTTTCACAGGTTGGGATTAGGATGTGACACTTTTGGAGGACCATTATTCTTTCCACTACAATCAGTAGAGCCTTTTAAAATTTAATTCATATCTTTATTTGGTGCCACATTAGGGATTTGGAAGAAAACATCTCAACCAAGTCAAATCTGCAAAATAAAGAGGGGTGCAGGAGTCAAAGCAGCAGTGCAGAAACCCACTCACCAACCAGCGACTGGGCACATAGTGTCCAGCTCTGCGCTAAATGCCGGGAGGACTACAGAGGAGTATCAGGCACAGTCTCTACCCACAAAGAGATAACATGCAAACAAGTGTTGCCATGTCCAGGCAGAAGGTAGGGGGCATATCCAGTGTGAGAGATGCCTCTGAGAGGGGATGGAAAGGAGATGGGATATGATTTCTGAATAGGGTCATGAGAATAGCCTCATTTATTGTGATGACAGAAATAGAATTCACTCTTGATAGTTCACATAGAAATGTTCATGAAAGGAAGGTGAGGGTGTGGGCAGGATTTAGGGAATGAACAAAGGGGAGTGTGGCACCTAGATTCCAGCTGCAGATCAAAAAGGTGAGGTGAGGAAATGCAATGACTAGAACCTAGAGAGACATGATACAGGGAAGCATGGAGGCGGGTTCCCCTGACAAAAGCTGTGGTCATGGAAGGATGCAGGCATTCAGAGACATGGTGCCCCAGCAGAGAGGAGTAGGTGGGGTGGCTGGGTGGACCAGTGTGCCTGGAACTGAAGGTTTCCCTGGGATGGGGGACTCTGCTAAAACCATAAAGTTCCAGGCAAATTGGGATGACTTGGTCACCCTAGGGGTAGAGAGGAACTGCTCTGAGCCCTCTCTCCTCCCACCCTCTCTGCACTCACTGAGCCCAGTCACGGGCAACTGCAGCAGCCAGGAAGTGAACACAGCCTGCAGAGGCCCAGCAGAGAAGGGAGAACCATGGAGCTGGGCGGGTGATGACACCTGAAGACAATCCGCACAAAGGTTTTCGTTAAAATTTGAAGAAGAGATAGACGTTGCTAGGGTGGGAGAGAAAGGGATTCTAAATCACCTATAAAAAGCTTCAGTATTTCAGAAAGTTTTTTCTTTCTTCATGTTTATCCACCTCTCCCCAATCCTCAACTCCAAGGCACATGTCTTTCTGCTCCTAACTCTTTACCCCTCGCCCTCACTCTGATTGCCACGAGTCCCCCACCAAGCTTCCCTGCAGCCAAGTGTTTGAGGGAGAGCAGTAGCAGCAATTAAGAAGAATTTGCCAGTGGCCCTTCATCCACAGGGCCTGCTATTGCTTCAGAGCTAGTTTGATCTAAATCTTCCCCAAATCTAAGTACTTTAACTTTCAGAGCCCCAAACATAGCGAGCACACCTTTAACCAGAGTATCCTCCAGCATCTGATGCCATGGCTGCCAGTGGAATCTCTTCAGTTCACACATTTCCAGTATTATTCACCACCCTCAAGCAGGCGTGTATCATTTTGAACATAATGTTTTGGATGCATTCCATCTGAGTTCTGGATCAAAATGCATCTTGCTGCCTTCCCCTCTCCACACAGCCCGAGTTCACATGTTGAGGAGTCTGACTCAGCAGGCAGCCCGGGTTAAATCCCCACTCTGCTGAGTCCCCCACTCTGCTGAGTCCCGCCTGCCTGCGGTCAGGTCACTAAGCTTCCCTCTGTTTCCTCAGTACTATATGGACAAGGAATTGTTCCTGCTTCACAGGTTGTTCTATGGATTTTTTGAAATAATTCATATAAAGGATTTAAAACAGTGCCTAGAACCAGAGCAAACACTCAGTAAATGTTTTATATTTTTTTGTTTCTATCCTGCTCATCTTATATAAAAATGTCCTGAGGATGAGAAGCGTCATATATAAAGTTTCCTTATCAATTACTTGTTCTTATGTATTGAAGAAAATTTTTAAATTACATTTGACAAAATACAATCAATTCTTGTTGTTTGTGGTAGTTAGGTTCTATAAAGTTGTCCTGAACACTGAGAAACCGAAACACTGCTCATAGGAGAAAGGCAGCGCTAGATCTGTGTGAGCCTCTGGTCACATTTTTGTCAATCAATCAACACTTAGCCTTGTTTTATGTGTGTTGCTATTTAAGGACACCTTATTTAAGATATGTGCTCCCCAGGTGGTGCTAGTGGTAAAGAATACATCTTTTGATGCAGGAGACAAAAGAGACGGGTGTTCAATCCCTGGTTGGGAAGATAGCCTAGAGTAGGAAATGGCAATCCTGGAGAATCCCAAGGACAGAAGAGCCTGGCAGGCTACAGTCCATGGAATCACAAAGAGTTGGACATGACTGAAGCGACTTAGCATGCACATATTTAAGATATATTATTGATCCATTTGGAGAAGGCAATGGCACCCCACTCCAGTACTTTTGCCTGGAAAATCCCATGGACGGAGGAGCCTGGTAGGCTGCAGTCCATGGGGTCTCTAGGAGTCGGACACGACTGAGCAACTTCACTTTCACTTTTCACTTTCATGCATTGGAGAAGGAAATGGCAACCCACTCCAGTGTTCTTGCCTGGAGAATCCCAGGGACAGGAGAGCCTGGTGGGCTGCCATCTATGGGGTCGCACAGAGTCGGACACAACTGAAGCGACTTAGCAGCAGCAGCATTGATCCATTGCCACTGTATTATATATATTATACACACACACACACACACACACACACACACACACATACACAAGCTTATATATTGGCCATCAGCACTATAACTCATGTCTGAATGTATCTGACACACATTTTCTCTGTAGGCACATCACAGCCTTCTTGGTCTTAGGAACACTAGGCCACACTTCAGCACTGCACATGGGGCTATTTTAATCAGCCAACTCAGCAAAAAAAAAAAAAAATGTGGAACTAAATGTATTGTGAAAAAGCCACTTGTTTCGAGTATGAGAGCTGAAACGAAAAGGCAGAGCCTTGCCTTTCTCCCCTCAGTTGTGAACACATGCAATGACAGACAATTTTTTTGCCTCTCTGCGTATGTCTGCAAATGATCACAAAAGCACCATGAGTATCGATTTGGGAGTTACAAGTAAATTTTGGCAAATAGGCAGATTTGTGAATACAGATCTGCAAAAAGAGAACTATGTATAATTAATTCAAACTTCCCACATAGCTAAGGGCTTTATGACTGGGGTGGGGGGTGGTGGTGGAAGAGGATTATTAGTGTCCATGTAAGCATTAACCTGATAAGGTAAAGATGTGATGTTCTGAATTTCTGCATAAGTTAATATTTCCCTCAAATGTATTTAAGTATATTGAATGATAACCAACCTGTCACTGTATTACAGAAACCTTCAAATTCTTTGATATGCTAATATACATTGTAAATGTCTACAAAGCATAGTATTTCCTAAATTTGATCATTATACCCTCCGGGAAATGCTGCTCTAAGGTCTTTTTGACAAAATCATCTAGAATTTAATCCTAGTGCTCAGAAAATTTCTATTTGAATAGAAAAGTAATTTGCAGTGTAAAGGCTGTCGTTCCTACAGCCAAATGACCATTCTCTGGAATATTTCTTAAGGTCAGTGGGTGGATTTATCCTATTTCCAGATCTTAGATGTACTGTCCATTTCTCCCTCTGTGTTCTGTTCGATAAAGTTTGATCTCCATGGGCACGAACTTGCTGGGCGATTTCCCAGAAGAGAGGCTCCTAACAGAACATTTGTATTCTTTCTTCTCATGGTTGTACATTTCCAATTTTAATAAGCAATTAAAACAATTTATATCAAGAGCAAAGCCTATGCACATCCACTGAAACTTTGCTAGGAGAGAAAAGATTGAGAGCATGATGGCTGAAGATTGATGACTAAGCCATAGCTCTCCAGGCGCCGTCTTGGAACTACTGTCTTAATGATAGACAGTGATTTAACCCATGGAAATGAAAGAGGTTTTCATTAGTTTTGCAGTTTATTCCTCATGAGCCCACTGCAAGACAGATTTGCAGCCTATTCGTTTAGGATTGTGTTTAAAACTTTCATGTGTTTCTCAGAGAAAAAAATATGAGTAATTTCTTTCTGGAAGATATTAGCTCTATTTTAAGCCTGAAACCTGGGAAGCCTGTCGTAGACACTGACTTTGTCTTTTTCTTTGTTGGAATCAGGGAAGTAGGACAACTGGTCCAGGGTTTGAAGAATGTACAAAGGTCCTGAGGATCTGTAGGAACCAAACAGAGAGAGAGGGAGGTAAAGAGGGTGCACATTCAGATAAGGATGCTGGAAGCAAAGGTCCAGGAGCCACTGGCTTGGGCACTTATCTGAGTCCCTCCCCTTCCTGCCTGGCAGACATGGCCAAGGTACTAAATCTCTTTGTGCCTGTTTCCTCACTAGAAACATAGGGGTTTATTTTTTTATTTATTTATTTTTTTACCTAGATTTATTTTTTTATTTTTTTTTAGCCAGCAAAGGACTTTATTATTTTTTTTTGCTCATTTTTTTAAATTTTATTTTATTTTTAAACTTTACATAATTGTATTAGTTTTGCCAAATATCAAAATGAATCTGCCACAGGTATACATGCATTCCCCATCCTGAACCCTCTTCCCTCCTCCCTCCCCATTCCATCCCTCTGGGTCGTCCCAGTGCACCAGCCCCAAGCATCCAGCATCGTGCATCGAACCTGGACTGGCAGCTCGTTTCACACATGACATTTTACAAAACATAGGGATTTAAATAGTCCCTACCTCTCTTAGTGGAGACTGGATTCAGCTGCACAAAACAAAGGTGAGTTCAATGGCTATTCAAATAGTAGTTATTTTTCTAGGGTAACGAAAGTCAGGAGTAGGCAGTCCAGGGCTGCAACAATGGCTCCGAGAGGCCATCAAACTTTTTTCTTTAGCTTTGTGTCATCATCCTTAATGTATGGAACAAATACATAACTTTTATTCTCAAGATCTCAGGATGGTTTCCGTACCTACAGATATTCATGTTTTAGGCAGAATGTGAAAGACGGGAAAACAGAAAGACAAAAAGCAAGAGTCTTGTTTTGGTTTGTTCTATCTTATTATTTGATGATGCTAGTCTATTTCAAAATTCTATCTCATTGGGCAGAACTGCATCATATTTACCATGTAAGGAAGGTTGGGGATTTTACTAATTTAACTGGCCACACTGTCCCCCCAACAAAATTATGGTATTATTTACATGGAAGAAAGGGAGGAAATGGATATTGTCTAAGCAAATAACAGTATCACGGGATAGTTGTAATAATGTTGTATGAATCAAATGAGTTAATACTTATAAAGAACAAAGAACCACAGAGGAATATCGGAAGTATCCAATGTATTAATCACAGACTTGGAGTGGAGCAAAAACTACACAGGGATGCCTTTGAAAGGAAGAATAAACTCACCTCCCCCCCGCCCCATCTCCATGTCCTACCGTGACTCCCTGTCCTATACCAAGTGAAACTGTTTTTCTAATATGTCCTTATCTCCTGATTTTCAAATGCTTGCAGAGCATTTATACAATGGTGACTTTTTGCCCAAGGCTCTTTCGAACAATGGGAAATTGTTATGATCTCCACCTGGTGTGCTTTTTTCAGTCTGTGGACTGTGTTACCAGGTGAGAACACAGGGCAAATGAAAACAGAATGGCTCTGACGCAGCCAAGCACCTGGATGCAAGAGAACGACATTTCTCAATATCTGAGTGGGTTCTGACAGCCAAATATGGGTTGAGATTTGCAAAACCCTCCACAGGCAAACATTTTATTTAGACGTTTCTGTGAATATTTTGGTATAAGGCAACAGAGACTCAGAATCCAATGCCAAATATATTACATTCTTAAAATAACAAACACGCTGGTGGTCGCTGACGTCTGTGATTTCCTTTGGAGCAATATTCCTCTCCTCAATGTCTTCAAAGAACTTTTCAGCTTGCCTCAGAGTTCTACCAGAGGCGTTCTTTCCCTCTTTCCTTCCCCTTTTCTTCACCAAAAATTTACTGAGTGCCTACCCTGAATTTAATAATAGCATCCATGGCAGTGAGACGGAGGCTTAGTAGGCTATAAATCATTAATTAACTCATTCCACAGATACGTATCTGCATGTTCTGTGTACAGTGCTTCACTTTGGGAAGTGGCGGAATGTAATGGTGTGCAAAACAGAGGAACAGGAGGAGGTCTGGACCCTGAATTCTACTTGGGAGAGAGATGAGTCAACAACGCTGTAACAAAGAAAAGTGATATGAACAAACAGGATGCCAAGGTCAACCACAGGCTGGCTGGATTTGGTTTAAGCTAAGAGCACCCAGCCCTGCTGTCTTCCTTTAGAAAATGGGAATGTTTAACTGGAATGATGCTTAAAAATAACAGGGAAATTGAAAAATCCTTTCCTTTTTAGATTTGTTTTATACAACATACCCAAAATTGCATATTTATATACTTTCTTGGATGAGATGGTTGGAAGCTCTAAAAGTATGAGCTATAATAATTTGCCTTCAAGTTATTCATAAAAATCTTGGCTTTTCTATCAAGTTTTGCCCTAAGTAAAATACAACTTTTAGTGGGGGAAAAAAAGATACAATATACATGCTATTATTCGTTGCCTGAGGGATCCTTCAATTTTGCTTGTCTTACAAAAATAAATGAGATTTCAAAAGTACAAATTCGGGCATAGTGGAACAGTGGTTGGAGAAGTGACGGGGTGTTTTTCTTTCTTTCTTTTTTTTTTTTTTTTGAGAAAGAAGTCTTTAAGTTGGGAGAAATCAGGATTTCCAGGCTGAAAGAGCTTTACGGCACCTGGCATGCAATGTGCAACGCGGGACGTAGAAATGATGAAGAAGTCAACTGGGACTAAAGAATCCAGCATTCTGTACAATTTTTAATGCTCCATTTCCAAGTCAAGAGGACTTTGATGTGAATACTGATGAAGCCAAATGAGATCATCTCATATATTGTTGAATGCATTACTCTGAACACCAGGTTCTGGTGATGAGAAAGGAAGACATAGCAAACAACCTCTACCCAGAATTTAAAATTTTAGAATGACTTTAGGAACAGTTTTTAGATTCAGCTTTTACTATGTGAACTACTATAGCAAAACACATAAACAAAAAAAGAGCTTGTTTTGTGTTCATATAAATGCATATGCTAGTAGGAATTGTGAACCATGTACCATTAAAATATATGCTACAATATATAACATAAAAGATTCTATAGTGTAAATGAGTTTCAGGAAATACACTTGCATACTGAGGTTTAGCTAGAATTGCTATGACAACCATAACTTTTGCATTTCTTTCTTTTTTTTTTTTCAGTTTGAATTTGCAACTTAAATGTCACATTACCATAGGTTTTGGCTTTCTCTTTTCTATGTAGTTCAAAAAGAAAAATTACACACCACTGCCCCTGTTAAATCCCCACTTAATACAGTATACCTCTTGAACATATCACACTTGTTCAGGGATCAAACGTTTGGGTGGGTATGATTACAGTTAAGAAAAAAATAGGGAAAGGAAAGACTACAGTGAAGTCTTAGAGTAGAATTTTCAAAAGATTTATAACATGTATAATATTCAATCAATGTACCATGTTTTCCTATTACAGATTTCATTCTTCTTGGTTATTCACTGGAAGTAGAAAGATACAAGAAAAAGGGGACATGATTTGACTCTTAAGACATGAAATCTATCTATATATGAAACACACATAAAGTTTATTTCTAGATTATTTGGAAAAAGCATGTAAAGGAAAATCTTTCATAATAATTATTGTTTTGCTTAATCGTATCCCACATTAGCTTTGTAAGGTCTGAGTCACCCTGTGCTTTTATTTAAATTTTTTTAAGGTCTGAGTCACCCTGTGCTTTTATTTAAATTTATAGTATTTAGCTGTATTCCCTTGCAACTCAACTATGTGGCATAAAAGTCTACAAACTGTCCCTTCTATCTCTTTATCAGGGTTCATCATTATTTCTGATCTTCCATAGTTATTTCGAAAATTAACAAATACTAGTTTAGAATTGTAAAAGATATTTAAAGAGCCATTAGCTTTTATCTATTCCTCAATCTTAGGGGGTCAAACAATCTTATAGGGGAATTAAATAAGTATATATATTTCTATTCATTTATTAACTTAACAAGCATTTATTGGGTACCTATTCTATGCCAGGTCTGTCTTTCTCTCCCTCTGTCTTTTTTTCTCTCTCTCTCTCACATAAGAGAAGCTGGAGATAGTGCATGTATATCTAGACTTTGTTAAAATGTGAGGGGAACTGGGGAAACAAAGGTCTGGAAAGGGGCAGTTGGGATATTAGACACTGAGTCCCTCACTAATCAGTTCACCTAGACATTGGCGTGTGTGAACAATCTGGAGCTTGCAAGGAAATCCAAGAAGTTGAGCACGTGCTGTTACTGAAGAGACACTGAGAAAGGGGAGCATCATCACCTCTGTATGGAGCATCTGGGGCCGTTCTGTCCAGCAGCCTGCCCAGCATGGGCAGGAAATGACTGCATGTGGAACAAAGTAGACTGGAGACAGGCTAGGACTGCTGGGCTTCACTGCATCCTTCCAAAACAGTGTCTGACGTGAAAAAACTTATTGAGAATAATAACTGCTGCTTCAATTTGCTGCCCAAATCTCATCCAGGTTCCTGCTTTGACCAACTCTAACCAGCTACCAAGACAGAAGAGATCTAGCTTCTCACCTAACCAAGGCGACAATAGCACAGTCCAGCACAATGAGCAATACAGAAATAGTTGCTGCTTCTCAAAAGTTTAAGGACTTACGCACATACATACAATGAGGTTATAAGAGAAAAAGGTGAAGAAGTGAGTCTAAGTGAAAGGACAGAGCTGTATAGAATTAACAGGGAAAGATGGAGAGACTCGTGGACCTGTAGTTTAAAAATAAAAGGGAATAATAGGAGATGAAGAATATAATAATTCATGTAAAATATATGTTGTATCAAACACTGAAGTTATATGAATTAGATGACTTTATTCCTATTTCTATTAAGAGAATCAAGGGCAAAAAAGCAAAGTAACTTGCCTAAGATCATATAGCCATCAAACACCAGAGCCAGAGTTTTAACTCAGTTTTCCTGATCAAAGTTTCTCTGCCCTTTCTCCTGTACTGCTGCATTCTGAGTGGTCTCTTGATTAAAGACCTTCCTTATTCAATAAGTACTTTTTAAATGGTTACTCTGAACAACCTGGTAGTCAGTTCTGCGAATGGAAAAAACAAGAACATTCTCTACCCTGGGGAATACAGAACCTTGAGGAGGAGATAAACACTAAATTAACATGTAAGAAAGTCAATCTCCTTTACACGCCATGGTAACAGGACAAAGATGGTTCAGTGGGAGCTTAGGGAAGGAAGAGAACAATTCTGAGTACTGGCAAGATAGGGCTTTGCAAGGGCATGGTGAAGTAGCACTTGAGAGCAGGGTTATCAGAATCAGCCTACCTGGGTCCAAACCTCAACGGCACCACTTAATAGCTGTTTCTTCTTGAATGATTTAGTTTCTTTGTCTCTGTTACTGCAGTTATAAAATCACAGTGATAATGACAGACTCTATCCCTCAGATCAGATCAGATCAGTCGCTTAGTCGTGTCTGACTCTTTGCGACCCCATGAATCGCAGCACGCCAGGCCTCCCTGTCCATCACCAACTCCCGGACTTCACTCAGACTCACGTCCATAGAGTCAGTGATGCCATCCAGCCATCTCATCCTCTGTCATCCCCTTCTCCTCTTGCCCCCAATCCCTCCCAGCATCCGAGTCTTTTCCAACGAGTCAACTCTTCACATGAGGTGGCCAAAGTACTGGAGTTTTGGCTTTAGCATTATTCCTTCCAAAGAAATCCCAGGGCTGATCTCCTTCAGAATGGACTGGTTGGATCTCCTTGCAGTCCAAGGGACTCTCAAGAGTCTTCTCCAACACCACAGTTCAAAAGCATCAATTCTTTGGTGCTCAGCCTTCTTCACAGTCCAACTCTCACATCCATACATGACTACTGGAAAAACCATAGCCTTGACGAGATGAACCTTTGTTGGCAAAGTAATGTCTCTGCTTTTGAATATGCTATCTAGGTTGGTCATAACTTTCCTTCCAAGGAGTAAGCATCTTTTAATTTCATGGCTGCAGTCACCATCTGCAGTGATTTTAGAGCCCAGAAAAATAAAGTCTGACACTGTTTCCACTGTTTCCCCATCTATTTCCCATGAAGTGATGGGACTGGATGCCATGATCTTCGTTTTCTGAATGTTGAGCTTTAAGCCAACTTTTTCACTCTCCACTTTCACTTTCATCAAGAGGCTTTTGAGTTCCTCTTCACTTTCTGCCATAAGGGTGGTGTCATCTGCATATCTGAGGTTATTGATATTTCTCCTGGTAATCTGGATTCCAGCTTGTGTTTCTTCCAGTCCAGCGTTTCTCATGATGTACTCTGCATATAAGTTAAATAAACAGGGTGACAATATACAGCCTTGACGAACTCCTTTTCCTATTTGGAACCAGTTTGTTGTTCCATGTCCAGTTCTAACTGTTGCTTCCTGACCTGCATACATATTTCTCAAGAGGCAGGTCAGGTGGTCTGGTATTCCCATCTCTTTCAGAATTTTCCACAGTTTATTGTGATCCACACAGTCAAAGGCACCTCAATAGATAGGACAAACAGTAGCAGACATAAAAGGAGAAATTGACAGTAACACAGTACTAATAGGAGACTTTAACACTCCATTCACACCAATGGACAAGCCATCAAAACAGTAAATTAATAAGGAAACATAAGTCTTAAGTGATACATTAGATGAGATGGATCTCATTGATATCTTCAGGACATTCCATCCAAATGCAGAAGAATACACCTTCTTAAGTTCATGTGGAACATTCTCCAGGATAGACCACATCTTGGGTCACAAATCAAACCTCAGTAAATTTTAAAAAATTGAAATCATATCAAGCTTCTTCTCCAACCACAACGTTATCAGACTAGATATCAATTACAAGAAAAATACTGTAAGAAACACAAACATATAGAGGTTAAACTACAGGTATCTAAATAACCAACAGGTTACTAAAGAAATCAATAGGGAAATAAAAAAATTTCTAGGAACAAATTACAATGAAAACACAACTCAAAACCTGTGAGATGCAGCAAAAGCAGTCCTAAGAGGGAAGTTTATAGCAATACAATCCTACCTCAAGAAACAAGAAAAACATTGAATAGACAACCTAACTTTACACCTAAAACAACTGGAAAAAGAAGAACAAAAGAACCCCAAAATTAGTAGAAGGAAAGAAATCATACAGATCCAAGCAGAAATAAATGAAAGAAACAATAGTAAAGACTAATAAAACTAAAAGCAGTTTCTTTGAGAAGATAAACAAAATTGACAAACCTTTAGCCAGACTCATCAAGAATAAGAGAGAGAATAATCAAATCAACAAAATAGAAATGAAAAAGGAGAGGTTACAACAGACAACGTAGAAATACAAAGGATTATAAGTGGCTGCGATCCAAAAGTCTACAAGTAATAAATGCTGGAGAGGGTGTGGAGAAAAGGGAACCCTCTTACACTGTTGGTGGGAATGCAAACTAGTACAGCCACTATGGAGAACAGTGTGGAGATTCCTTAAAAAACTGGAAATAGACCTGCCTTATGATCCAGCAATCCCACTGCTGGGCATACACACTGAGGAAACCAGAAGGGAAAGAGACACGTGTACCCCAATGTTCATCGCAGCACTGTTTATAATAGCCAGGACATGGAAGCAACCTAGATGTTCATCAGCAGATGAATGGATAAGAAAGCTGTGGTACATATACACAATGGAGTATTATTCAGCCATTAAAAAGAATACATTTGAATCAGTTCTAATGAGGTGGATGAAACTGGAGCCTATTATACAGAGTGAAGTAAGCCAGAAAGAAAAACACCAATACAGTATACTAACACATATATATGGAATTTAGAAAGATGGTAACAATAACCCTGTGTACGAGACAGCAAAAGAGACACTGATGTATAGAACAGTCTTATGGACTCTGTGAGAGAGGGAGAGGGTGGGAAGATTTGGGAGAATGGCATTGAAACATGTAAAATATCATGTATGAAACGAGTTGCCAGTCCAGGTTCAATGCACAATACTGGATGCTTGGGGCTGGTGCACTGGGACAACCCAGAGGGATGGAATGGGGAGGGAGGAGGGAGGGGGGTTCGGGATGGGGAAACACATGTATACCTGTGGCGGATTCATTTTGATATTTGGCAAAACTAATACAGTTATGTAAAGTTTAAAATAAAATAAAATTTTAAAAAAAGAGACTATTATAAACAACTATATGGCAATAAAATGGATAACCTGGAAGAAATGGACAGATTCTTATCTTCCAAGACTGAACCAGGAAGAAATAGAAATTATGAACAACGCAAGCACTGAATTACAAGCACTGAAATTGAAACTTGATAAAAAATCTCCTCCAAAACAAAAGCCCAGGACCAGATGGCTTCACAGGGGAATTTTATCAAACATTTAGAGAAGAGCTAATGCCTATGTTTCTAAAACTCTTTAAAAAAACTGCACAGGAAGAAACAGTTCCAAACTCATCCTATGAGGCTACCATCACTCTGATACCAAAACCAGACAAAGACAACACTAAAAAAGAAAACTGTAGGTCAATATCACTGATGAACATAGATGTTAGCAAACAGAATTCAGCAACACATCAAAAAGTTCATACACCATGATCAAGTTGGGTTTATTCCTGGAATGTAAGGATTCTTCAATATAGGCAAATCAATCAATGTGATACACCATATTAACAAATTGAAAGATAAAAATCATATGATCATCTAAATAGATGCAGAAAAAGCCTTTGACAAAATTCGGCACCCATTTATGATTAAAACTCTTCCAAAAATAGGCATAGAAGGAACCAACCTCAACATAGTAAAGGCCATATATGATAAGCCTACAGCAAACATTATTCTCAATGGTGAAAAATTGAAAGCATTCCCCCTAAGATCAGGAACAAGACAAGGGTGTCCACTTTCACCTCTATTCAAACATAGTTCTGGAAGTCCTGGCTAGAGAAGAAAAAGAAATAAAAGGAATCCAGATAAGAAAAGAAGAAGTAAAGCTCTCACTGTTTGCAGGTGACATGATACTGTACATAGAAACCCTAAAGATAGTATAAGAAAATTACTAGAGCTAATCAGTGAATTTAGCGAAGTTTCAGGATATAAAATCAATACACAGGAATCACTTGCATTTCTCTATACTAAAAATGAAAAGTCAGAAAGAGAAATTAAGGAATCAATCCCATTCACCATTGCGACAAAAAGAATTAAATATCTAGGAATAAACTTACCTAAGGAGACAAAAGAACTGTACACAGAAAATTATAGGACACTAATGAAAGAAATCAAAGACCACATAAACAGATGGAGAGATATTCCATGTTCCTGGGTCGGAAGAATCAATATTGTGAAAATGACTATGCTACCAAATGCAATCTACAAATTCAATGCGATCCCTATCAAATTACCAATGACATTTTCCACAGAACTAGAAGAAAATATTTCACAATTCATATGGAAACACAAAAGACCCCGAATAGCCAAAGAAGTCTTGAGAAAAAAGAATGGAGCTGGAGGAATCAACCTTCCTGACTTCAGACTATACTACAAAGCTACAGTCATCAAGACAGTATGGTACTGGAACAAAAACAGAAATACAGACCAATGGAAAAAGACAGAAAGCCCAGAAATAGACCCTTGCACCTATGGGTACCTTATTTTTGACAAAGGAGGCAAGAATATACAATGGGGCAAAGACAGCCTCTTCAACAAATGGTGCTGGGAAAACTGGACAGCTACATGTAAAAGAATGAAATTAGAACACATCCTAACACCACACAGAAAGATAAACTCAAAATGGATTAAAGACCTAAATGTAAGACCAGAAATTATAAAACTCTTATAGGAAAACATAGGCAGAACACTCGATGATCTAAATCAAAGCAAGATCCTCTATGACCCATCTCCTACAGTAAGGGAAATAAAAACATAAATAAACAAGTGGGACCTGATTGAAGTTAAAAGTTTTGCACAGCAAAGGAAACTATAAGCAAGGTGAAAAGACAACCTTTAGAATGGGAGAAATTAATAGCAAATGAGACAAATGACAAAGGATTAATTTACAAAATATACAAGCAGCTCGTACAACTCAATACCAGAAAAACAAACAACCCAATCAAAAAGTGCGAAAAAGACCTAAACAGACATTTCTCCAAAGAAGACATACAAATGGCCAACAAACACATGAAAACATGCTCAACATCACTCATTATTCAGTTCAGTTCAGTCGCTTAGTCGTGTCCGACTCTTTGTGACCCCATGAATCACAGCACGCCAGGCCAGAAATGCAAATCAAAACTACTATGAGATATTACCTCACACCAGTCAGAATGGGCCTCATCAAAAAGTCTACAAACAATAAATGCTGATAAATGCTGGAGAGGGTGTAGAGAAAAGGGAACCCTCTTACACTGTTGGTGGGAATGCAAACTAGTACAGCCACTATGGAGAACAGTGTGGAGATTCCTTAAAAAACTGGAAATAGAACCGCCATATGACTCAGCAATCCCACTGCTGGGCATACACACCAAGGAAACCATAATTGAAAGAGACACTTGTGCCCCAATGTTCATCACAGCACTGTTTATAATAGCCAGGACATGGAAGCAACCTAGATGTCCATCAGCAGATGAATGGATAAGAAAGCTGTGGTACATATACACAATGGAATCTTACTCAGCCACAAAAAGGAACACATTTGAGTCAGTTCTAATGAGGTGGATGAACCTAGAATCTATTATACAGAGTGAAGTGAGTCAGAAAGAGAAAGATAAATATCGTATTCTAACACATATATATGGAATCTAGAAAAATGGTACTGAAGAATTTACTTATAGGGCAACAGTTGAGAAACAGACATAGAGAATAGAGTTATGGACATGGGGAGAGGGGAGGAGAGGGTGAGATGTATGCAAAGAGTAACATGGAAACTTACATTACCATATGTAAAATAGATAGCCAATGGGATTCACTTTACTGTATGGCTCAGGAAACTCAAACAGGGGCTCTGTATCAACCTAGAGAGCTGGGATGCGGAGGGAGATGGGAGGGGACATATGTATACCTATGGCTGATTCATGTTGAGGTTTGACAGAAAACAGCAAAATTCTGTAAAGCAATGATCCTTCAAAAAAAAAATAAATTAAAGAAAAAGAACTCTTACACATTTATTTCAATAGATAATGAACAGAAAATTTACAATAACTAAGACAACTGGAAACAAACCAAATATATACAGAGTAGAAAACAATGTTTTAGTATATCATTTATACAATGTAATACTATATTACAATAGGAAAGAATGAAATGAAATCTTTCACAATGACAGAATAAGGAGTTTGGTGGACCATATCCTTGGCAAAATAACAATTTAACTATTGAAAGTTTAAATATATAAAAATTTTAAGTCCTTGGAAATTGTCTTAGTACATAAAACAAGTGAGGAAATAGTTACTCAACAAAAGCAACAAAATCTTGGTAAGAATCCAGCAACATATAAAAAGGATCATACACCATTATCAGATGAGCTTTACCCCAGGAATGTAAGGTTGGCTTAATGTACAAAAATTAATCAATGTAATAAACCATATTATTAGAATAAAGGAAAAAATAACAGAAGCAAGAAAAGCATTTGAGAAAATACAAACTAGGAATAGAAAGGAACTTCCTTAATCTAATAAATACCATGAAGATCATATATGAAAATTACAACTAATATCACAATTAATAGTGAAAAACTAAGTGCGTTCCCTCTAAAATGAAGAACAAGACAAGGACATCCATTCTTACCACTTTTATTTGACACTGTATAGTATTAGAAGTTCTAATAAGAACAATTAAGCAACTAAAAGAAATAAAAACTTTCAGATTGGAAAGGTAGGAATGAAATTCTCTCTATCTGTAGGTGACATGACTTTTTTTTTCCCACTGCATTTAGAAAATCCTAGGGAATCCACTAAAGCTATAATTAGAAATCTTTGTGCTTCAAATGATATCAGGAAGAAGTAAAAAGAAAAGCCCACAGAATGGGAGCAAACATACCAAACCATGTGTCTGGTGAGAGACTTGTATATGTAACTTTTAGAAGTAAATAATAAACAGACAAATAATTTAGTTAAAGTGGGCAAAAGGGACTTCCCTGGCTTTCCAGTGGTTTTCCAGTGGTTGACTTTGACTTCCAATGCAGGAAGTATGGGTTGGATCCCTGGTTGGGGAGCTAAGGTCCCACATGCATCAGAGCCAAAACAGAAGCAATATTGTAACAAATTCAATAAAGATTTGAAAATGGTTCACACCAAAAAAATTTTTTTAAGTGGGCAATAATTTGAATAAATAGTTTTCCAAAGAAGATATTAAAATGGCCTAATAAGCACATAAAAAGGTATTCAACATCATGTCATTAGGGAAATGTGAATCAAAACTACAATGAGATATCACTTTACATCCACTAGAATGGCTATACTAATAACATAAAAAAGCAAAATAGGTGTTGGTAAGTATATAGAGAAACTGGAACCTTCTGTGCATTGCTGGTGAAGATGGTCTTTTACTTCTGACTTTTATTTATACTGATGGAAAGACTGCTGTTCTTCTAATTATTGTATTTGTTCAGATAATGGGCCTTTTACTTGTGATAGCTATTATGAGTCTTCCCTTTTATATTTTATAGTTTTTGTTATGATTTGGATTTGGCTTTATGGATCTGCTGTAGCTTTCCATCTAAAAATTATGTTCTTCTTTGAGCTAGCTTTCTTTCAGTTATAATATTATCTCTTCACTAGTTCCTCTCCAGTTATTTTCTCTTTGGAAACTCAGATATATGTTAAAGCTTGTTATTAGTTACTCAATACTCTTCTGTAATTTCCATATCTTTATCTCTTCTGACTTCTTTGTTCAACCCCTCGTTTATTTTTTTAATTTTCAAAGCCCATGGTCTTCATTTATAGATGTTCTAGTTGTAAAAAAATTTACCATAAAATTTCTACTTCTTCTCTCTCTTTGAATATTCTATATATAAACACATATAAACTTTCTTTTTAATTTTTAAATTGAAGTATGGTTGATTTACGTTACATTGGTTTCAGGTATTCAATACCATGATTAATTTTTTATAGATTATACTTCATTTAAAGTTATTATCAAATATTGGCTACATTCTCTATGCTAATTAAAGGCCTCGTAGTTTTTGGAAAATTGTGCTTTTATTTTCATTTGTTTCAACATATTTTTTGATCTCCTCTTTAATTTTTCATCAACCCATTTGCTCTTTAGTAGCATGTTGTTTAGTCTCCATGTATTTGTTTTTTCCCCCATTTTTCTTCCTGTAGTTGATTTCTAGTTTCATCCTGTGGTAGTCAGAAAAAATGCTTCATATAATTTCTATCCTCTTAGATTTGTTGAGACTTATTCTGTAGCCCAGTGTGTGATCTATCCCAGAGAATGTTTCATGTGCCCTTGATGTGTTTTCTGCTGTTTTTGGAAGCAAAGTCATATAATAGACATGTATTAACCTAACTGGTCTAATATATCATTTAAGACTACTGTTTCCTTATTGATTTTCTGTCTGGATGATCTGTCCATTGGTATAAGTGAAGTGTTAAAGTCCCCTGCTGTTATTTTATTATTATCAGTTTCTCCCTTCCTGTCTGTTAATATTTGCTTTGTATATTAATGTCTGCCTATGTTAGGTGCATCTATGTTAATGGGTACTACAGCCTCTTCTTATATTGATCCTTTTATCATTATCATTATATAATACTCTCTTTTGTTATAATCCCGTATGGGTATACAGTGGAGGTGACAAGTAGATTCAAGGGACTAGATCTGGTAGACAGAGTGCCTGAAGAACTATGGATGAAAGTTTATAACACTATACAGGAGGTAGTGACCCACACCATCCCAAAGAAAAAGAAATGCAAGAAGGCAAAGTGGTTGTCTGATAAGGCTTTATAAATAGCTGAGGAAAGAAGAAAAGTAAAGGCAAGGGAGAAAGGGAAAGATATACGCAACTGAATGCAGGGTTTCAGAGAATAGCAAGGAGAAATAAGAAGGTCTTACTAAATAAACTATGCAAGTAAATAGAGGAAAATAATAGAGCAGGTAAAGCTAGAGATCTCTTCAAGAAAACTGGAGATATCAAGGAACATTTCATGCAAGGATGGGCATGATAAAGGACAGAAATCCTAAGGACCCAACAGAAGCAGAAGAAATTAAGAAGTGACAAGAAAACACAGAACAACTATACAAAAAAGGTCTTAACGACACAGATAACCACAATGGTGTGATCACTTATTTAGATCCAGACATCCTGGCGTGTTAAATGGGTCTAGTCAAGGCTATGGTTTTTCCAGTGGTCATGTATGGATTTGAGAGTTGGACTGTGAAGAAAGCTGAGCACCAAAGAATTGATGCTTTTGAACTGTGGTGTTGGAGAAGACTCTTGAGAGTCCCTTGGGCTGCAAGGAGATCCAACCAGTCCATTCTAAAGGAGATCAGTCCTGGGTGTTCTTCAGAAGGAATGATGCTAAAGCTGAAACTTCAGTACTTTGGCCACCTCATGTGAAGGGTTGACTCATTGGAAGAGACTCTGATGCTGGGAGGGATTGGGGGCAGGAGGAGAAGGGGATGACAGAGGGTGAGATGGCTGGATGGCATCACCGACTCAATGGACGTGAGTTTGAGTGAACTCCCGGAGTTGGTGATGGACAGGGAGGCCTGGTGTGCTGCAATTCATGGAGTCGCTTTGTGTCGGACACAACTGAGTGACTGAACTGAACTAGGAAGCATTAGTACAAACAAAGTTAGTGGAGGTGATGGAATTCCAGCTGAGCTATTTCAAATCTTAAAAGATAATGCTGTTAAAGTGCTGCACTTGATATGTCAGCAAATTGGAAAACTCAGCAGTGGCCACAGGACTGAAAGAGGCCAGTTATCATTCCAATCCCAAAGAAGAGCAATGCCAAAGAATGTTCAAACTACTGTACAATTGTGCTCATTTCACATGCTAGAAGGTAATGCCCAAAATCTTCAAGCTAGGCTTCAGCAGATCATAAACCAAGAACTTCCAGATGTATTTCCAGAGAATAGCATGGATTTTGAAGAGGCAGAGGAACTGGAGATCAAATTGCCAACATTCACTGGATCATGGAGAAAGCAAGGGAGTTCCAGAAAAGCCTCTACTTCTGCTTCATTGACTACCCTAAAGTCTTTGACTTTGTGGATCACAACAAACTGTGGAAAATTCTTAAAGAGATGGGAATACCAGGTCACCTTACCTGCCTCCTGAGAAACTTGTATTCCGGTCAAGAAGCAACAGGTGAACTGGACCTGAAACAATGGACTGGTTCAAAATTGGGAAAGGAGTACAACAAAGCTATATATTGTCACCTTGTTTATTTAATGTATATAAGAGTACATCATGCAAAATGCCAAGCTGGATGAAACACAAGCTGGAATCAAGATTGCAGGAGAAATATCTACAGGTATACAGATGATACCACTCTAATGGTCAAAAGTGAAGAGAAACTAAAGAGCCTCTTGATGAGTGTGAAAGAGGAGAGTGAAAAAGCTAGTTTAAAGCTCAACATTCAAAAAACGAAGATCATGCATCCAGTCCCATCACTTCATGGCAAACAGAAGGGGAAAAAGTGGAAGCAATGACAGATTTTCTTTTCTTGGGTTCCAAAATCACTGGTTAGTGACTGCAGCCATGAAATGAAAAGATGCTTGCTCCTTGGAAGAAAAACTATGACAAAACTAGATAGCATATTAAAAAGCAGAGACATCACTTTGCCATAGAGTCAAAACTATGGTTTTTCCAGTAGTCATGAACGCCTATGAGAGGTGGACCATAAAGAAGGGTGAGTGCCAAAACATTGATGCCACTGAATTGTGGTGCTGAAGAAGACTCTTGAGAGTCCCTTGGGCTTCAAGGAGATCAAACCAGTCAATCCTAAAGGAAATCAACCCTGCATATTCACTGGAGGGGCTCATGCTGAAGCTGAAGCTCCAATACTGTGGCCACCTGATGCAAAGAGTCAACTCATTGGAAATGACTCTGGTGCCAGGAAAGATTGAAGGCAAAAAGAATAGGGGATAGCAGAGGATGAGACGGTTAGACAGTATCACTGACTCAATGAAAATGAATTTGAGCAAGCTTGGGGAGATAGTGGAGGACAGAGGAGCCTGGCATGCTGCAGTCCATGGGGTCACATAGAGTTGGATATGACTTAGCTACTGAACAACAATAGACTTTGTATTAATATTAAACTATTTTGTCTGATGTATTATTACTTCCACTTTCTTGTCATTTCCATTTGCATGAAATAGCTTTTCTATCCCCTAACTTTCAGTCTTTATGTGTCATTAGCTCTTAAGTGAGTCTCTGGTAAGCAACCTATAGTTGTGTCTTATTTTTTTTTTAAATCCAGTTATCCACCCTATGTCTGTTGACTGGAACATTCAGTCCATTAACATTGAAAGCCATCAATAAATATGGATTTTTTTAAAAGTTCAGCATGAAGGAGTCGTAACTATACTAATACTGATGATTAATCATGCTAAGTGAGGAAGAGAGTTTTTCACCATGTCTTGCTGTAAGGGAGAAGAGAGAAATGAGATTATAGTTAAAGGAGAATATCAGTCAAATAAGTTAAAGAAAGCTTTTATTTTTTAATGGGGAGGTATTGTAGCTTGTTTGCATACTGATGAGCATATGTAGAAGAGAGGGAGAAACTGATGATGCAGGAGATATGGGGCCTAATTGCTATAGGGGACTGGAACCCACTGCACTTTCTACACAAACAGAAGCAGAATATTTGGGGACAGGTGCAGGTGGGCTGGGAGATGCATCAGGGGAAGCACTATAGAAACTCTGTGCTCATTAATTCTATTTTCTTAGTGAAATGGGAACCAAATCTTTGGCAGAGAAGACACAGTGAGATGAGATGTCCAGAGTTAGAGGAGTCTGACTGGACATAGCACATTTGTATAGGAGAGTGAGAGTGAATGGACCAGAGAAATGTAGTAAAACTGCAAGAGGTAAAAGCCCTCTTGAAGCTGGTGGATATAAAGTGAGACAGATTGGCATGATTGTGTGCTTTTCATCAGCTACATTTAGTCACCTAAGTGCTGATTTAATCAGGGCAGTTCAGTTCAGTTCAGTCGTTCAGTCGTGTCCGACTCTTTGCGACCCCATGAATTGCAGCACGCCAGGCCTCCCTGTCCATCACCAACTCCTGGAGTTCACTCAGACTCACGTCCATCGAGTCGGTGATGCCATCCAGCCATCTCATCCTCTGTCGTCCCCTTCTCCTCCTGCCCCCAATCCCTCCCAGCATTAGAGTGTTTTCCAATGAGTCAACTCTTCGCATGAGGTGCCCAAAGTACTGGAGTTTCAGCTTTAGCATCAGTCCTTCCAAAGAAATCCCAGGGCTGATCTCCTTCAGAATGGACTTGTTGGATCACAATAAACTGTGGAAAATCAGGGCAGTATTTTGTCTTATTAGTAAAATATGATGTAGCAGTGAGGATAAGCTAATTGGAAGAATACAGGATGAAAAACTGAGAGTACTGGCTACTGAAATTTTCACTGGTGTCTGTGCTGCCCACAATGGTAGCCACTAGCACATGTGGTTATTTAAATGGATTAAAATTAAATGAATGTAAAACTTCAGTTCCTCAGTTGCACTAGTCATACTTCAAATGCTTAATAGCACTTGTATCTCATGGTTACCATATGAGCTAAGGCAGAGATAGAACATTTACTGAAGAACAGTCTATTGGCTTGATTTATACAGATATTGCTATCGATATCACCAATGATCATGACAGGTTGAATTTTGGAAAAAGTGACAGGGAGCCAGCTTTTAGCATCTTCAAGGAATGAGTACTAATGAGGATATCTGCCCTAACTCTAGTGGCCCTGACAGGTGGTGAAGAGAAGACAGTTACTTTGGGGACAGATGAGAGGAAACAACGTGCAGAGGAGAGAATCAGGTCTCAGACTAAAAAGATAAAAGAATCATTCAGAAAAGAGCTGAATATATTGGGACTGGCAGACAGTGCAAGGTTTTGTGAAGGTGGGGAGAACAGGAAATTGGATCAGAGCAAGGAATTTGCAGGTGGAGATGAGGGTCAAGGTAAAGAAAGACGACCTCCAAGTGTTGAGCTTCTGTTCAAAGTGACTCAGGTAAAAAATGGAGTTTAATAAGGTCATTTCTTACAGTCTCTTAGGCAGGTCATGTTCCTGAGGTTGTCTGTACTGGCAGGGAGGGACAAGTAGGGTTCTAGTCAATGGTGGTATCAGGCGGGCAGAAGGGAGGCTTCCTAGGAGCCACTGATAAGTATGTGTTTGTATATATGTTAGTTTTAAGATCTAGATAATACTTGTGAAATTAGTTCTATAATTATATATCTTTTCATAATTATCTTCTGTTTCCCCAATCCATTTTAAAACAGCATTAAAATACTATTGAAATATTTTAAATATGAATATTTCTCAGCCCTTTTATGATTTTCCAAGTCCTGGAGTACTTAGTACTGCTTCATCTCAGTTCCTTGAAGTAAGACACATATTTTCCAAGATGGGGATGTGGACAGCCTATTTCCTGGGATTTTTAATACCTTAGAATGTCTTTCTATTACCTTTGTATAAGGATGGCATTTTTAAATTATATAATTATTGGGCCATAGTATTTCTCCTAGAACTCCAAGTGTTGTTCCATGATTTGTGTGGAATGTAATGTTACAGAAAAGAATTCAGTGGTAAATTGATTACTGCTTCTTTGTTAGAAATGGTTTCTTTTATTTGGTCTGAGTACCAGTAAGATACTGTGTCTCTTTTCCTGTCTGTATCTAGAAGTAGGTCTCTTAATTAGTTTTGCCTAGAGTGAGCTTGTTCAATATACAGTTGCTCCCTCAATACAAGAGAGTATTTTCTGCTAGTACCTTCATTCCAGGCTCTATGCTCTTCATTTCTCTACAGTAGCCCTTCCTTCCCCCTCAGTTTCACTTTCTGCGGTTTCAGTTACCTGTGGCCAAGAGCAGCCTGAAAATATTAAATGGAAAATTCCAGATATACACAATTCATCACTTTTAACTTGTGCATCATTTTCAGTATCGTGATGAAACCTCATGCCATCCCGCTTCATCCTGCCGAAGACATGAAATCATTGCTTTGCTCCGCCTATCTGGTGTGTTAGTCACTTAGTGGCTGACTTGGCTATCAGATCAACCATCTCAGCATCTCAGTGCTTGTGTCCAAGTCACCCTTATTTTACTTAATAACAGTCCCAAAGTGCAAGAGTAGTGATGCTGGTCATTCAAATATGCCAAAGAGAAGCCACAAAGTGGCTTCAGTGGAGGTTAGCCTGATCTTGAATTCTGTGTTTACTATTCTTCTGATTTTTTAACTAAATGTTTTATTTTAGAACAGTTTTATATTTACAGAAAAAATGTGAAGATAGTACAGAGAGTTCCCACATAGCCCTGTGCTATTTTCTTTAACGTGCGGCAATTTGGATTCTCTTTACCTAGTTTAGTTTATTTTTATTTTAATAGAGTTTATATCTATTCATATTTTACAAAGGATGCTAGACAATTTACCAAAATTTTCATCTGTGTCTTTCCAGAAATTATTTTTAGAGTATGTTTTTCTTCTGAGCCCTCTGGATGGTGATGTTTTCTTTTAAACATGGTAATGGCAAGAGTAGACTTTTCTTTTTGAAACTTGCTCTTTAGAGTTTATACTTTGCATTTTAATATTGTTAGTGATTTGAGAACTAAGATATTTTTCTTTTAAACAGCTGTCAATTGGGAAAACAAATTAGCACTATTAATGTCTTGTAATAAATGATCACAAACTGGGTGACTTAAAACAGCACAAATAATTCTCTCGCAGTTCTGAAGGCCAGCTGTCTGAAATCAGGACCACTGGGCAGGGAGCAAGGTGCTGGCAGGGTTGTGCTCCCTCTGGAGGCTCTGGGAGAGAACAGTCCTTCCCTCGTCCAACCCATTCTTTGCCTTGTGGCGGCGTCATGCCAGTTCTCTGCTTCTGTTTTCTCATCTCCTTTTCCTGTGTGTGTGTGTGACATCTCCTTCTGCCTCCCTCTTGTAAGGAAACATGTCATTATATTTAGGACCTGCAGGATAACCCCCGCCGCACCCCCTCATCTCAAGATACTTAACAATCATATCAGCAAAGATCCTTTTTCTTATAAGGTAAAATTCAGAGGTTCCAGGATGTAGGACCTGATATCTTTGGGCAGGGGGGGTGGTGCTTTATTCTACTTAACACAGGCACAATCTACTATGACTCAGCAATTCTACATACACATACACTCATTTTTTTTCCTACCAGAAGACATGTTAAAAAAAAAAAAAGTTCATAGTAGCATGATGTGTAATGGTCAGAAACTAAAACAACCCAAATATCTATCAAGGGTAGAGTGGGTGGATAGGCAGTGATACAGTCATCCAGTGGAATACTTCACATCAGTGAGAATGAAATCACATACACTACACGCAACAGCACAATGACTCGTGCACATATAACGGGGCTGAAAGAAAGCAGATAGAAAAGAGTAAGCCCTAGAAGAGTCTACTTATGTAATGCGAAAAATGCCAAGACTGTACTTTCCTAGTGGTCCAGTGGTTAAGAATCTACCTGCCAAGGTAGGCGGCATAGGCTCAAGCCCTGGTCCAGGAAGATTCCAGATTCCATGGGGGTAATTAAGCCCATGCACAATTACTGAAGCCTGCATGCGAGTCTAAGCTCTGCAACAAGAGAAGCCACCTCAAAGAGAAGCCCACACACTGTAACTAGAGAGTAACCTCTACTCCTCACACCTAGAGAAAGCCTTTACATAGCAATGCAGACCCAGTGCTGCCAAAAATAAAATAAATTTTTAAAAATATGGGTGAAATTAATCTTTGTGTTAGAAATTAGTATAGTAGTTATCTTGAAGGGGGTGATGACTATAAGAAGGTGAAAGAGGGCTTTTGGGATTTTAGCAGGATTTTCTGATCTGAATTCTGAGTGAGAATCCATTAGGCTGTCTATGTATGATTTGTGAACATTACCAGAAGAGGATAATTCAGTGAAAAGCAAGTGAACAAATTTCTCAGGGCCATGCAGAATTTCCAGAAGACAGAAGAGGAAGGGGTCTGAACTTCAGATCAAAGTGAAGGTTTCAAAGTTTGAGATGATAAGAACTTACAGACCAGTAGGTGAGGTTGATGATATTAAGAGGAATGTCAGCTTCCTCACATTCTCGTATAAATGAATATTGTATAAATGAATCAGTTGATAGAGAGGTGAGAGAGATGTATCAATAGCTAAAGTAGACATTTGGTCTGAATTCAAGGCATTGGGTCAGTTAAGCCAAGTCATTTACTATCAAAAACTACACTGTTCAGTATGTGTCTATCAATCATTTGAAACATTTCTGGTCCAAACTGAGACATTCTGTATATCATATTTCAGACATGGTACCAAAAATAATATCATTTCTTAATATATTGATCATACTTTGAAATGATAACCTCTGAATTATTGGGTTAAATAAAATCTATTATTAAATTTCATCTGTTTCTTCTTAAAATGTGGCTACTAGAAAATTTTAAATTATATTATGGGACTAGCATTTGTGACTTGCATTCTATTTTTATTGGACAGTAGTGATCTAGATCTGGAGAAGGCAATGGCAACCCACTCCAGTACTCTTGCTTGGAAAATCCCATGGATGGAGGTGCCTCGTAGGCTGCAGTCCATGGGGTCACTAAGAGTTGGACACAACTGAGCAGTTTCACTTTCACTTTTCACTTTCATGCATTGGAGAAGGAAATGGCAACCCACTCTAGTGTCCTTGCCTGGAGAATCCCAGGGATGGGGGAGCCTGGTGGGCTGCCATCTCTGGGATCGCACAGAGTCAGACACGACTGAAGCAACTCAGCAGTAGCAGCAGCAGCGATCTAGATCATGATAAATCTGATAGGCAGTTACTAGGCATGCAAGCTATCAATTACTTACTTTTCTTACACATGTAGGACTTCGACTGGGCCTGATTAAGTTTGGCCTCATGATGTAAGGGCTGAAGTTATAACTGAACTATTATAATTGAACTATTATTTCTGAGTTTTCTTATCTATGGAAAACCTAATTGTTCTAAACAACGAGTTCAAAACTAAGGCACCACTGCTCATCTGGTGGTTATATAATCTCTTAACAGACCTAGTGTCTAATACCATGTAAGCAGTTTTTGGGGAGATGGTGATATGACAGATGCCAACAAAGGTCTAGTCAAGGCTATGGTTTTTCCAGTAGTCATGTATGGATGTGACAGCTGGACTATAAAGAAAGCTGCTACTGCTAAGTCACTTCAGTTGTGTCTGACTCTGTGCAACCCCACAGACAGCAGCCCACCAGGCTCCCCCGTCCCTGGGATTCTTCAGGCAAGAACACTGGAGTGGGTTGCCATTTCCTTCTCCAATGCGTGAAAGTGAAGTCACTCAGTCGTGTCCGACTCTTAGCGACCCCAAGGACTGCAGCCTACCAGGCTCCTCCGCCCATGGGATTTTCCTGGCACGAGTACTGGAGTGGGGTGCCATTGCCTTCTCGAGCGCCAAAGAATTGATGCTTTTGAACTGTGGTGTTGGAGAAGACTCTTGAGAGTCCCTTGGACTTCAAGGAGATCCAACCAATCCATCCTAAAAGAGATCAGTCCTGAGTGTTCATTGGAAGGACTGATGTTGAAGCTGAAACTCCAACACTTTGGCCACCTGATGTGAAAAGCTGACTCATTTGAAAAGACCCTGATGATGGGAAAGATTAAAGGTGGGAGGAGAAGGGGATGACAGAGGATGAGATGGTTGGATGGCATCACCAACTCAGTGGACATGAGTTTGAGTAAACTCTGGGAGTTGGTGATGGACAGGAGGCCTATCGTGCTTCAGTCCATGGGGTTGCAAAGAGTCAGACACGACTGAGCGACTGAACTGAACTGATAACGACAGAATGAGCAGAGAATAGTCATTGGAGCCCGACACTCCTGAACTCAAGCAGGATGTCCGTGACTTACAGGCTGGGTGGCTTCAGTCCAAGGACATAACTTCTCTGGACCTCAAGTCCCACAGTTATATAGAGGGCTTTGCAATATTCACCTGGTAGGGCAAGTGTCTGATGCTGGGAGGGATTGGGGGCAGGAGGAGAAGGGGACGACAGGATGAGATGGCTGGATGGCATCACCGACTCGATGGACGTGGGTTTGAGTGAACTCCAGGAATTGGTGATGGACAGGGAGGCCTGGAGTGCTGCAATTCATGGGGTCACAAAGAGTCGGACATGACTGAGCAACTGAACTGAACTGAACTGAGGGCAAGTGTTAGAGCTGAAATAATGCATAAAGTATACAGGGTGTAAATGACCCTCAAAATGTGGTAGCTGCTGTTGGTGTTATTCTTGGGTTCATTAAAAAGTATGAGGAAAATGCAATGAACACAAGCTTTGATGATAAAAATTCTAAAGGCGTTTCTTTGCAAGTTCTTGGGATACTTCAGACCAATCTTGGGCCATTTCAAACCTTTGGTTTCTCTAGCAAATAATGAGGATAGGCTCATACACATAGAAAGCCAATCCACAGAGAGTCACTTCTTTCTCATTGTGTACACTGAGCTTTGAGGATGTAACGCCAGGATCACAAAGCATTACTCTGCATTCAAAACACTCAGTGATGGCAACCCGCTCCTTCTAGTCCCAGATGCTAGCGGCCACCGCATCAATCACTCTCGCAGGCACCTATCAGCGTGTCATCGCCGTGTCAGAGATCTGTTTTGGCAGGCTCACTGCAGGGTACACGTAATCAGCAGATACGCCACACTTAACTGTGATTGATGCCCATCTTCTGACAATTTCTCCTGCCAGACCCCTCCATCATTCCATGGTAATGTTTTCCTGAGTGCTAAATAATTTCTCTGAATTATCACAGATGCTTTATAGATTGACTTGCAGAGATGTCTTTTTGTCACAGTCGCATTTGGAAGGATTTTTATCTTGTATGTTCCCCCCCCAACCTTTTTTTTAACCTCTGATGATTCGTCCCATGTTTCTATCACTTTCTTCATTCATCATAGCAGGACATTTTTCAGAGGTAAATAACAAGGATATTATGATCAGTCTAGTTGGGCAGATGTCTGAAATCCATTTCAAATTCTTCATTTGGCTGGCAGCATGACCTTGAAAATCTAATTATTACTATGACTTTGTTTAAACTATGGTTTTGTTATTATGATGTCTTTTTTCTTAGAGGTTATGATTCTTAAGAATATGAGAGGTCAGACAAATCCAAATAAGTGTTCTGCACCCCCCTTTATAATCTGCCATTTGATGTTAGCCAGAGAAGTGTTCCATATCGGCACCTGGGTGAGGTAACTTCATTGCTCCCTGTCCTTCTTCTTCCGTCAAGCCCTAGTTATAACCCAGATGCATGAATGTCATGAAATCATTAGTAGATGACAGATTCAGGTGGCCCAAGAACCTCCCCTCTTACAAGAAGACACCTGTAACTGAAAGCTAAAGATTTGCCAAATGAAACATTTACTTGATCCTCTTTAATGAAAATGAACAGCACTTTCATTTGATGATATCCAAAGATTCACTGCAGAAAAATATATTTAAAATTCCAAATGTAATGTACGAGTATAAAATTTTGAGGCAGGTCGTATCTCCAAATGCAGCTACAGTGAGGGTTAAGGATTCAATGTATGAGTTGTGGGGAACACAGTCGAGTCCTTCATACCACTCCTCCCAAAATTATGTTCTTGACAAGTATAAAAGATAAATCTGTTTTCCTTCCAGAATTGGAGCCATAGAGGGCTGATGAGCCTGGAGGCTACAGGGTACTCAGAACCTCCAGAGCACAGTAAACAGAAGTAAGTAAATGAGGTCATGAGAGTGGGGCTTTATGAAGAGGAAGAGACAGCAGGGATGCACATACATGGAGGAAAGGCCACGTGAGGACACAGAAAGAAGGTAGTCCTCTGTAAGCCACGGAGAGAGACCTCAGGAGAAACCAACTTTGCTGATACCCTGACCTTGGACTTTCGGACTCCAGAAATGTGAGAAAATATGTTTTTGTTGCTTAAGTCACCAGTCGGCAGCATTTTGTTATAGAAGCCCAAGAATACTATGGCAGGTAGTATTGCTTCCTCATTTTCTGTCCATACTACCATTCCACACCCCGCAGTGGTCTTTGCACTGCTCTGGAAATGGTTACCAGTCTTACTAGTAAGGAAGTCACACCATCATGGAGTAAGAATGTACTCCTTCCATGAAGCAACTATCAAACTTTAAACTCAGTTATCCTGTATGTCCTTTTCCTTATCTTCAAGATGGTGTATGTATGTGGGGTGGGGGTGGGGAGCAGTGGTTGCTGAGAATTCTTGCACATCTTGTGGGAAGAAGAAGAGAGGAGATACTGTACTTTCTCCCAAAGCTGTTTTACCTCCCCAGCCATTCTGCATACTGACTGGGTTGGCTGTGGTTGTGGTGGGAGTGCTCTTTCTGGCGAAATGACATCTCCTGCTAAAACTTGTGAAATGATCTCTCATTGCCAAAACTTAAGGAATTATCTCGAATTATCATGAGGCGTTCAGTCCTCTTTGTTTTCAGCTATAGGACTGAGTCATTTTCTAAAACAACAGGGATGTTCTTTCTCATCTACTACCATATCACCCTACTTTACAAAATGCCTAGCATTTTCCTAGAAACATAGTGATAAATCTATCAAAATTATTGAGGGTGGTTTTAGTATAAAACACATATGATAGAAATTATCTCTGTTGTCTGGTTAATCGCTAATCAAAGCATTAAGGCAGAGTCCTTTGATAGCCAGTTAAAACATCTCAGATAATATAATTCAGTGACTAAACTGAGCTGAGCAAATCTCTCTCTTAACCATTTGGTAACGATTTCTTGTCATTTGATTAGGAAACAGGTTGTTTTCATAGCAATGATTGGTTCCATATCACTGTTCACTCCTTGGCCCTGGACCAATTATTTTGCTCCCAGTCACCTCAGGAATTTTCAAGATGTCAATTTTTCCTTGAACAGAAGCCACAATAATGGTTTCAGAAAAGATGGAATTAAGAAATGGAAGTGAGGGTAAGAAAACCGCTTTGTCTTTATCACCATGCTAAGCACGGACACAGCTAGTTCCATACTATGCTGCCCAAACCAGGCCAAAACCTTTAGCGAACTTTACTGAAAACTGGGGTGTAGCAAGAGGGAATTACATTTCATAGATGCTCAAGCTCAAATACTAGATATAACTGATCTCATAGCCACAAGGGCCCAAGTCCTTACCTTATGATCCCCTGGATGTGTCACAGTCTAGTTCTGAGCCTGCTTCCACATGGAGAAAGTCTGCCATACTCCCTGAACAGAGGGGTGAGGGTGCAGAGAGAGAGAGAAAAGAGAACATGAGCTCCATGCCTGCTCCCTGTGGCATCACAGGCCACAGACACCTGCTCCACGTCTGCTTCCCAGAGTCTTCACTTTGTATCCCACATCCCTCACCTTCTGAGATGATAGGCTTTTGCAATGCTCAATACTTTCATTGAAAAAAAAAGCATTCGCTATCTTTGGTAGTTACTCTTGGCATTGCCCTACAATCTTCTTCAGGATTTTATGTCAGTCACAAATAACTACTAAGAGTATTTTCATCAATATCTAGGAGATTCAGTCCATGGCTGCAACTAACAACCTTGACGTGGTTCTTGTTGGGTGTCAGTAATCAAATCTTTCACCAGCATGAGATGAGATCATGTCCCAGAACTCTTCCTATCATTTTCTGGTTTCTAATTCTATTTGTGTGTGGATAACTGCTTGAATGAGAAAATTATACACATACACACATTTTTAAAAGCAATTTTTTAGAGGCAGTGAAATCTTAATCTACAATTTTGGAAAAAATAATCCTAAAAGAAGTGCTATCTAGAGATCAAACTTACCACAAATAAGATAAATTTGATATTTTAATGGATTTGATTCTTTTCTTTTTTCTTTGCTTTCCTTTTTACCACCAAAAGTCAATAGAAATAGACTTTTCAGAAAGAACTATTTGTCCTCAAGAGCAAATCCAAGCCCCCAACTTCTTGAAAATTTGAGATTACATTTTTTTCTATTAAGGTTTCAAAACTCCAATTCATAAAAGTACAATTTTTTTAAAAACCCTTATCTTTAGAAGTCTCTACCAGCAGAAAGCTTCCCAAATGTAAGAACACAGTCCTAAGACGCAGACAGCAGATCAGCCTCCACTTCCACAGCAAACCCCTAGGGGAACGAGTCCTCCACTGGTAGCCTCGATAGAAGCAAGATCCCTGTAGCTAGAGATGGATTCTTCTGCCACCTTCAATCTTCAAACCTAAGAGAAGTAGCCAGCATACAATGATCCAGCCCCTTCCTCCTAAATGTAATAAAACTATAATTGCTAACCCTGTAAACCAGGCTTGCACAGAGAAATACAATCTAGTAAGAAATATTACTCTAACACCATCACTTTAAAAAATAACTTAAACTCCAAAGACTGAGATGTTTTAATGAAATGAGGTGAGGCAAGCCTTTTTTTCCAAGACTGTTCAGCCCAGCATCAAGCTCCTAGTCTGACAGTACAGAGCTACATGACTTTCCAGGGACCTCAATGCCTGACTGAGCCTCCCAGTGGGCCTTACCAACTCCCAAGTCTCAGGCCCCGGGTATAAGAGCCCCATTACTCCAAATCTGCATAATCATATTTTTTCCCTTAAACCCTTGGCTTCAGGGGACTACCTTGCAAAAGGAAATGCCAATTTACCATTAAACATTTAATAAAGAAAATCCTCTTTTAATCACACTGCATGTTTGAGACAGCTTTCATGATGAGAAATGCTAAACTGAAACCACAGAGAAGGATGTCTTAAAATTTTTCTTTCTGGAAACAAGGGATTTGTCCACTTCTCCCCAGGAAGCATAAATTTGCACTCTTCACCAGGCACGGGGCAAGGCTCTGGGGTTACAGTTAGGGAAGAGCCTTGCTCTCTGCAAGCAATGTACATTCTTCCGGAGGAAACACACTGGAGCTTCCACCAGTATCAGGCAGAATAAAACGTACATCAAATATAAAGCATAGGCAAAATACTATGGGCACTCAGAAACAATAATGATTATGATGATGATGCTACAGGTGATGATAAAATATCAATAACAGAACACTTCCATTTTTAAAGGACAGGTACTCTGCTAAGCAATTTATATACAGTGTAGTAGAGTCTTCATGATACTTCTATGTGATGGGTTCTATTATACCTCCATTTCACAAATATGGAAACTGAGGCATGCAGAAGAAGGAATGCCTTGGTGGGTTTCAAGCAGACAGAACGTTCTCATTGAGGATGTTAGTGAAGCCATAGCCTTGGAGGATGAATGGGATTTAAATAGATGGAGTAGGAAGAGGGGAGAGACAGAAGGATGTTCAGACCAAGGAAAGAAAGTAGAAGATAGAAAGAACCAAGCTAAGCAAAATTAAAGGGACAGTTGTGCTGAACATGGAAGGAGGGCAGTGTTAAAAATGACATAGAGCATTGAAAACAGTTGCAACAGTACCACACACCTAACAGACCCTCAACAAACGTGATGTTGTGAAGTGAGGTAATGACTATTTCTCAGCACCAGCCTCACTTTCACTTCTACTGGGCCGTATTAATTGATATTTGCTTCTTGCTCATGCTTCAGACACTTTTATTATTATTTTTAAAATTCTTTAACCTGTATTATAACTCCTTTCTCCTATAAACTGAAGGGCAATGCAATCACAGCTGAGCAATGGGCTGGGATACCAAACAAAAGTTTGAAATGTGAAATAGGAAAAAAAAAAATCTACCTTGTCAACACATCAGCAAAATTGAATGAAAGTTGCCACTTGATGACAGGAAAAGAATGTGGAGGGTAAATGAAAGACATCAACTATCGCTCCAGTGACAGGAGAAATAAAGCAGGTGTTTTCTGGTGAACACCTGCTTCACGCCAGTACTTTCTCTATGTTCTCTCTCCAAACTCTACCAGCAAGGCACTATTATTCGTATTTTACAGATGAGAATACTGATACTTACAGATGTGACATCTTGCCTGAAATCAATGCAGTTAGCAATGGCAGATTCCACTTTCAAAACCTTGTCTATCTGACTCTCAATCCTGTGTTCTTTCTACTATGATGTATTGTAGCCACAAGAACTAAGAGTTAATCAGGGTATTATTTTTATCTCAATCTTTCTCTCCCCTGCCCCAACCTATATGTTATATAATATGACATATTTGATGTCATATTTGGTCAACATGACATATTTGATAAATGTTTTTTTACTTACTCAATACCATGAATAGATATTGAGTCAGTCAAGCTTTAGGATCCCAGAACAAGTTTTCATGCATAAGAACTTGAGAAACAATCATGAGTAAAACAGAGCTATAAGAATGGCTCTATTCATCAATGTGTTGGTATATTAAATAAAAAATATGAAAACAATTGCAAACACTACTCAAATAATTAAATAATTTTGGTATTTTAAAAGACTATCTTAAAGTTAAAATGGTTAATCTTTCAAAAAACTGGAAAAGCTGTTTGAGAGAGTTAGGAAAAGAACCACATCAAAGCTGTGAAAAACACTATTTCCTGACTGCATGCAAGCCTGTCTCTGACCATCTTCTAAACACTGCCTTTATGAGCTGCTCCTCCTGCAGATTCCAGTGATTAGCCAAAATGTTATTTTCATAAGATAGAGAAAACTGAGACTTTATCTAAATAGAAAGCTTTGCCACTGTCTGATTTAAAATTTCACTCAAAATCACCTAGAATTGGTTTAACTTTGTAACTGGAAAAGAAGCAAAAGTGTGATGCTATTGATTAAACCATACACATAGAAATGATAAATTTGCACCCTTCCTCTGATACTAATCAAGCCTATGTCAGTGTAGGGCTGTGTAAATTTCAAAGCAGTTATATATATTTATCTTGGCATTGAATTTGGTCAACATTCCTTTGGAGTAAATAGCATAGGAAAAAGAATCAGCATATTATGTTAAGAAAACTTGAGGTCTGGAGACATTAAATAGCTTTCTTACAGTCTCAGAGTTTGGGAAAAGTTAGTGAGGACTAAACTTCTTGTCTCAGTTACTCCTAGCCTGATGTTTGTTCTACTGCTCTAGCATCTCATGACACAAGCAAAGGCTACAGATATCACATCCCTTGATGGGCTCCCAGGTGGCGCTAGTGGTAAAGAACCTGTTTGCCAAAGCAGGAGAGACATAAGAGATGCAGGTTTGATCCCTGGAGCAGGAAGATCCCCTGGAGGAGGGCATGGCAATCCACTCCAGTATTTTTGTCTGGAGAATACCATGAACAGGGGAGCCTGGTGAGCTACAGTCCATAGGGTCGCAGAGTCAGACACGACTGAATGACTTTCACTTTCACTGTGAGGATTCTACAGCAACAGAGATGGGATCTGAGACTCTGATGCCTTAAAAAGTGCCAGGGCATTCCTGATCAGAAAATCTGGGAAACTAGCCATTGGGTAAAAATCCCAGCTGAAAGCAACATACTGCAAAATACTTTTCTTTGGAAATTCAAGCTCATATTAATTGCAGTTAAAATTTCTTTAATATTCTTAGAGATAATTTTAACAACTGAATCAAAATATGAGTTACTTCATGGTTCATTAAAATGTTGTTTACAAATAATATTTTTAAAAACAACAGAGTGGGATCACAACTTCAATAGGTATAGAAACAAAACAAGTATTATTTTGGGTGAATGGATGAATATTTTATGTACAGTGATTATGCATATAATTAAAAATAGAGTTATCTTTAAATACCATCAAGAAAGAGAAAAAGTAAAAAGAAAAGATAACTACAGAACTGTAAATTCTTCTAGAACTACACTTAGAAACTCAGTTTCCATCCTGGGCACCTCTTGACTTGATTCTATTGTTGACTGCCTAGATGCTTATTTGATAATGATAGAAGTAGGAGAGTCATGAACTGTGTATAAAGACTTCCCACAATTAATTTATTCATTCATTCAACAAATATTTGTTGAACTCTGATCACATAGTAGGTACTGTGCTAGAAGCTAGTTTTACAAGGTGATGCAAACTCAGGATCTTTTCTTCCAGGATTTATAATCTATTGGGAGTTGAAGAAGAGTAAACTGATAACTATAAATAAAAGAGCTATGAGTACACAGGAAAGGAAATTACTCAAATCTGAGTGCCAGACTCCAACTACCATTTAAACTGGGAAGCAAAAATGAATAGAAGTTGGTCAGGTGAAGAGTGGTGGGGGAATGCTCCAGGTAGAGGAGATATTTGTACAACATCCTGTAAGTGAAACAGAGCCTGAATCACTCATGGAACTGAAAGAAATTTAGTGTACAAACAGCAGGTTGTCAGGGGGAAAGTGGGATGAAAAGAGGCTTAAAAGATAAGCAATGCCAGATCATCAGCATTCTGGACATGGAAGTATTATAAGCAGTATAGAGAGATATGATTAGGTTTGTGTGTTTGAGATGCATCGTAGTGGCTATAGCATGAAGAATGATTGAAAGAAGGAACGTCTAGAGTTTTATTAGAAAGCTTTTTTCATAGTTGAAATGAGATATGGACTAGAATAGAACAGTAGCAGTGGGGATGGAGAGAGGTAAGTTTATTCAATAGAAACACCTGACTCGGTGAGTGATTACACATAGGAGTAAGAGGAAGGGAAGCGCCAAGGAAAATGTTAAAGTTTCTGACTTGAGGAACTGAGTAAGTGATTATTGCATTTCCTATTTTTTGAGTAGGAAACATAGAAGAAAAGCATATTTTAGGAAGTTGACAGTGATTTTGAGGGGCTCAAGTTATATCCAAGTAGAATATTCAACAGGTACCTTTATATATATATGTATATATATACATGTATATATCTGAGTCTCTGAGCTGGGACCATACATTTAAGAGGCATCACCAGAATTCTATGCTGCAACTAATAAGAGATGTTTCATCTTTTTAAAAAACTGCAAAATCAAATGAAAGATGCTGTAGTAGCAGCATAGTTTTTACATCTAAAAACAGGCCATCCCACTCTCATATTTAACTCATCATCTAGAAAGGGAAAGTTTCATTTGAATAGCTAGACTTAATCACAAGGCCCATGCTGATGGAAGAAGAGCTGGTCCTGAGTACATTGTCTGGATCTCTCCTGGTCCCATTTGCCAGGGCACTCTGGGTGTGTCTCTAGGGAAGGAGCTGCATAGGAGTTTGAAATGGCATTATTGGTTATTAATAGCTGAAAAATGAAACAGGCCTACATGTGCAATAGGCTCCTGAGACTAAGTATAATGTTAGGAAAAGTAAAGACAATCATCAAATTACAAGAGAAGAGAAAAAAATAAAAGAACTACAAAACAACCAGAAAACAGTTAACAAAATGGCAATAGGTACATCAGTTCAGATCAGTCGCTCAGTCATGTCTGACTCTTTGCAACCCCATGAACTGCAGCACGCCAGGCCTCTCTGTCCATCACCAACTCCCAGAGTTTACCCAAACTCATGTTCATTGAGTCAGTGATGCCATCCAACCATCTCATCCTCTGTCATTCCCTTCTCCTCCCACCTTCACTCTTTCCCAGCATCAGGGTCTTTTCAAATGAGTCAGCTCTTCACATCAGGTGGCCAAAGTGTTGGAGTTTCAGCTTCAACATCAGTCCTTCCAATGAACACTCAGGACTGATCTCTTTTAGGATGGACTTGTTGGATCTCCTTGCAGTCCAAGGGACTCTCAAGAGTCTTCTCCAACATCACAGTTCAAAAGCATCAATTCTTTGGTGCTCAGCTTTCTTTATAGTCCAACTTACACATCCATACATGACTACTGAAAAATAGGTACATACACATCAGTAATTATTTTAAGTGAAAAAGGACTAAATGCTTCAACTCAAAAGACATAGAATGGCTGAATGGATTTAAAAATGTATATATGATGCCACAAGAGATTCACCTCACATCTAAAGAAGTTGACAATGAAAAATGGAAAAATGTACTCCATTCAAGTGGAAATAAAGGAAATCTGTGATAGCAATACTTAGACAAAACAGACTAAAACAATAACTGTAACAAGATACAAAAAAGGGACATTATATAATGATGAAAGAATTGATCCAACAAAAAGTACAATTATACAAATATATGCACCCAACATAGGAGCATCTAAATATATAAAGCAAATATTAACAAGCATAAAGGGAGAAATTCACAGTAATACAATACTAGTAGGAGACTTTAACATCCCACTTACATCAGTGAGTGCTTCATCCAGACTGAAAACCAATAACAAAATGCTGGTCTTAAATGACTCATTAAAGCAGATGAACTCTCTCTCTCTCTCTCTCTCTCTTTCTGTAAGTCAGGGGAGATGGAGACAGAGAAAATATTCCACTCTAAAACAGCAGAATACACTTTCTTTTCAAGTGCACATGGAATATTCTCCAGGAGAGATCATATACGACATCACAAAATAAACCTTGGTAAACTTAAATTAAAATCATGTCAAGCATCTTTTCTGACCACAATACTATGAGACTACAAATCAACTACAAGAAAAAACAACTGAAAAAAAAAAAAAACACAAACGTGGAGTCTAGACAGTATGCTACTAAACAACCAATGAGTCACTGAAGTAAGCAAAGAAATAATCAAAGAATACTTGGAAGACAAATGCAATTGAAAACACAACAATCAAAAATCTATGGGACACAGCAAACACTATTATAAGAGGGAATCTTATAGCAGTACAAGTCTACCTCAGGAAATAAGAAAAACTGCAAATAAATAACCAAATATAGAACTTCCTTGGTGGCTCAGTGGTAAAGAATCTGGCTGCTAATGCAGGAGATGCAGGTTTGATCCATGGGCCAGGAAGATTCCCTGGAGAAGGAAATGGCAACCCACTCCAGTATTCTTGCCTGGAAAATCCCAGAAGAGCCTGGCAGGCTGCAGTCCATGGGGTGGCAAAAAGAGTCAGACAGAACTTAGCAACTAAACAACAATAAACCAAACAGACACCTAACAGAACTAGTGAAAGAAGAGCACACAAAACCCTAGACTGGTAGAAGGAAAGACATTACAAAGATCAGAGCAGAAATAAATGGGACAGAGACTAAGAAAACAATATGAAAGATCAATAAAACTAAGAACTAGCTCTTTGAAAAGACACATGAAAGTAATGAACTTTTTGCTAGGGCCATCAGAAAAAAAAAAAGAGAGAGGGCCTAAAACAATAAAACCAAAAATGAAAGAGATGTTATAACTGACATCACAAAAAAAAAAAAAAAAAAAAAAACCAAAGGATCATAACAGATTACTACAAATAATTAAACACAAATAAATTGGACAACCTAGCAGAAATCCATAAATTTCTAAACGCATACAATCTCCCAAGACTGAATCAGGAAGAAATAGAAAATATGAACAGATCAATTGAATCAGCCATCAAAAAACTCTCAATAAACAAAATTCCAGACTAAAGGCTTCACAAGTGCATTCTACCAAACTTTTATAGAAGAATTATCACCTATTCTTCTCAAACTATTTCAAAAAATTAAAGAAGGAATGCTTCCAAGCTCATTCTACAAGGCCAGGCTCATTCTGATACCAAAGCCAAACAAGGACACCTTAAAAAAGAATATTACAGTCTAGTTTCACTGATGAACATAGACATAAACATCCTCAACATAATATTAGCAAATCAAATTCAACAATACATTTAAAGGATCATACACTGTGATCAAGTGGAATTTATTCTAGTGCCGCAGGAATGGTTCAACATCCACAAAGAAATCAATGTGATACGCCACATTAACACACTGAAGAATAAAAATCATCATTATGATCATGTACCACCTACATCTTGGCTTCAGTGTCTACTTTCAGGTGAACTCAAACTGGGAAGAACCCGGGAAGTCTTTAGGATGTACTCGAATTTTATATTTTTCTTCATGAAAATTACCTGAGAGGTATCTATTTTATGGTGCCAATAAGAAATATAATAATAATAATAATGGGTAGTATTTGTAACAAGTACTCTATACCAAGCACTGAGTCAGATGCCTTACACAGATTTGGTCCCAAGACAAACCATATGAGATAAGAGCTATCATTACCTCTGTTTTACTGATGACAAAACTGAGATTTAGAGTCATGACACTATGTGTCTGAAGTTATGACGTTAGCAAGAGGCAGAGCAATTTATATCCAAGCAAATTTTACCCTGTATCTTAGGAAAATACATAAGATTAGCACTCAAGAAAGTGAAGAAGTCTGGGGGAGCCTGGGAATACTCAGTTAGGTAGGAGGCAAACCCCTTGCTTGATAGTTGGTTGAATGAGTGGCCAAGCCTGCACAGAAGGAAGGAATACCAGGTTATGGTTGGCTATCTTGGCCTGCATTAAAAGCAACACACCTCCCAGGGAGTCTGTGTTTAACATATAAATAAGTAATCCAAATGTAAATTGCAATCCCTACAGTGCCTTTGTCCTTTTTTTTTTCCATTTGAGATATAAAAAGCATCTACAAACATATGCTCCTGCCGGATTTTTCTTTGTGGCCTGCTCCAAAAAGACACTTCAAAAACAACTGCCCACGGTCCTTTTCAGAGCCTGCATCTCTGGTGTGTCACTTGCAAAGGACAGAAATATTCCATGCGTGGTTAAAGGCAGTGCCAAGAGAAAGCATGGAAGATTTATTTTTTAGCTGATTAGGTTACATATTAACGAGGGACTGCGGTTCGAAAAAGGAACTCACAGCTTTTCACATTAGAGGTGTCCCCTTCTGCTCAGTGTTGAATTAAACTGAACTGTAGCCACAAGGGAGGAAGGAGTATGCTGCTAAGTCGCTTCAGTCGTGTCCGACTCTGTGCAACCCCAGAGACAAGCAGCCCACCAGGCTCCCCCGTCCCTGGGATTCTCCAGGCAAAAACACTGGAGTGGGTTGCCATTGCCTTTTCCAATGCATGAAAGTGAAAAGTGAAAGTGAAAAGTAAAAGTGAAGTCGCTCAGTCGTGTCCAACTCTTAGCGACCCTATGGACTACAGCCCACCAGGCTCCTCCGTCCATGGGATTTGCCAGGCAAGAGTACTGGAGTGGGGTGCCATTGCCTTCTCCGAGGAAGGAGTATAACAGGTTACTTTTAACAAGAGTGTCCTGAAGAGGGACCACTGTGCTTCCCCCCACACCGCCTCCTGCCTCCTGGGCTATAGCCATTACAATTAATGTTAATTATAATGCTGTGGCACTTTAAATGTCAATTTCAGTCTGTGACTTAAAGAAAAGCAAAATTATAAAACCCGACATTAAAGCAGTCAGAACAACTTCTAATTTGGTTAAGGAGCAAGCCCTCTCTTTGAGGTTCTAAATCTCTGCAATTGCTACTACAGCAGGAAACAAGCAAAAGAATGAATAAAAATCTAGGATGGTTCCTTTCCTCCTTGGAAATCTTTATACCAAGAAGTAAGGAGTAGCATTTTGGATACATTTGAGATACTAGGTTATAAAATGAATCCTTTTGGGGGGCTTTTTTGTGAATTCAATATCAAAATCTAAACAAACAGCAATATTATGATCTGAATACAAAAGAGTTGATGCCAGTTAGAGCTGGAGCATAGGGTTTCTGAATGTGTGAATGACATTCCAGCAGCTTCCTGCCTCTCAACAAGTCTTCTGAATATGAACTCTTAAAGCCTAGGAAGAATGTCCCAGATAACTAAACCATGTTTGCATATTTGAGAAGGAAAATGCTAATAACTGAACTGAATTAGAGTTAAATATTAAGTCTAACTGGTAGCAGTAAATGATTATATTACAATGTTTTTTCAAAGATTAATTTCACAACTTTTTTTGTAGTGGACTCAAATAACCTTTAAAATATATGGTAATCACAGTTCTCTTCCTGAAGATACCTGCATTCCTGAGAAGAAAACGGTTCCTCCCCCGCCTTTTTTCTGTTGTGATCAGTAAGGCACTCAATGAAAAAAAGGAAAAAAATGTGCCTGGATTTATAGGGGACAAAATTTAAAATTTCACTCAGATATACTTTGTTGTTGCCTTATCATCTTCTTTATTCAGAAATATTTAGTTAGGAGACAGATGTTGGGCTTCCCTGGTGGTCCAGTGGCTGGGAGTTTGCCTGCCAATGCAGGGGACATGGGTTTGATCACTGGTCTGGGAAGATTCCACATGCTGTGGAACAACTAAGCCTGTGAGCAGCGAGTACTGAGCCTGCACTCCAGAGCCCATGATCCGCAACAAGAGAAGCCTCTGCAATGAGAAGCCTGAGCACTGCAGCTAGAGAGTAGCCTCCACTTGCCACAACTACAGAAAGGCCACATGCAGCAGTGAAGAACCAGTGCAGCCAAAATAAATGAATTAATTGAAAAAAAGAAACAGGTGTTGTCAGGGTTGGCCAGGGCCAGTGCTATGTGAGATGAGTAGGGAAGTTGGTAGGGTGCAAAATTTAAGGAGGTTCTCCCTTTCAGAATCATGCAATGCTTGACACAACCACAGGGACCCACCTCACTTCAGTACAGCTCAGTGAAACCGGAATGGAGCTTTCGCTCTGGCCTGTGACCACTAGCACTTTGTACTGCACTTCATTCTTTTATCTATTTATTCACTCAATAAATATTTATTGAGCATCTGATATGTACCAGGTACTACTCTTGGTGTTCGATAAACAAAATCAACAAAATTTCCTGCACTCACATTCTCAGAAAGGAACACAAACAACAAAAAACAAACATAATAAATAAGACAAAGAATGGTATGTCAGAACCGGCTAAGTACTCTGGCTAAATAAAAAGCGAAAGGATAAGGGAAACCAGGAGTGCCAGAAAGAGCTACAGTTTTAGATGGAGGTTTCTATATTTATGAGGATCCGTGGACATGGGCCTCCCAGGTGGTTCAGTGGTACAGAATCCACCTACCAATGCAAGAGACCTGGGTTTGAACCCTGGGTTGGGAAGATCCCCTGGAGAAGCAAACAGCAACCCACTCCAGTATTCTTGCCTGGGAAATCTCATGGACAGAGAAGCCTGGCGGATCACAAAGAATCAGACATGACTGAGAGACTAAACAACAATTGGACATCAGCAAGAACTCATCTAAGCAATTACTTGAGGTACATGTGGAGTAAGCCAGGCAGATATTGGGTGGGAAGGCATTCCGAACATCAGGAACAGTCTGTGCAAAGGCCCTGAACAAGAATGTGCCTAATGTGTTTAAAAAACAGCAAATAGGTAAGGAAATGTAGTCAGAGAGGTGAGAGAGTACAAGGGGACTTACTGTACATTGTAAGGACCATGGATTAAATCCTGAAAGAAATAAGGAGCCACTGTGAAATTTCAAAGTCATCTGTGCCAGGTTTAGCACGACTACTCTGGCTGTCTTGTTGAAAGCAACCATAGCAAGGAGCAAATGTGAAAGCAGGGAGACAAGTTAGGCTACCATAACACACTAAGCCAAAGATGATAGCAGACTGGCTCACCCTGGTGATGGAAAGTGGTTGTATTCTTGAATCTATTTTAAAGGTAGCCGCCAGAATTTCCGATGATTTGGATACAGGGTGAGATAGAGGGGAGTCAGAAGTAACCTTAAGATATTTGGTCTGAGTGAATGGAAAGTGGGCATTTCCATTTTCTGAGATGAGAATGAATACAGATGTGGGCAATTTTAGGATAAGGACCCCAATTTTGATTTTGGATAAATGTGAGATGGTATAAGACTTCTAATTGAAGATCCTGAGGGCTTCCCGTGTGGCTCATCTGGTAAAGAATCTGCCTGCGATGCAGGAGACCTGGGTTCGATCCCTGGGTTGGGAAGATCCCCTGGAGAAGGGAAAGGGTACCCACTCCAGTATTCTGGCCTGGAGAATTCCATGGACTGTATAGTCCATGGGGTCACAAAGAGTCAGACACGACTGAGCAACTTTCACTTTCAGAAGGTGACTAAATATATGAGTCTAGAGGCAGGGGAGAATCCAGGTTGAATATACATATTTGGACATCAACATAAAGAAGTTATATGAAATTATTATAGATAAGATCACCAAAAGGAGAGAGAAGAGATCTAAGGATTAAAGCTTGGAGAATTCCGATAGCAAGAGATGAAGAGGAGGAACCCACACAAAGAAAACCAAGGAAATGTTCTATCAAAGAGTCAAGTAACAGAGTTTCCAGGAGGAGTGATCAGATACCAAATGTATCTAATGATCAAATTAGATGAAGACTGAGAGTCCCTTAGACAGCAGTCCCCAACCTTTTTGGCACCAGTGACCGGTTTTGTAGAAGATACTTTTCCCACAAATCAGGGAGGTCGTGGTTTTAGGATGATTCAGAGTTTGAGGACCCCTGCCTTAGGACATTAAAGGATGTGGAGACCATCAGTGACTTTTGGTAAGAACAGTTTGAGTGGAGTCAGGTGAGAGGTAAAAGCCAGATGGGAGTGGAATTAAGAAAGAAACAAGAATGGGAAATAACAATAGACAAAATTTTAAAGGAGATTTGAATGAAAGGAAAGTTAGAGAAATGGTACTATGGCTTTTAGCCAAAACAAGGTCACAAACATAGTTTAAAATAAGATCAGAGAAGTAAAGGCTGGAAAAAATTGTAGTGTGTTTCTGTGCTGATGGGAACTGGCTTTTGCCAATGGGCTTATTCTGCATTGGCACTCTGCTATTAACATTCTGTCTTACCAGGAATAACTTTATCTACACAGCAAATAGTTTAATGCTTTATACAGAATAAAAGAATTTGGGATTATTTAATAGTAAAAGAGGGTTTCTCAGGTGGCTCAGTGTCCAACTTTTTGTGGCCCCATGGACCACCAGGCTCCTCTGTCCATGGAATTATCCAGGCAAGAATACTGGAGTAGGTAGTCATTCCCTTCTCCAGAGGATCTTCCCAACCCAGGGATCAAACCTGGATCTCCTGCATTGGAGGCAGATCCTTTACCATCTGAGTCACCAGGGAATCCCCTAAATTTATGCTGGTCCTTATGATTGCTCATGTAGAAAAGTCAACATGGTTGAACCCTTTAAGATGTGTATTCAAGAGCATTTTTGAGGAGGCTAGAAGCTCATATAACTAACATTTCTTCTCACTTAAATGCATTAAGCTGTTTGTTTTTCTCAGATTAGTCCTCTATTCTAGGCAGAAAAGTAGCATGGTAGGGAAAGTAGGCGTGGGTCTCCGGAAACATACTCTTTTCTGGTGTTGGACAACTTCTCCCTCCCTCAGATTGACAGTTTTTGCCTCTTCTACCCAAACTAAAACACTTCTCTGTCTCCCTTGTATCCGTTTATGTAAGTTATACTGCAGAAATAAACGCTTAAGAGACTTTCATAAAGGTTTATTTAAACCTTACACAAAGGTTTATTTCTGCCCATATTCATGTCAGCTGCAAACTGGAGATGACTCTAATTCATAACTTCTTCATTAGTGGATTCAGGTTGTTGGAGCTGCCCTTAACTGCCCTCATGGGAAGAAAGCAAGACCATATTATGAAATGCTCCTTAGGTTTCTGTTTGGGAGTGGCATATATCAACTCTGCTCAAAATATATCATCCAAAACACATCACATGGCCAAGCTGATGGGCAGGGAAGTAAACTACTCACAGGGAGAAACATGGAAGAATTGGGAACAATAACACAAACTACCGAACTCTAGATCCTGGGGCATTTTAGAGAAACAAAATGTCAAGTTTCTTCCCTGGAGGTAAGGTAGCAATGAGAAAATCAAACCAGTGAGCATTTTATTTCTTATTAACTCAGTTTGCTGTGTTGGCAAGCACACTGTGGTTACACAGAGATGCTACAGGAAATTTGGGATAGTGGGGTCTATCAATTCTATAATATTATCAAGCAGGCTCTGACCAAGCATTTAATACATATTTATTCATTTAACCCTTAGAAGAAATCCATGAGGCAGATACTATTTTTTTACTTTCTCTCCTCGTTTGTACAGATAAAGGAATTTAGGCATAAAAATACAGTCACTTAAGAAAAAACAAGTGATAAATTGTGGCTGGAGGATTAGGTATTTCGCTCCAGGATCTGAGCTCTTAACTATGTCCTAAAAATATATTGAGAATTAGACCTAGTCACAGTACTTAGGGTGCCCTAGTAAGAGAATCAGTGGCAATTATCCAGTTTCATTTTATATAATGTCCTTCTATAAAAGTCTGGAAAAGGATTTTTTTCCCTCTGTGTTTCCTTTGAAACATAAAGTCTTGCTGTGCCATCTTCAGATGAAAGCCCAATTAAGGGGAAAAAAAAATTTAAGCTGTTGCTCTTTCCGTAGGGAAGTTACAGTCATAATCATGTACTCTTAGGAACCAGTTATCTTTCCAGATGTTCAGCTGTGACCTTTCATTCATCTTTAGGGATTCCAAGTCCACAGTCCAGGCCCTGACATGTCTTGCTGTGTGCCAAGAATTACTCACAAATTTTTAAGGCTGTATATGCAAATCTCACCGCAGAAGTTTCTGCCATTTTCCCACTTCCTTCCTGCTTCCCTTCTTTTTCCTACACCTGATAAGAGTAAGAGAGGTGACTGGCTAAACTAATGAGTTTATAAAAGCAACAACTGCAGCCCATGTTGTTACCAGGACTCTTCCTCTCTCTGTCACCTTTCATTGCATTTGGGGGAGGGCACATTATTCAGGATGAAATGCCACACTACCACTGCTGTGCTTTTCCCCTTACTTCATACATATGCAAACATGCAAATACCAACACAAACACACAAAGACACCTAAGTATGCATACAGGTATGCATAAGCATTCCCCCTGATCTCATGTTTTCTAGAAGTTTCACTTGCTGAATGTTAAGGGCCAAGTTGCTGGACCTAGTGCTAGGTAGGACTACCTCAAGAAATAGCATTGGAAACACATAGAGATGACTGACAATTCTATAATCCCATTTCTTCCTTCTTAAGGAATTTAAAATTTGAATACTTAAGCAAAATTGGCCAGTTTTAATTTTCTTTAGAAAATACTTTGCATAAACTAGAAAAATGCTTTCTTCATTCCTTCACACCACAAATCCTAGCAACTTCTACAACAGAGACCATCAGGATCTTCTCTTTTTGTTAAGTACTCCAAATTCTATCATTAGGAAATACAGTATTCTGTAATTAAAATATCCTACAACAAAAGGATTGTAAAAAATTGTTTCAGCTCCATATGGAAAAAAAAAACAACTAAATACTCAACTAAGTCAATTGTAAATGTTCAAAAGCTTAAATATGAATGGCAAAACTTTAAAGCTTTTAGAAAGAAATACAAAAGTATATCCCAATGACCTGGGAGGTACAGAATCTGACTGCTTCAGAAACAAAAAGCACAAACTATCTAGGAAAAGACTGCGCAACTTGACTGATTAAAATTAAGAACATTCCTCACTGAATGATTCTATTAAGGAAGCCAAAATATAAGTCCCAAATTGGGGAACATATTTGCAATATCCAGAACTGAAAAAGGATTAACATACAAAGTAAACAAAGAAGAGAACTTACTTTGATAGAGACACGAAGGCCTAAGTCACAGGATGAAAAAGAAGTGAAGGGTGGAAAAGCACTCTAGCAAGAAGAGAGAATTCAAAGAGCAGTGTGGCTGGAAAACACAGGAGAGAGCCTGGAAGAGGTAGACCAAGATTAGAACCAGCAGGACTGTAGAAAAAAAAAGCCAATTGAGGGTTTAATTGAGCGCACCTAGCGGCTAGGTCGGAGAAGGCAATGGCAACCTACTTCAGTACTCTTGCCTGGCAAATCCCATGGACGGAGGGGCCTGGTGGGCTGCAGTCCATGGGGTCGCTGGGAGTCGGACACGACTGAGCGACTTCACTTATTTTTTCACTTTCATGCATTGGAGAAGGCAATGGCAACCCACTCCAGTGTTCTTGCCTGGAGAATCCCAGGGACGGGGGAGCCTGGTGGGCTGCCGTCTATGGGGTCGCACAGAGTCGGACACGACTGACGTGAGTTAGCAGCAGCAGAAGCAGCAGCAGAGGCTAGGTGAAACGCGCATGCGTGGCTGAGATGACAGTGGTGGGGATGGGGGCATGCCTGTAGTCTAGCGGAGGAGCTCTCATAGGCTCTGAGAGAGGCAGCTACAGGGACTTGGTTAGAAGCGTGAACTCTGGAGCCAAATCACCTGGGTTCCTATCCTAGAATTGTGCCTTATCAACTCTGATCTTGAGCAAATTGCTTAGCTGTCTTTGTCTCAGTCTCCCAATATATGAAATGGGTAATAGTGCCTGTTGTGTGCTGTGTGCTCAGTCGTGTCCAGCTCTTTGTGACCCCATTGGCTGAAGCCTACCTGGCTCCTCTATCCATGGAATTCTCCAGGCAAGAACACTGGAGTGGTCTGCCATTTCCTCCTCCACGTAATCTTCCCCACTCAAGGATTGAACCTACCTCTCTGGCATCTCCTGCATTGGCAGGCAGATTCTTTACCACTAGCACCACCTGGAAAGCCCAATAGTGCCCATCAGGTGTTCTTAATCTTATCTATGCCTTGAATCCCTAGCAATCTGATTAAACCTATGGATCCCTTCTCAAATAAAATAAAATAAAATAAAATACAACAGGATTCCAAAAGATGTGATATATTTTTCAATAGTTATATTTTAAAAGATATAGTTGTTATATGTATTTGTATATTAGATCAGATCACATCAGTCGCTCAGTCGTGTCCGACTCTTTGCGACCCCATGAATCGCAGCAGGCCAGGCCTCCCTGTCCATCACCAACTCCCGGAGTTCACTCAGACTCACGTCCATCGAGTCAGTGATGCCATCCAGCCATCTCATCCTCTGTCGTCCCCTTCTCCTCCTGCGCCCAATCCCTCCCAGCAGCAGAGTCTTTTCCAATGAGTCAACTCTTCTCATGAGGTGGCCAAAGTACTGGAGTTTCAGCTTTAGCATCATTCCTTCCAAAGAAATCCCAGCGCTGATCTCCTTCAGAATGGACTGATTGGATCTCATTGCAGTCCAAGGGACTCTCAAGAGTCTTCTCCAACACCACAGTTCAAAAGCATCAATTCTTCAGCACTCGGCCTTCCTCACAGTCCAACTCTCACATCCATACATGACCACAGGAAAAACCATAGCCTTGACTAGACGGATCTTTGTTGGCAAAGTAATGTCTCTGCTTTTGAATATGCTATCTAGGTTGGTCATAACTTTCCTTCCAAGGAGTAAGCGTCTTTTAATTTCATGGCTGCAGTCACCATCTGTAGTGATTTTGGAGCCCAGAAAAATAAAGTCTGACACTGTTTCCACTGCTTCCCCATCTATTTCCCATGAAGTGATGGGACCGGATGCCATGATCTTCGTTTTCTGAATGTTGAGCTTTAAGCCAACTTTTTCACTCTCCACTTTCACTTTCATCAAGAAGCTTTTGAGTTCCTCTTCACTTTCTGCCATAAGGGTGGTGTCATCTGCTGTGCTGTGCTTAGTCACTCAGTCGTGTCCGACTCTTGTGACCCCACAGACTGTAGCCTGCCAGGCTCCTCTGTCCATGGGATTCTCCAGGCCAGAATACTGGAGTGGGTTGCCATTTCCTTCTCCATTAAGTGGTGTAATAACTATCATAATTTTGAAGTTGTGATGAGTGTAAATATTTCAAGATGTCTACAACAATTATTATAATGTGACACAAAAAATAATTTTTACAGGTCATAAAATGACAGGTATTGCCAATTCTACTGTGTGGTTTGTTACTTACATTCTCAATTGAAGGATGTATTAAATTTCAGTTAAAGGTTACTGAAATTAAAATATATATATATATATATATATGTCTTTAGATATTGATCTATATCTGTGTCTATCTAGATCTGTCTGTCTATGGCCAAGTTGAATTCTCTGAATTCTAACCACTAACTCTTTGGTCCCCCATGATTTCTAGGATAAAAAGTCCTTGTCTTACTCTGTCCTGGCTGTCTAACAGAATTCCTTATACTGGGTCCTTATAAACAATAGAAATATATTTTTAAAAAGAGTTTCAAGTTTTCCAAAAGTAGAATGAGGGATCATAAGCTCTCTGCTGGGATAAAATGCATTTCTTGATTTGCTTATAGTTCTTTATTTCATAAATATTAAAAAGTTCCTCTGCTGCTGCTGCTGCTGCTAAGTCGCTTCAGTCGTGTCTGAGTCTCTGTGACCCCCATAGATGCCAGTCCACCAGGCTCCCCCGTCCCTGGGATTCTCCAGGCAAGAACACTGGAGTGGGTTGCCATTGCCTTCTCCAATGCATGAAAGTGAAAAGTGAAAGTGAAGTTGCTCAGTCATGTCCGACTCTTAGCGACCCCATGGACTGTAGCCCACCACACTCCTCCATCCATTGGATTCTCCAGGCAAGAATACTGGAGTGGGGTGCCATTGCCTTCTCCAAAAGTTCCTCTAATCTGTGATAAAAGCAAATAATGACACTGATGGTAACCCAATGCATCAAAGCTTCTATCCTCAAAGTCTGTTCCTTCCAGAAACACTGGATTCTTTAAAGCTGTCAATTGGTGTTTTGGGTTGGCTTCTTAGGAGCACCAGTAAGGGGTAGGGGTGGAGGAGGAAATGGCAACCCACTCCAGTGTTCTTGCCTGGAGACTCCCAGGGACGGGGGAGCCTGGTGAGCTACCGTCGATGGGGTCGCAGAGAGTTGGACACAACTGAAGCGACTTAGCAGCAGCAGCAGCAGCAGCAGCAGCAACAAGGGGTGGGGAAATGAGATAAGAAAAGATTGAAAGTCAAGAAATTCAAGTGTTATAAAGCAGGTGGGCTACTGCAGCTTGGTCCCACTGGGGCACTCTGAGAGATACTAGAGAACATGGTTTCCACTCAGAAGCTATTTCACCCAGGGAGCAAGAAGACTATGGTTCTCATTCATCAGTGATTAAGGGCTGCTCCCAAGGGCTTTAAATCCCTAGCACTTCCAGCTTTCCTCTCACCTATGGATCAAGCGAAAGCACTTAACTGCTTGTAGTTATGGGCCCATACTAGAATTTTTGTGTTTTGAGGGGACATGGGCAGGGCATCAATAATGTCACTGCAATTAGTGAGACATTATAAATAGACATCTGGTTAAATCATTTTGAAGTATATAAAAATGACAGCTAGGTTGCTTAGCTGCACATCTTTTCATGTCCTTTTAAATATTTATATAGTAACTCTAAGAAAAGATTCAGCTAGTCCAATAGACTTTGCTCAAGAATTATTATTTTCACAAGTAAGGACTTTTCCCTGTTGTCATTATCTGTTCTTTATACCTAAACATAAAACATGATTTAAAGTGAAAAGAAAGCCACACTCACATATTTGGAGATTGAAATTCTCATTTCTCAAAAGAAGAAATCATAATGGAAATTTGAAATTTTAGAAGTAACAATAAAAACACTGCATATTAATATTCATGGAATGTAGCAATACGTAGGAAATTTACAGCATATAATATACATATGTATACTTGAAAACAGAAATTTTGAAAACTGAAAAATGACATAAGGCTCCAACTCAAAAATAAGTTGAAAAAATAATAAAATGGTTATTTTTCTTCCTCGTATTGTACATGAATTACGAAATAGTCACATCCCAGAAAAACTGATGTGATAATTCTGATGCTTAGTGTATGCTAGCTGCTGCCCACATGCTCTTTGCCCTTAGGCCATGTTCAACTGAAAGGATTAAGCATTACTCACTATAATAACATTTGCTTAGTATTTGGCTGGTTTATGTTTTCCATCCTTTTGTTTTTTCTTTTTGTCATCTTACATTTTTAGAAGTCTTCTCTAAATAGAATAAAGCAGTACTTGTTTAAAAAGCAAGCTGAGACTCCATCTTTGAATTGGTGAGTTTAGCCCATTGGCATTTATTGTGATTAATGGTATACTTGAATTTATTTCTTCCATATTACTTTGTATTTTCTTTGAATGATGTTTTTTCTTAGGTTTCTTTACCTGTTTTCTCTTGGTTTGAGTTTTCCTCCCTTCCATCTATACCTGCTCCTTGAGGGGTTAGAAAGCTTGTACATGTTTATGAATTTTGTTAGTTTTTCTCGGAAATGTGTGGTCTTTCTGGGAAAAGCACTAGCTGGATTATGTCCACAAAGCTTTACCGAAGACAAACTTCTTTTGATCTGTCACTGCTATGATGGCAGTTCTGCATGGGTGAAAGTAGGAAACAATTTAAAGATACAGATGTCAACCACAGAAGGTTATGAAACTATAGAAGTAATATTTAGAAACAATGAGAATAATAGCTGATGATTAGTTATTTTGAGTAGAGGTAAATGGACTTGTTGAAAAAACATTTTATTAATGACTTTTTCTTGGATTTCTGCGTTTTTTATTTATTGCCTTACAAAAGATAACTCTACAATTGATTTGAATATTGGCATAGAAGACAGAGTCTGTCAAAACTTTGGCCAAATAAACTCTCTGAGACTTGCATGCATCCCACCTGAAAAGATGTGTCTTTTGCTTGTTCTACAAATGGCATTGATCATTGAATACTGTATTATATTGAACACTGCCAACAACCATTTTATTTTCTCTCCTTCTGAACTCCTATTAGATAATGTTTAATCTTCTCACCATGTCCTCAATGGCGCTTAGACTCTCCTTTTATTTGTTTCATTTCTTCAGATCTCTGAGCTACTGTCTGGAAAATTGCTCAGATTTCTCTTTATTCATACCGGTTCTCTCTGCCACCAGGTCTGATCTGCTAATTAGCTTATAGATTGAGGTTTTAATTTAAATTGCTATATTTTTAATTTTTATAAATTCAAGTTTGATTTTTCTTTTCTTGACATCTGCCTATTATTTTTTTCAGTGTCATGTTATTTTCCAATGGGTTCTATTTCTGACATTATTTCAGATATGTGTCTTATACACATATGTATGTATATGTGTGTGTGTATATATATATATATGTATGTATGTATGTATTTATGTGTATATATGTATGTATATGGGGCTTCCCAGGTGGCTCAGTGGTAAAGAATCCACCTGACAATACAGGAGACTCATGTTCGATCCCTGAGTTGGGAAGATACCCTGGAGAAGGAAATGGCAACCTACTCCAGTATTCTTGGCTAGGAAACCCTATGGACAGAGGAGCTGGGCAGGCTACAGTCCATGGGATCACAAAGAGTTGGACACAACTCAGCAACTAAACAACAACAACAACGTGTGTGTGTGTGTGTGTGTTTAAAAAATATTGTTCAATTATCCCAAGTTTGGGGAGCCATTAAACTGCTATTTATTGTGCTTGATGACTGACACAAGTGGAGTTTTTCAAATATGTTTTGTAATTTTGAATGAGAATTAAATTTCAACAAGGTTCCTTTTCCTAATACAAATCCTTCATCTTTGCTTGTAGCTGTATGTTTCTTATGTGTGTGTATGTGTGTGTGATATGTGTGTGCATGAGCATACATGTGTATATATGATTTCCTGCTAAGTGCCTCAAGGATATAACTTTGAAAATAATTCATCCAGCTCTCCAAGTAGTTGTTACATGAGAGTTTCTGAATAGTTTAGTTTGCCAAGTTACCAGAATTAGAAGTCAAATTAGACTATTGTCTGCATTTTTCAGTTCAACTCCCTTAGTATCAACAGTCTGTATTTCATGACAGGCATCACTTGGAGCCCTTTCATGGACACTTCAATTCTTTTTCTTGGCCAATAAAAATACTTGGTTATAGCACAATGGTTTAAAAAAAAACAAGGTGTGGAGTTAGATTGTCCCAAGTTGGACTTCTTATTCTTTTATTTAGTAACTTGATAATTTTGGCTGGGTTACTTAATCTCCCTGATCCTTGGCTTCTTTGTGTGAAGCAAAAAGGACAAAAGATATACCTGTTTGAACAGTAAAAATAATATGTATGTAAAGCACTTAGCATAAAGCTTGGCACATAGTATAAATTAAAGAAATGTTAGCTCTCCTTCTCAACCAGAGACGACTGTGAGCTATCTTCAGCATCTGTAAAGTGATGTCATCTTTGTTGCATTATGAGCTAGAGTATATTCCAATTCAATTAAATTCAGCTAAAACTGATTGAGTAGCTATTCTATATCATATATTATGCAAAGTTGCAATTCAGGGTCTTCTACTGACTAACTGGCAGGTTATGCCACCTCCTATGGCCAGAATTTCCTTACAGTAAAGATGATCTTTCAGGCATCATTTGAATCATTTTCCAATTCAGTGTATTATCACAAAAGTGTAATATTCACATTCTACTTAGAATGGTCACAGCTATTTCATAAATAGATTTAGGAAGACATAAAAAGCCATGCCTTTTCTTTTTGGGTGAGTTCCAAAGACTCAGCTTTGGACAGAATCGGTGTTGAGAACACAGAGGAAGGCTGGGGAGCAACTATGCAATTGAGCAATAGCAGAGCACCCAGAGCAATCTGACAGGGACATTTCACAAATCCATTCAATGATTCTCATCCATCCTTTATCTCCAGGGAGGTGTACTTCTTGTCTGTTTTTGCTTTTCAAGAAGGTATTGCTCAGATTTTTATAAAAAGAATGAGATACATTTGAATTGTCATGACTGAAAGACCTTGGATCAACTGGCACTTCACTGTAACGGGAGTTAATTCAAAATAGACATTCATCACCTTTATCACTTTGCTCAAGAGAATTGCAAAGCTACAAAACATGCTGGCAAAATCCTGACCCAAAGAAACAACTGTTCTGCAACCACTGAATTATTTGCTGATGTTTTATGTGTGGAACAGAGACATATAATTCTACTTTCAATATCTCCTGGACTGAAATTTGTATTATTTGATTTTAATGTAGCAAACCTAGTCTATAGGCTTCTGACAAGAGGACAAACCTCGCCCTGGGCAGAGTTGTCTTTGGTTTCTTTGAACCATTTGTGTTCTTTTCACACTTGTATGTCTGCACAGCAGACTAATATTTGCTTTCATTCTACGCCCCCCAAATTTTGTTTTTTTAAGTCTTTCAAGGGAGGAAGTAATAATAATACAGACAATCAAAACATGAAACTAAGTTCAATTTCACTATCATTCTTCAAGACTGCTCCCTATGTAATGTGTACCAAGAGGGACTAATTCAGTAGGTAAACTCAGCAACTATATTGTATATTAGACACATCAAAACAACATTAGTTTGCAAACCACTCCTGAACCTTAATAAAATTGTTTTTAGTAACAGAACACAGACCTTTCAGTGACTTCTTAGAACAGTATGATTTTTGTCTATTCAAATATTTCCCTAGTTAGTTGTCAGAGAGAATTAATTTATAATGAGTGTTATGTAAAGAAAGGTAAATACCTCCTTAGAGAAGACTATTTCATGGATTTGTAACCAGATCTCAACAATTCAAGGCCTTTGCTAGTGCATCAGATTTATAATAAAAGGCAAGTGACAGTCTTCAGGTTCCTCGTATTTTTCAGCTATGATTGGAAACATATTTCTGTGCAGGACTCTTTTAACTCTGCTAGCACTTGTGTTCCTTTCTAAATCAGGACTACACACAAACTGCATTTTTCTGTGTGAATTTTCTGTAGTGTATTTAGCAATGACCAAACTAAACAAGTACAAATCCTCAGTCAGCTACATGAATGAATCAAAACAGGCAGGCTTACCATCAACCCTAGGTTCACATGGTCCCATTCCAAATTTCTGTTCACCTAAGCTTGTGTATATGTATTGGGGTGGGAAGACAGGAGATGGAAGTATTTCAGGCAGATATAATGAGAAATACAAAGTTTTGGATGCAAAGGAACTAATGGTGTATTTTAAAAATTGAAAGACTTTTAACTAGAGTAAGGTGAAACACAATTTGTTAAAGGGGTAAAGTAACGCTTGGGAGAAATAAATTTGTGCTAGTCTCTGGAGAGGTTATGTATCTCTAATTTTAGCAAATGGCTATTTACTTCTGCTGAGGATTGCTGCTGCTGCTGCTAAATCGTTTCAGTTGTGTCCGACTCTGTGCGACCCCATAGACGGCAGCCCACCAGGTTCCCCCATCCCTGGGATTCTCCAGGCAAAAACACTGGAGTGGGTTGCCATTTCCTTCTCCAATGCATGAAAATGAAAAGTAAAAGTGAAGTCGCTCAGTCGTGTCCGACTCTTAGTGACCCCATGGACTGTAGCCCACCAGGCTCCTCCGTCCATGGGATTTTCCAGGCAAGAGTACTGGAGTGGGGGTGCTATTGCCTTCTTCGTCTGCTGAGGATTGAGGGATATCTATTCTCAGTTACCTTTTTGTGACCATTTCCTCTGGGAATTATGGAGTATTCATATTGCAGAAAAGTTGATGAGAACCAGAAATGTTTCCTCTATCCATCTGCTGCTCCAGTGTACCCTGGCTGGGGTTTCCCCCGATCTGAAAGCCAGCAGCATCACTCCATCCATGATGAACAGTGCAGAGAAATCCATTTTCCATGGATTCCAAAATGTAGGCCTTAGGGCCTAGCATCCCAGAATGTATGTATATCTGAGGTCCTGCTACCTACTATGGCCAAAAATATAAGCAGGGTCCTGGTCCCACCACTCATGAAACCCACAACTCACCTGTATTTCTGGTTTCACAGGAACGAAGAATTGGTTCTCCCTCTAGGACTGGGTCACATGACTTTCCTTATCAAAGTATCTTTTTCTATCCTTTTTAGGCCTTCTAAACAAAGGCATTCATTAGTGATATTATGGAAAAACAAAGGAATTATTAATCCTCACTATTACCCAATGGTTCAGCAGGTAAAGAATCCACCTGCAGTGCAGAAGACACAGGAGATGCAGATTCGATCCCTGGGTCAGGAAAATCCCCTGGAGGAGGAAAATGGCTACCAACCCATTCCGGTATTCTTCCTGAAAAATCTCATGGACAGAGGAGCCTGGCAGTCTACAGTCTAAAGGATCACAAAGAGTCAGATATGACGGAGAGACTAAGCACGGGCTCAATACCAGGACAAGGAGTCCAGGAGACAGAGGCTTGGCTGTCTTTTCAGGATACAAGTGGAAAGAATGTTTAGTTTTTCATTCTTTGAGCTTCTTACAGTAGACTTAACATAAGACAATAAAGTGATACCTAAATGAATTTTTGTGCTATATAAACCATGTTAAGGAGTTTGAACTTTATCTCTAGGGCTATTCTCAATAGTTAACTGTCAAATGAAATGAGAGGAAGGAGCAAAAAGGATGACCCTAGACCATCCTTTCCAGGGTCATATATAAGGGCTTACAGAAAACTCCATTTGGAAGGTAAAGGATGGTCCAGAGAAATGACAAATGGAAACCAGAGCAAGAAACCTACATTGGGACCCAAAGGAGAAACAGGATCCAACAGAGGAGGATGGAGCACAGAAAGAAGGGATATGAGGGAAAGCAACAAAAGGGCTTGCAGACAAGGAGTAGGGAAGAACAAGGAGAGTTCCCACCCTTTAAACTGTTGAAGATGCTAGACAAGTTATTTAGGAATAAGCAGGCATTACCTTTTTAACCCAGGTTAGGAAAGACAGAATCACACCACTTCAGTGCTCCACCCCAAGGTGGGCAAGAGCTGGCAGCTCTTCCTGTACTTTCTGCTTCAATCCAAGGATGTTTCTCAGCTCCAGGAGAGACGCTGAACTTGTCAAGTGGGGATAATAAGCTTACACCATAGAGTATTCATTAAAAATAAGGAATAAGGCATGAAAGCAGTCTAAATGTCCACTGACTGGTGAATGGATAAAGAAGATGTGGTACATATATACAATGGAATATTACTCAGTTACAAAAAAGAATGAAATAATGCCATTTGCAGTAACATGGATGGATCTAGAAATTATCATACTAAGTGACAAAAGGCAGAAAGACAAATACTATATGACATCACTTATGTGTGGAATCTAAAATATGATACAAATGAACTTATATACAAAACAAAAACAACTAGCAAACATGGAAAACAAACTTACAGTTATCAAAGGGGAAAAGGGGCAGGAGATAAACTAGGAGTTTGGGATCAGCATATACACACTGCTATACATAAAACAGGTAACAAGGTCTTACTGTAGAGCACAGGGAACTACATTCAATGTTTTATAATAAACTATAATGGAAAAGAATATGAAAAAGAATATATAAGATCAGATCAGATCAGTCACTCAGTCATGTCTGACTCTTCCCGACCCCATGAATAGCAGCACGCCAGGCCTCCCTGTCCATCACCAACTCCCAGAGTTCACTCAGACTCATCGAGTCCATCGAGTCAGCGATGCCATCCAGCCGTCTCATCCTCTGTCGTCCCCTTCTCCTCCTGCCCCCCATCCCTCCCAGAAGCAGAGTATTTTCCAATGAGTCAGCTCTTCGCATGAGGTGGCCAAAGTACTGGAGTTTCAGCTTTAGCATTATTCCTTCCAAAGAAATCCCAGGGCTGATCTCCTTCAGAATGGACTGGTTGGATCTCCTTGCAGTCCAAGGGACTCTCAAGAGTCTTCTCCAACACCACAGTTCAAAAGCATCAATTCTTTGGCGCTCAGCCTTCTTCACAGTCCAACTCTCACATCCATACATGACCACAGGAAAAACAATAGCCTTGACAAGATGAACCTTTATTGGCAAAATAATGTCTCTGCTTTTGAACATGCTATCTAGGTTGGTCATAACCTTCCTTCCAAGGAGTAAGCGTCTTTTAATTTCATGGCTGCAGTCACCATCTGCAATGATTTTTGAGCCCAGAAAAATAAAGTCTGACACTGTTTCCACTGTTTCCCCATCTATTTCCCATGAAGTGATGGGACTGGATGCCATGATCTTCGTTTTCTGAATGTTGAGCTTTAAGCCAACTTTTTCACTCTCCACTTTCACTTTCATCAAGAGGCTTTTGAGTTCCTCTTCACTTTCTGCCACAAGGGTGGTGTCATCTGCATATCTGAGGTTATTGATATTTCTCCCGGCAATCTTGATTCCAGCTTGTGTTTCTTCCAATCCAGCGTTTCTCATGATGTACTCTGCATATAAGTTAAATAAACAGGGTGACAATATACAGCCTTGACGAACTCCTTTTCCTATTTGGAACCAGTCTGTTGTTCCATGTCCAGTTCTAACTGTTGCTTCCTGACCTGCATACAGATTTCTCAAGAGGCAGATCAGGTGGTCTGGTATTCCCATCTCTTTCAGAATTTTCCAAGTTTATTGTGATCCACACAGTCAAAGGCTTTGGCATAGTCAATAAAGCAGAAATAGATGTTTTTCTGGAACTCTCTTGCTTTTTCAATGATCCAGCAGATGTTGGCAATTTGATCTCTGGTTCCTCTGCCTTTTCTAAAACCAGCTTGAACATCAGGAAGTTCACGGTTCACATATTGCTGAAGCCTGACTTGGAGAATTTTGAGCATTACTTTACTAGTGTGTGAGATGAGTGTAATTGTGTGGTAGTTTGAGCATTCTTTGGCATTGCCTTTCTTTGGGATTGGAATGAAAACTGACATTTTCCAGTCCTGTGGCCACTGCTGAGTTTTCCAAATTTGCTTGCATATTGAGTGCAGCACTTTCACAGCATCATCTTTCAGGATTTGGAATAGCTCAACTGGAATTCCATCACCTCCACTAGCTTTGTTTGCAGTGATGCTTTCTAAGGCCCACTTGACTTCACATTCCAGGATGCCTGGCTCTAGGTCAGTGATCACACCATTGTGATTATCTGGGTCATGAAGATCTTGTTTGTATAGTTCTTCTGTGTATTCTTGCCATCTCTTCTTAATATCTTCTGCTTCTGTTAGGTCCATACCATTTCTGTCCTTTATTGAGCTCATCTTTGCATGAAATGTTCCTTTGCTATCTCTGATTTTCTTGAAGAGATCGCTAGTCTTTCCCATTCTGTTGTTTTCCTCTATTTCTTTGCATTGATTGCTGAAGAAGGCTTTCTTATCTCTTCTTGCTATTCTTTGGAACTCAGATGCTTATATCTTTCCTTTTCTCCTTTGCTTTTCACTTCTCTTCTTTTCACAGCTATTTTTAAGGCTTCCCCAGGCAGCCATTTTGCTTTTTTCCATTTCTTTTCTATGGGAATGGTCTTGATCCCTGTTTCTTGTACAATGTCACGAACCTCATTCCGTAGTTCATCAGGCACTCTATCTATCAGATCTAGGCCCTCAAATCTATTTCTCACTTCCACTGTATAATCATAAGGGATTTGATTTAGGTCATACCTGAATGGTCTAGTGGTTTTCCCTACTTTCTTCAATTTAAGTCTGAATTTGGCAATAAGGAGTTCATGGTCTGAGCCACAGTCAGCTCCTGGTCTTGTTTTTGCTGACTGTATAGAGCTTCTCCATCTTTGGCTGCAAAGAATATAATCAACCTGATTTCAGTGTTGACCATCTGGTGATGTCCATGTGTAGAATCTCCTCTTGTGTTGTTGGAAGAGGGGGTTTGTTATGACCAGTGCATTTTCTTGGCAAAACTCTATTAGTCGTTGCCCTGCTTCATTTTGTATTCCAAGGCCAAATTTGCCTGTTACTCCAGGTGTTTCTTGACTTCCTACTTTTGCATTCCAGTCCCTTATAATGAAAAGGACATCTTTTTTGGGTGTTAGTTCTGAAAGGTCTTATAGGTCTTCATAGAACCGTTCAACTTCAGCTTCTTCAGCGTTACTGGTTGGGGCATAGACTTGGATTACTGTGATATGAATGGTTTGCCTTGGAAACGAACAGAGATCATTCTGTCATTTTTGAGATTGTATCCAAGTGCTGCATTTTGGTCTCTTTTGTTGACCATGATGGCCACTCCATTTCTTCTGAGGGATTCCTGCCTGCAGTAGTAGATATAATGGTCATCTGAGTTAAATTCACCCATTCCAGTCCATTTCAGTTCGCTGATTCCTAGAACGTTGACATTCACTCTTGTCACATCCACAGCTGGGTATTCTTTTTGCTTTGGCTCCATCCCTTCATTCTTTCTGGAGTTATTTCTCCACTGATCTCCAGTAGCATATAGGGCACCTACTGACCTTGGGAGTTTCTCTTTCAGTATCCTATCATTTTGCCTTTTCATACTGTTCATGGGGTTCTCAAGGCAAGAATACTGAAGTGGTTTGCCATTCCCTTCTCCAGTGGACCACATTCTGTCAGATCTCTCCACCATGACCCGCCCATCTTGGGTTGCCCCATGGGCATGGCTCAGTTTCATTGAGTTAGACAAGGCTGTGATCCTAGTGTGATTAGATTGACTAGTTTTCTGTGAGTATGGTTTCACTGTGTCTGCCCTCTGATGCCCTCTTGCAACAGCTACTGTCTTACTTAGGTTTCTCTTACCTTGGGCGTGGGGTATCTCTTCATGGCTGTTCCAGCAAAGCGCAGCCATTGCTCCTTACCTTGGACGCGGGGTATCTCCTCACCGCCACCCTTTCTGACCTTCATTGTGTGATAGCTCCTCTAGGCCCTCCTGCGCCTGCGCAGCCACAGCTCCTTGGACATGTGGTTGCTCCTCCCCACTGCCACCCTTGGCCTCAGGCTTAGGGGTGTGGGGTAGCTCCTCCTGGCCGCTGCCCCTGACCTCGGACGTGGGGTACCTCCTCTTGGCCACGGCCCTTCAGGCATGGAGTCCTCCTGGCTTCTGCTCCTGACCTCAGACGTGGGGTGGCTCCTCTCGGCCGCGTGCCTGTGTTATGGCGCGCCCGTCACAGCCGCCTGCGCTATGGCATGCCATAACTGAGTCAGAAACTGACACAACATTGTAAATCAACTATACTTCAACAAAAAAGAGACACTGTGTCTAAAATGCCCAGTAGGCATTTAATAAACAGTAGATACTCTTATTTTGCTAGCTCAGCAACTCTCAAAACCCTGAACATATATATACACAACCACTCCAATTGCCACATAAAGCACAATTGCCTTTTTCTTGTTTTCTTTATTGTTTTACTAAGATGCTTTTCACTTAAATAGATTGGTCCGTAATACATTTCTTCATGTTAAATACACCTTCTACCATCTTCCACTATGAAGGGTAGGTGTTTCCACACTCCAAGGTAAGTATAAGAAAAATTTGCATTCAGCTAAAACTAGAGCATCCAGCTCCACATTCCCCACTGGCATGACAAATGATTTTGGGATTTTAAACTTTTCCACGAATGAGTCATTCAGTTCAGTTCAGTCACTCAGTCATGTCCGACTCTTTGCGACCACATGAATCACAGCACACCAGGCCTCCCTGTCCATCACCAACTCCTGGAGTTCACTCAGACTCACATCCATCGAGTCAGTGATGCCATCCAGCCATCTCATCCTCTGTCGTCCCCTTCTCCTCCTGCCCCCAATCCCTCCCAGCAGCAGAATCTTTTCCAATGAGTCAACTCTTCTCATGAGGTGGCCAAAGTACTGGAGTTTCAGCTTCAACATCATTCCTTCCAAAGAAATCCCAGGGCTGATCTCCTTCAGAATGGACTGGGTGGATCTCTTTGCATCACTATACTTAAAACAACAACAACAACAACAAAAAAAACAAAACCAAGTGAACTGAATTTTCTCCCCTTGACACTCAGTTCAGTGATCTCCTGTGTGCTTTCTTTTGACCATTTGTGTTTTTCAGGGAATAAGAGTTTTCTTCTTTGAGATAATCCCAGTGGAATTAACCAATGAAGCATAGAACCAAATTAGGGGAGGGGTGTGTTTCCAATACCTGCCTCTTTGTGGGTGTCACATGATCTCAGTGTGTGCCTGGGCACAAAGTGGTGTCCCAGTGAGCTTCCAGGGGCTCTGGACTCTGGCACTTTTAAAAGGCGACTGACCTTTTCTTGCCTTTGTCAACTGCATATTGAGAAAGAAGTATTTACTTGGAAGTCCTTCATGCGATCGGTAAATGAATGTTAGTTATAGACCAGAAGTCCTGACAGGAACAATCAGTAACGCCTCCCCTGACCAGCCTTCTATAGGTACCCGTGTACATTTTCACATCCTTCTCAGCACTCTTAAAGTTGCAACTTTTTTTAATAAAAAACAATTTGTTGTCATTTTTTTTTCAGTGAAACATGCCATATAAAAAGAATATACGATTAAAATACATTTGAAAGGCTAATAATAAGGTGAACATCCATGAAGTTCACCACTCTGGATGAAGCAAAAGAGCATCGTCATGAACACTACAGTCTCCTGTATGTCCCCTTCTGAATGGATTTTCCTCCCTGTCCCTGACAGATGTGCCTACTGCCTTCAATTTGTTATTAATCATCCTTGCTTTACTCTTTCAAACAGCTGTATAAGGTTCTATAGGGATAAGAAACCATTTAAATTTTAAACAATTTTTTAAAATTTTAAGAATTTAAAAAATTCTTATTTATTTTTGACTGCGCTGGGTCTTTGTTGTTGTGTGCAGGCTTTTCTCTAGTTGAGGCAAGCAGGGGTTACCTCTAGTTGAGGTCTGTGGGCTTCTCATTTCAGTGGCTTCTCTTGTAAAGCACAGGCTGTAGGGTGAGCAGGCTTCAGTAGTTGCGACACGTGGGCTCAGTGGTTGCAGTTCCTGGGCTCTAGAGCACAGGCTCAATAATTGTGGCACATGGGCTCAGTTGCTCCACAGCATGTAGGATCTTTCTAGATCAGGGATGGAACCTGTGTCTCCTGCATTGGCAGATAGATTCCTCACCACTGAACCACCAGGGAAGCCTGGGAAAATTATTTATTATAACAAAATGGCTCATGGGATTATGGACACTGGCAAGTCACAAGATCCACAGGCTGAGTCGTGACCTGAAGCCCCAGGAGAGGCTTGGTGGAGTTCTAGTCCAAGGCTGAAGGCCAGTGGTGTAGTTCCTGCCTGAAGGCCAGTAGGTTTGAGACCCAATGTTCCAGTTTGAGTCTAAAGACAGGAAAAAAGCAAATATCCCAGTTCAAACATCATCACACAGATACAATTTCCTCTTACTAGAGACAGAGCTGGGGCTTCCTATGTGGTGCAAGTGGTAAAGAACCCACCCACTAAACCAGAGAGAGACACGTTCAATCCCTGGGTTGGGAAGATCCCCTGGAGGAGGGCAAGGCAACCCACTCCAGTATTCTTGCCTGGAGGATCCCATGGACAGATAAGCCTGGAAGGCTACAGTTCATAGGGTTGCAAACAGCTGGACACAACTAAAGTGACTTAGCATGCATGCTGAGGGAGAGTTAGTCTTTTTTGTTTTATTCAGGCCTTCAACTGATTAGATGAGGTCCACACACATTAATTTGAAATAGCTCAACTGGAATTCCATCACCTCCACTAGCTTTGTTCATAGTGATGCTTTCTAAGGCCCACTTGACTTCACATTCCAGGATGTCTGGCTCTAGGTCAGTGATCACATCATCGTGATTATCTGGGTCATGAAGATCTTGTTTGTATAGTTCTTCTGTGTATTCTTGCCATCTCTTCTTAATATCTTCTGCTTCTGTTAGGTCCATACCATTTCTGTCCTTTATCGAGCCCATCTTTGCATGAAATGTCCCCTTGGTATCTCTAATTTTCTTGAAGAGATCCCTAGTCTTTCCCATTCTGTTGTCTTCCTCTATTTCTTTGCATTGATCACTGAGGAAGGCTTTCTTATCTCTTCTTGCTATTCTTTGGAACTCTGCATTCAAATGCTTATATCTTTCCTTTTCTCCTTTGCTTTTTGCTTCTCTTCTTTTCACAGCTATTTGTAAGGCCTCCCCAGACAGCCATTTTGCTTTTATACATTTCTTTTTCTTGGGGATAGTCTTGATCCCTGTCTCCTGTACAATGTCATGAACCTCATTCCATAGTTCATCAGGCACTCTATCTATCAGATCTAGGCCCTTAAATCTATTTCTCACTTCCACTGTATAATCATAAGGGATTTGATTTAGGTCATACCTGAATGGTCTAGTGGTTTTCCCTACTTTCTTCAATTTAAGTCTGAATTTGGTAATAAAGAGTTCATGGTCTGAGCCACAGTCAGCTCCTGGTCTTGTTTTTGTTGACTGTATAGAGCTTCTCCATCTTTGGCTGCAAAGAATATAATCAATCTGATTTTGGTGTTGACCATCTGGTGATGTCCATGTGTAGAGTCTTCTCTTGTGTTGTTGGAAAAGGGTGTTTGCTATGACCAGTGCATTTTCCTGGCAAAACTCTATTAGTCTTTGCCCTGCTTCATTCCATATTCCAAGGCCAAATTTGCCTGTTACTCCAGGTGTTTCTTGACTTCCTACTTTTGCATTCCAGTCCCCTATAATGAAAAGGACATCTTTTTTGGGTGTTAGTTCTAAAAGGTCTTGTCAGTCTTCATAGAGCACTCAATATGCCAGCAAATTTGGAAAACTCAGCAGTGGCCACAGGACTGGAAAAGGTCAGTTTTCATTCCAATCCCAAAGAAAGGCAATGCCAAAGACTGCTCAAACTATCGCACAATTGCACTCATCTCATGTGCTAGTAAAGTAATGCTCAAAATTCTCCAGGTCAGGCTTCATAATACGTGAACTGTGAACTTCCTGATGTTCAAGCTGGTTTTAGAAAAAGCAGAGGAACCAGAGATCAAATTGCCAACATCCGATGGATCATGGAAAAAGCAAGAGAGTTCCAGAAAAACATCTATTTCTGCTTTATTGACTATGCCAAAGCCTTTGACTGTGTGGATCACAATAAACTGTGGAAAATTCTGAAAGAGATGGGAATACCAGACCACCTGATCTGCCTCTTGAGAAACCTGTATGCAGGTCAGGAAGCAACAGTTAGAACTGGACATGGAACAACAGACTGGTTCCAAATAGGAAAAGGAGTTCGTCAAGGCTGTACATTGTCACCCTGTTTATTTAACTTATATGCAGAGTACATCATGAGAAATGCTGGACTGGAAGAAACACAAGCTGGAATCAAGATTGCCGGGAGAAATATCAATAACCTCAGATATGCAGATGACACCACCCTTGTGGCAGAAAGTGAAGAGGAACTCAAAAGCCTCTTGATGAAAGTGAAAGTGGAGAGTGAAAAAGTTGGCTTAAAGCTCAACATTCAGAAAATGAAGATCATGGCATTTGGTCCCATCACTTCATGGGCAATAGATGGGGAAACAGTGTCAGACTTTATTTTTCTGGGCTCCAAAATCACTGCAGATGGTGACTGCAGCCATGAAATTAAAAGACGCTTACTCCTTGGAAGTAAAGTTATGACCAACCTAGATAGCATATTCAAAAGCAAAGACATTTCTTTGCCAACAAAGGTCCATCTAGTCAAGGCTATGGTTTTTCCTGTGGTCATGTATGGATGTGAGAGTTGGACTGTGAAGAAGGCTGAGTGCTGAAGAATTGATGCTTTTGAACTGTGGTGTTGCAGAAGACTCTTGAGAGTCCCTTGGACTGCAAGGAGATCCAACCAGTCCATTTTGAAGGAGATCAGCCCTGGGATTTCTTTGGAGGGAATGATGCTGAAGCTGAAACTCCAGTACTTTGGCCACCTCATGCAAAGAGTTGACTCATTGGAAAAGACTCTGATGCTGGGAGGGATTGGGGGCAGGAGGAGAAGGGGACGGCAGAGGATGAGATAGCTGGATGGCATTACTGACTCGATGGACGTGAGTCTGAGTGAACTCCGGGAGTTGGTGATGGACAGGGAGGCCTGGCATGCTGCGATTCATGGGGTCGTAAAGAGTCGGACACGACTGAGCAACTGAACTGAACTGAACTGAAAACACATTAGGAAGAGAAATCTGCTTTACTGATTCAAAGTTTAATCTCATCCAAGAACACCGTCACTGAAACACCCAGAATAATATTTGAACAAAAATCTGGGCATCTTGTGGCCAGTCATATTGACATATAAAATTAGCCACCATAATGAATATGAACTTCCTTGGTGGCTCAGACCGTAAAGTGTCTGCCTATAATGCGGGAGACTCAGGTTCATTCCCTGGGTCGGGAAGATCGACTGGAGAAAGAAATGGCAACTCACTCCAGTATTCTTGCCTGGAAAATCCCATAGATGGAGGAGCCTGGAGGGCTACAGTCCATGGGGTAGCAAAGAGTTGAATATACCACCTATGAATGTATATCTAAACAATAAGTCTCTAGTTTTGTATCATTTAAAACTTTACATAAATGGAATCATTCTGCCTGCATTTTTCTGTGATTTTCTTTCATTAAACATCATGTTTATGATGGTTGACTCATGCTTATTCCTGTTTTTTTTCCTCCACTATTTTATATTCTACTGTCTGGCAAATTACATTTATCCTTTCTGTTCTTGATGGATATTTTAATTGTTTCGGTTTTTCTTCTTTTTTAACAATTCTAAAAGTAGCTTCTAGGACTGTGCTTATGCATGTTTCCTTTGGCTTTTTTGGTTGTGCTTTCAAATCTACTCTGTCCCTCTAGTAGTTAAGCTATATGCCAGTGGTTAAGATATATTAATAGCACAGGCCCAACAAGTCTGTGACTTGAGGGAGAAGTATATTTTTCTCCCAAAGCAGTTCGAGCATAAGCAATTCTGGGCTGTTATGATAATTATTATGCCTATCCACCTTGCCAATGTATACTTCTCACTGCACATAATGCAACCTTTCCTCCCTAGATAACAATCTGTCCCTGTAATCCCTTGCAGAAGTGCAGAATTGCTGGGAGAGGCCCTAGTCAGTCCATCAGGCCTGCCTCTGTAGGACCTGACCCAGCTGGGTCGGGTCCTACAGAGGACTGTAGGCTGTTTATATGCTCGCCCTTGTCTGCCTCCTACACAGTTGTGGAGTATGAATAGAATTTTGGCAATAAAAACTCCTCACTGAGACAAGGGGACTTTAGCAACACCCAGGAATCACTCCTTCACAGGAAAATTTCAATGCTACTGGCATGTGAAGATTTGCTGTCCTGACAGTGGGGACAAATTCTTGCTTAGCCCATGTTGCAGTGTCATTTCAGGTCTGGCAGGAATCCCTTTGTCCTCTGGATTTGCCATTCGAAGGAGTTTTCCTGCCCCTTACCTGCCCTGTGGCACATTGAAGAGGCTGTGAGAAGGTGCACCTCTTTTGTCAGGCAATGGTATTAATATTACAGACATTTCCAGCCTCTCCAGACTTGGGGGCTTGAGAACTACTTTGAGAGGTTAACAAGGACAGATCTTGTAAGTTAGACTTGAAACTTCCTTAGGCTTCTTAGGCTTGCTTCTGGTCGGTTCCACGCTGGAGTGGCCATAGCCTAAGACAGTATGTAAAACCGAACTCTGCAAGCAGTGCACTGGGCATACTATGTAGCCACAAATAGGTCACAAATACATCCAGGATATTGTTCCTTTTGGGCTCTACTTGGGATGACCGGAGCATGCAGCTTGGTCACCACCAGCTATGAGTAGCCTCACTGATGTATCCCTATGGTCTACATAAATATTAAAGTATATTTTGAGTGCTTGAGTGAACAAGGTTGAAAAGCACTAATCTCAGCAGTTTTTCACTTCTGGAGTTTTATTAATGATCTCCATGCTCTGCCAATCCTATTCTGCTTCAACTTATTGGCAGCTACCTTGAAGTCATTCAAAATAAAGAAGTTGAGAAGGAAGGCTGTGTCAGCATGTGAAAGACCTGCCAAAGCATCAGAGGAGACAGATTTACCACGTGATTTGTGCAGGCCTCCAGATTTTCAGCTTGCCCTGGCTGCATTCTTGGAGCCTGTAGGGTGTCTTCCAAGCAAATGTCACCCAGATTCTGTTCCTGTAGCTCTATCTCCAGGGACTAACTTTGTATTTGTTGTGATGTAGCTGGAGAAGGAAATGGCAACCCACCCCAGTGTTCTTGCCTGGAGAATCCCAGGGACAGGGGAGCCTGGTGGGCTGCCATCTATGGGGTCGCACAGAGTCGGACACGACTGAAGTGACTTAGCAGCAGCAGCTATTGTATCAAAGATCCACAAAAACTGTGCTTAAGATAGAGAGGGGTCTACTTCCCTCTTACACGGCAGTTAGGATATAAGCCATGCAAGCATTTATAGTGTCCAGGGCCCACACTCCTTTTGTTCTGTTGCTCTTCCTCCTCAACACATGACCTCCATCTCCTGGTCCATCTCTAGCTCTTACCTTCATATTTCCAGTCTAGCCAGTTTCTTTAAAAAGGCATGATCCAAACAGTGTGCTTGTCACTTTCATATTTTTTCCTTTAGCAAGAACTTGGTCACAGAACTATACCTGGGTGTCAGGGAAGTTGGGAAATATAGTCTTTGGATGTGAAGTACATTTTTTTAAAAAAGGGAAATAATCCCAGATATTGGAGGAAAGTAGCTCTTGCCTGGAAAATCCCAAGGACGGAGGAGCCTGGTAGGCTGCAGTCCATGGGGTTGCGAAGAGTTGGAGATGACTTCACTTTCACTTTCACTTTCATGCATTGGAAAAGGAAATAGCAACCCACTCCAGTGTTCCTGCCTGGAGAATCCCAGGGACGGGGGAGCCTGGTGGGCTGCCGTCTATGGGATCGCACAGAGTTGGACACGACTGAAGTGACTTAGCAGCAGCAGCAGCTCTCTGCTATAATCCTTATGATTTTTCTCTCCTTGACTAGCAATCACAAATCTTAAAAATCTATTAAGCTAGTGGATTTGTCAATATCTTCTTGGGTTCTGTTAAGTTTTGCTTTATATATTTCTAAGCTATAGCACAGGAATAGACAAAGTTAGAAATATATCTTTCTGATGAAATTACCACTTACTAATATGCTTTGATCTTCTTTCTCTCTTATAATAACTTGTCAAACTCTATTTTGTCTAAAATAAACTTTTTTACCCCTCTCCACTTCTTGTGGTTTACATTTGCTTTATATATATTTTTCTGTCATTTTACTTTCAATCATTTTAAGTTCCTTTATTTCTGAAATATGTCTCACCAACAGTATACAACAGAGTATTTTATTGATAATCAACTTCTTAGTTTATTATAGTAATTTATTCATCTCCTGCTCTATGAGCATTTGCATTATTCCGAGATTTTTGCTGTTACAAATAGAGCTGCAATTTTTAGCCACTTGCTGATATCAACTTGTGATTTTTTTTGGCAGATAGTTGGGACAGATCCTTAGAAACAGGTCCCATGTGTACAAGGGTGGATGTATATGTGATTTTACTAGTCTCCTCCATGGAAGTCGGAGCATTTTGTAAGACTCGTCAGTAGTTAATGAAAATGTCTTCCTCTGCAACCTCCCAGCAATAGAAAATAAGACACTTTGGTATTTTTTACCAATTTGGTGGCTGCAAAGTATTATCTCAGTGTATTTTTATTATGACTGAAGTTTATCATCTTGCTCTATGCTAAATAGTCATTTGCATTAATTTTCCCTATGAACTATTGGAAACACCTTAAATTACAATTTTGGCCTCAAGCTCTTTGGTCTTCACATTTAAATTCAAGCCTCAATATCAGGTGATTGAAGGCTATAGTAATGGAGTCTCAGAGGAGCCTGTTTTCCTTTTATTTCATTCTGCTCCACCCAGAGATGAGGGTGAGACTGAAATGAACTCATCTGTGGGATGGAGTTTGGCTGCCTCACTACCGTATGATTACTCCCTGGGGTGTGCCCTCAGTAGGGTTTCTGACCTGATCTCTCTTCCGTAGCTCCTGGCTTGCTTCCTCTCACTCGTAGCTTGTTGTAAACAAGCCTTGAGGACCCCATGGATATGGACCTTGATGTCCATTTTAGGTTATTTTGAAGCAATTACTATTTTTATATCAAACCAATCACTTCTTCCCCTCTATATCTGCTACTCAGCTATGGTTTTCTAAAGAATGTCTAAAAAACAAATTTATCCATCATTTTCATAGCTCCTGAGTTGTATTCTCACAAATATGAATATTTGATTGACATATATTCCCTCCATTAGGTGATCAGTTCACCAAGGCTGGAGCCATGGCTTCTCTGTTCACCACTGCTCTCCCAGTCCAACACAGGACTAGACTAGTGGATGCTCCACAACAATTTTCGAATGAATATGAGCATCATAAAAACCTTGGAGGTGAATGGAACAGTGGTGTCTAGAGTGAATTCAAATGCTGGAAACACAGCTCAGACAGGTCGGCAGCTCAAGAGTGGGGTGTTTGTGCCAGGAATCAATACTAAACTGAAGCAGTGGCTGATGCAGCAATTTGTAAGCAACAGAGATTGATTGAAAAAGTGAGTTAGCCATGGTTATTGACTAGAAATAAAATAATAAAGTTATTCCCATTGCCTATTTACTTACAAACTAGAGACAACGTGACAAGGAAGGAAATCTGAATCAGGCATTGTTAAGGGACTAAAGAAGAAGACATTGAAAGAGCCACCTCACGAGTGACTGAACAAGAGGAAATCAGAGAGACCAATGGCTTGCTTCCTGCCAAGGTGGTACAGTGAGAACTGGACTTATATTCCCCCAAAACACATTCTTAAAGAAATAGGCAACCAGAAAATAAGTGATGAAAATTTTTTTTTCAGGCAGTTGACAAACAATACAGGGTAATGGCCTTTGAGAGAGGGGACACAATAAGAAGAGGTCAGCTGTCACCCCACTTACTGCTTGCAGAATGCTCCAGGCCTCATCATGGAAAGGGAAACCCAGGCAAGTCCTCCAGGTCTCCCTGAGTTTGGGAGACTGAGATGGGAGCTTTTGAAGGCCCAGGCAGCTACAGCAGAAAGAAGAGAAGTACACAGAGCAGGAGCTCCAGAGATATGCACACTAACTGCCTCTTAAACGTGTGGAGAAACTAGCCGAGGCCAGGGAGTGAACTACCAGAAAAGGAGCAGGCGGAGACAGCACCAGGGCTCACACCGGCCTGGGATAGTTCCTATTCCTGCCCACAAGCAGGCAAACATGTGGCCCATGGGGGCTGGGCCAAGGACTCAACAGGCTGTTAGTTTCATCATGGGGCAAAGTTAACACTACAATAAGGCCCTCTAATCCCACTTTACAAAGTAAAAAGAAGGTCTTAAAAGGATCCTAGAATTTCCAAGTAACCTACCTGGATCCCAGCACAAAGTTCACTGAAAGAAAAGCCAGCACCCAACAACGAAAAATTCAAGACATCTGGCATCCAATCAAAAATTATCAGACATAAAAGAAGCAGGAAAATATGATGCACAATGAATAGAAAAATCAACTTATCAAAAATGACGCCTAAGTAACAAAGACAATGGAATTAGGACCAAGTATATTAAAATAGTTATTATGACTGTTACTTATAGGTTGAAGACAGCAGAGAAAAACATAAGCACAGTAAGGAGAGTTATGGAAAATATTTTTTAAAGACCCAGATTGAACTTCTGGGTATGAACAACACGAAGTCTGAGATGAAAAATATATAGGATGGAATTAAAATACACTAAGTACTGAAGAAGAAAATATCAGTGATTTTAAAGATATAGGAATAGAAACTGTCCAAAATGAAACACAGAGAAGAAAATGTCTGAAAAATAATAAACACCACTCATAGGACAACTTTATGTATACCCAATACATGTGTAATTTTGATGGAACTTCTCTATATCTTGATTTTGGTTGTGGTTATATGATTTTATGTGTTCTCAAAATTTGCCAACTGTACACTAAAATTAGGGTGATTTTATGAAATGTAAATGATAATTTAAAAAACAACGGGCAGGGAGAAGTGACCAGTAGCAAGAAACTGGACCCAGCTGGACTGGCAACATAATCTAGGGACAGTTCGCAGTTGGTATGTCCTCATTTGTGTTCAGAGTTTACCTTTCACTACCTCAAGGGCAGAAAGACCAAAGTTCCCTATACTGGCTCTGCCTGTTTTAACAGTACAAACTTAGATACATCACCTAACCTCTTTCAGTTCAGATGAGTTGCTCATTCATGTCCGACTTTTTGTGACCCCATGGACTGCAGGACGCCAGGCCTCCCTGTCCATCACCAATTCCCAGAGTTTATCCAAACTCACATCCATTGAGTCAGTGATGCAATCCAACCATCTCATCCTCTGTCGTCCCCTTCTCAACTGGCCTTCAATCTTTCCCAGCATCAGGCTCTTTTCAAACGGGTCAGCTCTTTGTATTAGGTGGCCAAAGTATTGGAGTTTCAGCTTCAACATCAGTCCTTCCAAGGAACACTCTGGACTGATCTCCTTTAGGATGGACTGGTTGGATCTCCTTGCAGTCCAAGGGACTCTCAAGAGTCTTCTCCAACACCACAGTTCAAAAGCATCAATTCTTCGGTGCTCGGCTTTGTTTACAGTCCATCTCTTACATCCATACATGACTACTGGAAAAACCATAGCCTTGACTAGATGGAACTTGGTTGGCAAAGTAATGTCTTTGCTTTTTAATATGCTATCTAGGTTGGTCATAACTTTCCTTCTAAGGAGTAAGAGTCTTTTAATTTCATGGCTGCAGTCACCATCTGCAGTGATTTTGGAGCCCAGAAAAATAAAGTCTGCCACTGTTTCCACTGTTTCCCCATCTATTTGCCATGAAGTGATGGGACTAGATGCCAGGATCCTTGTTTTCTGAATGTTGAGTTTTAAGCCAACTTTTTCACTCTCCTTTTTCACTTTCACCAAGAGGCTCTTTAGTTCTTCTTCGTTTTCTGCCATAAAGGGTGGTGTCATCTGCATATGTGAGGTTATTGATATTTCTCCCGGGAATCTTGATTCCAGCTTGTGGTTCTTCCAGCCCAGTGTTTCTCATGATGTACTCTGCATATAAGTTAAATAAGCAGGATGACAATATACAGCCTTGATGTACTCCTTTTCCTAATTGGAACCTGTCTGTTGTTCCATGTCCAGTTCTAACTGTTGCTTCCTGACCTGCATACAGATTTCTCAAGAGGCAGGTCAGGTGGTCTGGTATTCCCATCTCCTTCAGAATTTTCCACAGTTTATTAACCTCTCTGGGACTCAGTTTACTCATCTTGAGAATGGGGATAACACTGATTCACTCACTCGTGCATTAAGTCCTGCACTGAACAATACTTACTGAGTGCTGACCACATGCCAGCCACTGTGCACTGGACAAAACGAATACAATGTTTGCCTTCAAGGTGCTTCATCACAAAAATCACAGAATAAATGAGAGCAACAGAAATACTCAGAAGTCATCTGGTCTTACATTAGGAAACTGATGTCCAGAAAATAACTTACTGGAGGGTTTTGAGTTCACTGGTAGCAGAGTTGTGAATACAACCCAAGTCTCCTTATGTAAAAATGCAGACCTATTGTTAAAAATATGACTGAGGACAAAAATTTCCTCATCTCTTTTTCCCTTAAAAAAAAGGTATTTCCTCTTTAATCTTGTGGTGGAAACTTTAAATCAGTGGATACTTGCAGAAACCAGGCTTATTTAACCATGTTGATGATGATGATAACAATGATTTTACTTGAATTGGGTTTTCAAAACAATTTAACCAGTCATCTACATTTTTTAAAAGTAGGAATTTACATTAAAGTTGGGATGTTTTGTTTTCCTTAAATAATTGTATAATGTCTGGATGTATTGTTACTGAAATTCACCTTATAAGGGAGCAACAGTCACTGAAGTATCTGCTTCTTCTAGTAGCAGGGGCCTCACTCTTGAGTGGTTGCAGCCCTCGCCCAGCTTCTTGGCCTTTAGGAAATTATATATATGGGCTTCCCAAGTGGTAGGCCCACCTGGTAAAGAACACACTTGCCAATGCAGGAGATGTGGGTTTGATCCCTGGGTGAGGAAGATCCCCTGGAGTAAGAAATGCCAACCCACTCCAGTATTCTTGCCTGGAGATCCCATGGACAGAGGAACCTGGTGAGCTACAGCCCATAGGGTCACAAAAAGTCAGACATGATTGAAGTAACTTTGCATGCATGTACGTGTATATATATCTTAAATTTTATAAAATTACTTCCTAATGACTGGTTTTAGTTATCACCTAGCACAGATTATACTGGGCATCTCAATCTTCCAGCGGTTTTGCAAGGCAGCCATAGACACAGAGTATGAATAATTCAAGTCCCAAGCCAGGCCATAATAATATTCAGTGGTCAAGGAGTCTCACAGCAACTAAAGGCCTCTCTGACCACAGTCCATAGATACAGGATGTGAATCTTTATATATATTAATAAATAAATGCGAAGGGTATTGTTCTATTTTTTTCAATTTTTAAATTAATTTTCAAAACTTGGGTTTTACTTGCACGTCCCAATTCAGGAGTTCATATTGCAAGAGGTAATTTCTTGTGCCCTTTGCTGGCCTCCTCTTTGTGGCTTTGACTTGGAGTTCATTCTAGTTCCATAAATCTGCATTACAAGGCAGCCCATAAACACAGACAGATGCCAATAAGTCAAAGGGACTCTCAAGAACTAGGCTCTGCCTTTATTGGCACTAGAGAAATGTTTAAACATTGTAAAAAAAAAAAATCTGTCCCTGTTCTCTGAAGTGTTTTGTGAAAGGATAAACTGGATTGTGCATTCGAATTGATGTGCCTTGTCTGGATAGCTAGCTACTACACGCAGTGAGCTTCAAACCCCATCATTGCAACCAAATCAAATTGTTCCCATGCCAAAACATGTCCCCACAGCCTATGGGGTGAATTGGTTTCTGGAAAAGGGACAACTGAAGTGTCAGAGCAAGCTGAACGCCCGGGGTTTCATTTTCACAGCTGCAACCCACAGGGTTGGCATGCAAATCTAAGTCCAGTGTCTAGCCCTGGCCACAGACTCGACGGGCAGTCTTGGGTTGGTGTGATGCCTTGGGAGAAGTGGAGAGGACGTGCTTGTTGCACCGCATTCAATTGTGTACTGGCTTGAATAGTGCCCTCCCAAATTCACATCCATCTGGAAACCTGGATGTGATGAGTGAAGTTAAAATGAAGTCATACTGGATTTATGTGTGTGCATCTGTGCATGTTCAGTTGTTCAGTCATGTCTTCCTCTTTGCAACCCTATAGCCTGTAGCCCAGCAGGCTCCTCTGTCCATGGGATTCTCCAGACAAAAATACTGGAGTGGGTTGCCATTTCCTTCTCTGAGAATCTTCCTAGCCCAGGGATTGAACCTGAGTCTCTTGCATCTCCTCATTGGCAGGCAGATTCTTTACCACCCTACTACCTGGGAAGCTCATACTGGATTGTGGTGGATGCTAAATCCGATGATAGTTGATGAACAACACAGGTTTGAACTTTGTGAGTTCCCTTATACATGGATTTCTTTCACTAAACACATACTACAATACTACACAATCTGTTGTAGGTTACATCAATGGAGAATCATGGATATAGAGGTTGACTGTAAAGTTATATGTGGATTTTCACCTGCACAGAGGTCGGTGCTCCTAGTCCCCACATTGTTCAAGGGTCAACTGTAGTGGTGTCCTTATAACAGGAGAGACATGGACATACAAAGGAGACACAACAGAGGAGAGAAGGCCATGTGCAGGTGGAGGCATGGAGTGACGCAGCCACAAGCCAGGGAACACCAAGGATTGCGGGCACCGACCAGAAGCTGGGAAGAGGTAGGAAGGTTTCTTCCCCAAAGCCTTCAGAGGGAGCACAGCCCTGCTAGCACCTTGATTTTAGATTTCTAGCCTCCAGAACTTTGGAAGAAAAAGTTTCTGTTGTTGAAATCACCCAGTTTTTAATGACTTTTAAGGCCAACCTAGGAAATGAATACAAATAGAAATGAAGGCTGCAGTCTAAACGAGAAGAGTTGCAACACTGGGCTGGAGACAAGTTCAGGACAAAATCAGGCCCTTAGAGCTTATGGGCTCATGACAGAGAGAATGAGGTAGAATCAAGAAAGATTTAGCAACACTCATTAGGACTGTGGGATTTCCAGGTGGTGCAGTGAGAAAGAATCCGCCTGCCAATGTAGGAGATGCAGGAGATGTGGGTTCAATCTCTGGGTCAGGAAGATCCCCTGGAGTGGGAAATGGCAACCCACTCCAGTATTCTTGCCTGGAAAATTCCATAGACAGAGAAGCCAGGCAGGATACAATCCATGAGATCACAAAGACTTGGACATGACTGAGCAACTGAGCACATCAGGACTGTAACATACAGCACAGAATAAATGACATATAATATTATTCAAAAGCCAAAAACTGAAGATCAAGTATCTGAGATCATGATTTTCTTTTTATCACCACGGTGGTCTAAACTTGTGGGTAGGATAATATCTCAGCACTTATAGCCCATAAATCTATAAACCCACTTTATACAGCTGATAAGGAGAGAGAAAGAAGGGGAGAGGTTAGGAGGATCAAGAATGGAGAAAGGAGAGAGCGGCAGGGACGTGTTTTCAGGGAACGATATGAATGATATTTAATGTGAGTCACATGCTTCAGTCCCAGAGAAAAGTCAACAGTTAAAAGAACATGGTCCTTGTAATCTGAAGCAATTTAAAAATAACTCAAGTCTATTATGTATCTCTTGAACACCAACAGATACATATATATAACACCTGTAATACTTGTTTAAATCGCCTATGTTTTTTTTCCTGCTCTGAACACTGCCTTCACGTGCCACAGTGGCTTTCCTCACTTGAGATTCCTCCCAAGCCCTTCCTATTCTTCCATTTCTATGCCTCTTTCCATGCTCCTCTTTTCTCCTTTCTCCAGATTCTCAACTAGGACAATTTCAGAATCAGTTTATCACATCAGGACCTTCACTGGGGTAGGAGGTGGAGGGCAAGTGAACAGATTGAGAAGGTCAAGCCATCATCCTCTTGAGTAAGCAATGCCTTGTGGTAACACTGGGATATCCAAAAGTGAATAATTTTTACCAGTCAATACTGGGTTGTCAGGGGAGGTGGCAGGCAGATTATGTTTTGAAATTTTAACCTATACTTTTTGCTGCCATATTCTGCTACCCTAATTCTTTTTTCCCCACATTCCCCAGTTCAGGGTAGAGTTGTCTTAGCAGAAATACAAGGAGAAATAAATACACAATGCTCAGCTTTTGAGCTTCAAAATATAGGTTATAAATTGTGATAGAGACATTAGCTTAAAAGAAAAGGTTTTAATCTTTGCCACTAGAAAAGTAGATATTCAAATGCATGACATAATATTGTGTCTAATCCTGTCTCCAAGGTGATAAAGGTCTGGACTTGATGGGATGGGGGTGGGAGAGTCAAAAGCAAAGCAAAGGAGTAGGACATTGGGGACTGTGTCTCAGTGCTCCTCCACCTAGGACTTGTCCTGTGTAGCCTTGGGGCCTGGGGTCAGGTCCTTGCAGCTAACCTTTACCTGCAGGAGCTGTTTTAGTGAGCGGGCACAGACTCATCTTACAGTGGTGGCATCCTGTGACAAATGACAAGCTTCCTCTGCTAGTCTTCCCACTTTCTGCCTCAAGGCTATATGCAATGATGTAAGAGAACCAGAATTATAGGGAAATTAAACCTCCAGGGTTAATGTTCGCCCACTGGGGTGGGAATATGGCAGGGGCGAAGGGGCAGAGCCAGAGAAGGGAAGCATCTCACTTGCCCCACCCTCACTCTGGCCATACTTAGCTCTGTCTCTAGAGCCCCATCTTTTTATATCTAGCAGTAGTAAAGGTGCTCCAGTGTCATCAGCTTCAAGGCACCATGCTTTCTCTCATCTCCATGACATTCTGCCCACACCATGGAAATAAGTCATCTTCAGTATTATTTTGATGGGACAGTCTGCCCCCATGAATGGCCCAGTGTTCCTATCATTTTTTAAAAGTGCTATTCAAATGATGACCTTTCCCAGCATCTGTCTTGATCAACTGAGATGTACTACTGCTGTCCTTCATGAAAGGCTGATGCTTGTATTGTCTCTAAGTTCTGTCCTAAAGAATTCATATCCTATTGTAGGACAGACAATCATAAAAATGACTAAGCACAGCATCAGTTCAGCAAATTAAGGAATGTTCAGTCTTCCCAAATCAAGGTTGTTGTTGTTTTTTTTTTAATCTACCACAGAGTATAAACTTCTGTCTTAATCTTAGGCAAATACTTTTACAAGCAAGCTATATTTGATTAGGGGGAGAAAAAGGAAGAAAAAAATTAACATTAGCCACTGTGGGATCCATTTTCTGTACTTGCTCGTATTAGTAAGCAGTGCAAGTAATTCCTTCCAAGGATGATTGATTTTAATTTTATTCATAAAGTTTGGGCTTTTATTATGATTCCTTATGAAGCTTTTTTTAATGGAGAAATAGCACTATAAAGTTCATAGTCCCTAAATGAGACATCACTCCAAATATGAAACAAGATTAAACTTGACAAGCTTCTCCCCCAAAGTGGTTTGTTCTTGTTTTCATACAGATGTAAAAATTATGTTTTGGGAATCACACACAAACATCAATAGAGCAAGTTCCATGATGTGATGATTAGAATAAAGTTAAGAATTCTTTTCGCTTTCAATTGTAAATATACTGTAACCAATTTAGAAGTGCAGATTAGCTTATATGCATTTTGACTCTCACTGGAAAAAGAAACCTAAATAATGAACAGATTATAAACTGAAGTAGGTAAAGATGATAACACTTAATTGAAAAAGAGACAGTCTCTCTGGGCGGCCACTAATCTTGTGACAGTACCAGATGGGTCCTCCAGTTGCTGGAGGTAATACAGGATGAGGAAGGAGCCCAAACCCACTGAGCCTACCTTTCTTCTGCTTTTTCTCCTTCTTAAGCATCTTAATAATTGCCTTCCCCAGCTTTCCATAGTTGGCTCTAGCAGTAAATGAATTTGTTAATTTTGATCAGGAATATATCTGAACCCTAGCCTTTCAAGTAGTAGGAACAGAAATTGTCTTGTGATAGCCTGCAAATCAGGCTGTAAGCTACCCTGGGGCTGAATCTCTAAGTGCTGACAACCGTCCTCAGAGGGAGTAAGACCGGCATGAGCGGTGGGGAGTGAGAGCCTGGCAACATGATGCTCTGGGTTCCTGCATCATTGATGACACAAACCCCCACCCTGGACGTTTTGAGAGCTAACAATTCTCCTATTGACCTAAGCCACTGTCGTCACTTTTCTGTAACTTCCAAGTGGTAGAATCCTGACTATCTCAAAGGAGATTTTAGTTGGAAATTAGCTTATTCACTCAGTGGTAGAGCTATGTCTCAAGTGTGCCTGCTTCTTCCAAGGACACCATTGAGGCTATTGGGTTCAATGTCAGGCCCTGTTTTCAGAGAGCTTTTTTCTATGGGTACAATAGTAAAGTAGTCCCCAAAATCTGACATGAAGGTATTCCTTGAGACTAAGATATAAACTCAAAACACACTGGGCCAGCATAGAAAAGAGTTTATATTTGAGATTATTTTCCATATTGAATTGGAGCTAACCCAACTGTAAAGGCAAAAGCAGAAAGACAGAGATGGAAGCAGAGGTAGGGATGGGAAGTGCATTCTTAAATTTGATGTGCATCAAAATCCCTGATGATCTTATTAAAATACCCAATCTGATTCAGTGGGTATGGGGTAGGGCCCAAGATTTTGCATTTCTAACAAGCTTCTAACAAAGGACAGAAATGGTATGGACCTAACAGAAGCAGAAGATATTAAGAAAAAGTAGCAAGAATACACAGAAGAACTATACAAAAAAGATCCCAATGACCTGGATAATCACAATGGTGTGATCACTCACCTAGAGCCAGACGTACTGGAGTCTGAAGTCAAGTGGGCCTTAGGAAGCATCACTACAAAGCTAGTGGAGATGATAAAATTCCAGCTGAGTTATTTCAAAACCTAAAAGATGATGCTGTGAAAGTGCTGCACTCAATATGCCAGCAAATTTGGGAAACTCAGCAGTAGCCACAGGACTGGAAAGGTCAGTTTTCATTCCAATCCCAAAGAAAGGCAATGCCAAGAATGTTCAAACTACCACACAATTGTACTCATCTCACAGGCTAGCAAAGTAATGCTCAACATTTTCCAAACCAGGCTTCAACAGTACATGAACCAAAAATTTCCAGATGTTCAATCTGGATTTAGAAAAGACAAATTGCCAACATCCAGTGGATCATAGAAAAAGCAAGAGAGTTCCAGAAAAACATCTACTTCTGCTTTATTGACTATACCAAAGCCTTTGACTGTGTGGATCACAACAAACTGTGGAAAATTCTTAAAGAGATGGGAATACCAGACCACCTTACCTGCCTCCTGAGAAATATGTATGCAGGTCAAGAAGCATCAGTTAGAAATGGACATGTAACAACAGACTGGTTCCAAACTGAGAAAGGAGTATGTCAAGGCTGTATACTATCACCCAGCTTATTTAACTTATATGCAGACTTGCTGCTGCTATTGCTGCTACTAAGTTGCCTCAGTCGTGTCCGACTCTGTGCAACCCCATAGATGGTAGTCCACCAGACTCCTCCATCCCTGGGATTCTCCAGGCAAGAATATTGGAGTGGATTGCCATTTCCTTCTCCAATGCATGAAAGTGAAAGTGAAGTCGCTCAGTCATGTCTGACTCCTAGCGATCTCCTGGACTGCAGCTTACCAGGCTCCTCCGTCCATGGGATTTTCCAGGCAAGAGTACTAGAGTGGGTTGCCATTGCCTTCTCCCATATGCAGAATACTTCATACAAAATCCTGGGCTGAATGAGGCACAAGCTGGATTCAAGATTTCTGGGAGAAATATCAATAACCTCAGATATGCAGATGATACCACCCTTATGGCAGAAAGCAAAGAGGAACTAAAAAGCCTCCTGATGAAGATGAAAGAGGAAAGTGAAAAAGCTGACTTAAAACTGAACATTCAAAAAACTAAGATCATGGCATCCAGTCCCATCACTTCATGGCAAATAGAGGGGGAACAATGGAAACAGTGACAGACTTTATTTTCTGGGGCTCCAAAATCACTGCAGATGATGAATGCAGTCATGAAATTAAAAGATGTTTGTTCCTTGGAAGAAAAGCTATGACCAACCTAGACAGCATATTAAAAAGCAGAGACAATACTTTGCCAACAAAGGTCTGTCTAGTCAAAGCTATGATTTTTCTGGTAGTTGTGTATGGATGTGAGAGTTGGACCATAAAGAAAGCTGAGAACTGAAGAATTGGTGTTGGAGAAGACTGTTGAGAGTCCCTTGGACTGCAAGGAGATCCAACCAGACAAGTGTAAAGGAAATCGGTTCTGAATATTCATTGGAAGGACAGATGTTGAAGCTGAAGCTCCAATACTTTGGCCACCTGATGCAAAGAGCTAACTCATTTGAAAAAACCATGATGCTGGGAAAGATTGAGGGCAGAAGGAGAAGGGGACGACAGAGGATGAGAAGGTTGGATGGCATCACCAATTCGATGGAAATGAGTTTGAGCAAGCTCAGGGAGTTCATGATAGACAGGGAAGCCTGGCATGCTACCATCCATGGGGTTGCAAAGAGCTAGACACGACTGAGCGACTGAACTGAACTGAACCGAACTGAACAAGCTTCCAGGCGACACCCATGCTGCTGGTCCCTAAACCATACTTTGAGTGGTGAGTTCCTTCAGCATACTTCAAAAAATAATAATAGTCTAAAGAACAGACTAACAATGATGACAACAAAAGTAATAATCCTTCATTGATGTTATTATCATATCTAAAGAAAGAATATATCAATCAGAAGGATAGGGAGGAAAGTCAGCAGGAATAATATAGAGACAAAAGAGACTCAGAAAAGAAAAAAGTCAGAATAGCAATGTCTAAAAAAGTACAGCATCTTGGCAAGAAGAGATCCACTTTGCAGTTAATCCCTGTTGTGAATATAGATGTACTGGGCTCTAAATTTCTAGTGACATTAAACTTTTTCATTCCATATTTGTGAAGCAACCTTTTGAATTTTATTTGCCTCTTTGTATGACTTTTCTATGGGAAGAAAATAGACTCTCCAGGTTAAGATGAATAATCTACTCTTCATGCGAGTTATGTTGTTCCTTGTAAAATATTAAGTTGTCATTATGTCATAAATAGGACTTCCCTGGTGGCTCAGATGGTAAAGAATCTGCCTGCAATGCAGGAGATCTGGGTTTGATCCCTGGGTTGGGAAGATCCCCTGGAGGAGGGCATGGCAACCCATTCCAGTGTTCTTGCCTGGAAAAACCCATGGACAGAGGAGCCTAGTGGGCTACAGTCCATGGGGTTGCAAAGAGTGTGACATAACTGAGTGACTAAAACACAGCACATGTTATAAAAGCCTCCGTGAGTTTAGTTTGTGTGACTCAGCATCGCTACATCCAGTTGTGTTTTCAGCATTGATGAGCTGGAGTTTCTGATACTCCAACTGAATAAAATAAACAAAACTGAGGGTGTTTAAATCATCACATTGAAATGCTTGAGGTCTATTGGCAAGAAGATCCACTCCCCACCCACATCAGAGATTGCCAGGTACTTTTTTGAAATTTAACACATCCCATAAGATAGTGGGTCAGAGTACTGATCTTTAATTTGTTAACTGGTGTCATTCTGTGATTTTCTTTTCTTTTAATATAATTATTGGGTGCTGTTATTTTTTTTTAATCATCAAGTAGATCCTGATATTGGAAATAGCCCTTATCTGTCTTCTCTATTCTCTCTTGATGGCTTGGAGTGGAAATAGCCCTTATCCATCTTCCCTATTCTTTCTTGATGGCTTGGAGTGCAGGAGAGGGGAAGAGGGGCGGTCACTGCTTTATTTGCATTTGCTTTTCTTTAGTTTCAGGACATTGTCTTATTCACTATCCCACTGTACTTTATCCCCCAGTTATTATTTTCATTCTTCCTTTTCTATTCTCAACAAAACAGGAGTGTTGTTTGAATACATTTCTATATAATTGGTTATGTGTATTATATTACGAGGCCAGTCAAATTCACCTTTTCCATTAATAAATCTCATATCAGCATGTCACACACAATTAGGAACTGTTAGAAATGGATGTGTTCACTGTTTGAAAAGTAGACACACTTTGGCTGATAGTGGTCTCTGGGCTTCTTGGTTTTGTGTCCACACTAATATTGTTCTTTAAACTGAGCTGCCTTGGTGGCATCTTGTCAAATGATTCACCAAGGAAAACAAAAGGGGATGGGATGGCCTTCAAATCACTCTTATGTTAGTTGACTATTTAATCTTCTATGCAACCACAAAACCAAATTAGTTTAGACACCAATGAGATGTTCCTCTATTAATTTATGAAAATAAGAGGAGCAAAAATTGGGAAGATGGGTGGAAAAAATAATGATTTGTTATAGGGTCTCTCAGGGGAAAATAAGAAAGGATCAGCAATTTATTTTCAGTTTTGTAGGATTATTGGTTTTTGACTTTGATGTGGTTCAGCAGTTTAATTTCAGGTATACAGACTGCCATCTTGTGAAAATGTAACTCAGCTTTCATCACATGCACACCATCGAGGCATCTGCTGTTGACTTTGTTCCTCCCCAAACACTACAGAAGCTAAACATGAGTTATCTGAATTTTCTGTGTCTCTTAGGAACTAAGCAAGTTTGTATAAAACATTTCAGACATCTGAATTATTGTCCACAAACCAAAATTTTGGGCTGCATTTAAAATATGTCATCCTTTCTTATTCCATACCTACTCATTTCATTTTTTTCTATATGCCCATAATCCATTTTAAAATAAGATTTATTCTGGTTTATGACATTCTTAATTTAACAGAATATTAATTGTTAAACCTTACTGTCTACTAACTGTATCTTTTAAAAGGACAAAGAAAAATATTTCATTAAATGACTAAATATATTTTTCATGCTTGTTAAGTTCTTACTAGATCAGACCTTCTTCACTGGAAGGTCTTAGAGAGGTATTATAGTAACTGAATTTCCATTCCCACACCTCAGATGATTGACAAGTGCCTAAACCAATGACCCCGAATGGAGGGATTTGGAAATGCCAGTTTCTATTCCTCAAGGATGGCAAAGTTCAGAATAAAAATCTCCACCAACAAAGCAGGGAGTTTCCTCCTATAAACTTCCTGTGGATTCTTCCTACTTTAGGTAAAGAGTTAGTCTAACTTTAAGACATATACCAACTCTTGACTACTAAAATCTTTCATTGGTTTTTATCCCTCAGTCCTGGCCTTGGGTGTCCTCTTTGTGTCCACTGCTCATGTACCTCAAGGCCTGTTTCCTTTAGACCTCATGTCCACTTGCTCAGTGCAACCCTCCTTAGCTCTGAACTGGTAGATTCCCTAAAGGAAGGCTAAGATTTCTATTTTGTTCCTGATCCTGCAGGGCAAAGTGACACTGTGGTTTCTTCTGCTTACCTGGTCACAAGTGAGAAGTGAACAAAAGCCTCTCTGATCTTGGATTTCCCCTGGATTTATCTATACCACCTCCCTGCTATAGAACTGAGGCCAACATGCCTCACAACCTGTTTCACTACCTCCAATTTTTCCTTCCCATAATTCATTGAGACTGGTAGGAACTAGAAGTGTCCTTTCACCTTACCTTATACCTGGAATTTTCTGGGTTTGATCCCTGGGTTGGGAAGATCCCCTGGAGGAGGGCATGGCGACCCACTCCAGTATTCTTGCTTGGAGAATCCCCATGGACAGAGGAGCCTGGCAAGCTACAGTCCATAGGGCCGCAAAGAGTCGAATATGACTGAGTGACTAAGCACATAGCTTATAAAAGGGCTCCATGATTAAGCCAGCCTCAGGTGCTAATGAGAACATAAAGGAATTTAGAAAATCCAACTGGTCATCTTGCAATGCTCACAGAAAATATTCTAATTTTCTAGCAAAAGAGGAATCTACTTTTCTTATATATCACTAAAGCTGACTGTTTTAACTGGTGTAGAGACCCCAGGGCAACTTACCTTGGGTGGACAAATATACCTGGAAACTTAAAAGAATGTTATCCTATTATATTAATATCCTTGAAGCCGAGCTCAGTGCCTCACTGCATGTTTGTTGAGTGACTATATGACAGTGAACCATTAGCCATTGTGAGCGTGGCTGGAGATACAAATTGCTAGAACCCACATCTCTTCAAGACCTTGGGATCCATTTGGGGAAGGGGAAACAGCTGATAAAATGCCACCGGAACTAGGCAATAGGTGTTTCTTAAAATTAATGTTCATACAAATTTCCTGGGGTTCTTTCAGACTGCAGCATATGATTCCGCAGATCTGGAGCGGGGCCAGAGAATCTGCCCTTCTAACAAAGCTTCCATAGTGATGCTATGAGCATGTGTGCCTCATCTGAGGAAGCAGAGGTAAAGCGGGGGAGGGAAAGAAAGGCTTCACAGGGAAAGACAGAATCAAGCTAAGACCTAAAGAGTAAATACAACAGAAAGAAGCAGAGGACACACAGAGAGAAGGGAGGAGGGGGAGAGAGACAGCATCAGAGACAGAGAAGCAGAAAGACAGACAGAAGAGAATGAAAAAGGCAGCCTAGATAGCAGTGGCGTCGTGAACAACTGTTTGCTGCCAGGACTACCTCCAACATGTCCAAGGGTTGGTGAACAGATTAGTGGAGAAGAGGGTTGGTGATGGGATTAGGAGAGAGGGCAGGAAAACAGGTAGAAATCAGATTCCACACAACTCGTGAACGGGTTGAAAGTCACAAGCTGACTCTGCCAGCAGTCTCATCGTCAGACTGAAGGCCGTCAGTAGGTTTGGAGGCCTGAACAATATTTGGACAATATTGACCTGATACAGACAGAATCCATATTGGGAAACCTAGTTATTAACAACTTTCTCCTCGGCCAAGCTAAGGAAGTAGGTTTCCATCAGTCCCATTAAAAAAAAAAAGGAAACAAGGTTGTTATGGTTCTTCAGCACTGACCAGCCTTTCCCACTCCCAGGCGACCACAGGGCTTCAAGAAATTAATTGCATCTTGAAGTCATAGTGATAGCCAGCCCCATAAATCCATTCCTTGTGCTTCTGTGTTATCTCCTCATTTGAAACACAGAGAAGACAGACTGGAGGGGAGGGAGAAGTGAGCCTGGAGTAGAGTTCTCTGTAGGGAAGTAACTATACAGTACTGAACTTGAAAATCTAAATTCAGGCCATTTTGATCAAAACACAGGAAGCCCAAGTCATTTTTCTTACCCAGTCTTTCCCACTAATAAATGGCAGGCAGCTGGTCATGGGGCTCTAGGAGGGAGTTAGGCAGTTTTATTTTTGTCTTAGCACATAAGGGGAAAACAGCCAACCTGTTTACACCAGAGGGGCTATGCTTGCAAAGTCCTGGGGACTGCTGCCCTGCATTGGTGGCTTTGCCACCTCCCACACATGTAGATAAGATGACAGAGGTCTTCACCTGCTCCTGGCTTTACCACTATGAGGACTGGAGGGCATGCCGTTTCTTTGGTAAAGCTGAAAATCAATATTACTTACTAGCAGGATATTTAATTGCCAAGATTTGCTGTCTAAAACAATGCTTGTTACTGATCTGTTGAAAAATCTGAATATCCAAGAGTTTCTCTCTTCTACTTTTATGATCCTTTCTTGCTTTTCCAAGACCCTTCCCAGACTCATTCTCCTTTGCTCTCCTCCTACCCTTCTCTTACTGCTTTTCCAATGTTATAGAGAAAATAAGTCAATAGTATGGGCAACCAGATGTGCTGCTACCTCCAGGTGGATAAGTCTGGTTTGCAATCTAGGCTTTGTCTTAACCAGCTTTAGAGCCTGTGCTCTGATGTTAGAGCCATGTTTTGCAGTTCTTAGGAAGCACACATGGTTCATGGGTCCCCTCTGCCACCACACCCACTGTCAACACTGCTCAGAAGAGGACATCCTTGGCAAGTCAGATCCTTCCCTCACCCATCCACTGGGCAGCACTGGTATTTGGGACAGTTCAAAAGAAGCAGCGGTGGGCAGAGAAGGTGTACACTCCTCAAATTGCTATCTAAAAGTAGGCAGGAGCAGCAACTGCCCACGCAATGCAATCAAGGCTCCTCAGAGGGCTTCCAAATGCCTCCCTCAGTGGCCTGACCCCCAAAGAGCAGAGAGAAGAGAATAAGACCTGTTTCTGGGAGGCCAGCGTGTTTCCGGAGAAAGGATGCTACGGTAACTATACATATGCATTGCTAAGACAGTTTGTCAAAATAGCTAACATGTGACATAAGGATTATAAAGGAACAGGACACAGGATATGTAAACTTTGTCAGTGAATAAAGCTGGACAACCAGGAAGCAGCACGGGAGCTGTCAGTGTACAAAGGTGGCAAATGGAAGGTCAGAAGAAACCTTGCAGAAGTCAACTACTTTCACGCGGGAGACAGACTCCTCCCTTTTCACTAACTACTGATAGGTAGTTACAAGATCCTGGGGCTCCATCCGGAGCCTGTCTAATCTCATTTGATTAATCCAATACCCTTTGAAGTTAAAAGAGGCTACTTCTATTTACTGCTCCCCTCCTACATCCCTTACTTCCTGCTGCTTCTGCTGGTCATTTCTGGATTTGTTTGTCCATCATGGGGCTTGAGCAGGAGACTTAAAGCACTAGACATGAAAGGGAGAGCAAGGGACAGATGATCAAATATTCCTAGCGACAAAGACAACCAGACATGAACAACAGAGGTGTTGGGGGCAGAGGACATAGAAGGCAGCAGAGAAATAAACATTCATAGTGTAATGGTGAAAATGTCCATGTTGGAGTCAGGCAAACTTGGAATTAACAGTCATTTAGTTTTTTAATTTTATAACTTGAGTGAGCCCCCCAAAATACTGAGGTCTAAAATCCTACAACCTTCTCTCATACCCTTAAACAGCTGGTAAATCGTAACAATGTCCACATTTGGATACTTCATATTGTAAGAAAGTTCTTTCTTATGTTTCCACTGTGTAAACATACATAATATGATGCACATGTGGTTAAAAAGCTGGCTTAAAACTCAACATTCAAAAAACAAAGATCCTGGCATCCAGTTCCATCACTTCATGGCAAATAGATGGGAAAACAATGGAAACAGTGATAGACTTTATTTTTTTGGGCTCCAGAGTCACTGCAGCCATGAAATTAAAAGACGCTTGCTCCTTGGAAGAAAAGCTATGACCAACCTAGACAGCATATTAAAAAGCGGAGACATTATTTTGCCAACAAAGGTCCATCTAGTCAAAGCTATGGTTTTTCCAGTAGTCACATATGGATGTGAGAGTTGGACCATAAAGATGGCTGAGCGCTAAAGAATCGATGCTTTTGAACTGTGGTGTTGGAGAAGACTCTTGAGAGTCCGTTGGACTGTGAGGAGATCAAACTAGTCAGCCCTAAAGGAAATCAACCCTGAATTTTCATCAGAAGGACTGATGTTGAAGCTGAAGCTCCAATACTTTGGACACCTGATGCAAAGAGTTGACTCATTAGAAAAGACCCTGATGTTGGGAAAGATTGAAGGCAGGAGGAGAAGGGGACAACAGAGAATGAGACGGTTGGATGGCATCACTGATTCAATGGACACGAGATCGAGCAAGCTCTGGGAGATGGTGAAAGATGGGGAAGCCTGGTGTGCTGCAGTCCATGGGGTCGCAAAGAGTTGGACACAACTGAACAACTGAACAACAGAATGTTATGCACATGTGGTTTTAATTTTGCATCTAACATTAAATTTAAAATCACAAAATAAATTACAGTATATCAGGATGTTTTTCTAACTCAAAGTGTGGGTCTGCAGTTACTAAATAAAGACACTCACTTTATCTTTCTTATGCTGATGTCCAGGAGTGTTGTTAAGATTTATATTTAGAACCTTTTAAATCAGAATGCAAAGACAGGAAAACTCTCTCGAAACCACTTTATCACCTCAAAATATTAGCTATTTATTCAACTCCATTTTCCTCAAATAAAATTAAAAATGTATAGATAACATGAAATTCTTTTAGTCCCATGTCTAAAAAATTCTGCTCTGGGGGATACTTCACAAGACTTCATAAATAAACTTTATAGATCTGGGGCAAATATCTAAATATCTAAAACAAAACAAATATCTAAAACAAAATAGAATTACATGTATCCTGCTATTAAAGAATCTTTCAAAATTATTACTAAATGAATATTTTTCTCTGGTTTTCTAGGCATTTTACTATAGTGCTCTCAATTTTTAGAAAGTTTCAACACCAATTTTCCTTTTAAAACCAACAGCTGGTTTATGAAAAAGGAGGAAATCAGCCATGAGACAGAAGGAAATTCTGCTATTTGTGACAACATGGATGGACCTTGGGGACATTAGTAAATGAGATTATTAATAAATCCTTTAAATTGTACTTATTATCCGAGTTGCAACTCTGTATTTTTTAGTAGTCTTTTCAGCAATAATAGTATACATCCTTAACTTCTCACAGTCTACATTAAGTTAACATTGTAATACTTTACTTAATACATAGAAACTTTGAAATCACATAGGCAATTTTGGCAAACTTGGTGCTATAATTGATATATATATATATTAAAATTAAATGCATTTTGAAATTACAGGATAATGCTCTGCTATTTTGTTTTAAATCATCCGTTTGTTTTTTAAAATTAAATACAAACAATCTTTTACATTTACCAAGATATTTACCATTTCTTTATTGTTGTTGTTCAGTCCCTAAGTCAGGTCCGACTCTTTGTGACCCCGTGGGCCATAGCCTGCCAGGCTCCTTTGTCTATGGGAATTTCCCAGGCAATAATACTGGAGTCTGTTGCCATTTCTTTCTTCAGCAGATTTTCCTGACTCAGGGATTGATCCTGCATCTCCTGTACTGGGAGGTGAATTCTTTACCACTGAGCTACCTGGGAAGCCCTCTGATATTCTTTACTCCTTCTCAAAGATACACATTTTCTTATATCATTGCCCTTCAGACTAAAGAAATTCTCTTAGCATCTTATCTTGAAGTTCTGTTGGCAATGAATTCTCTTAGATTTGTGAGGTACCAGTTTTTGTCTCTCACCAATATTTTTGTAACATATCATAAAAAATCAATGTGTATTTCATGACAATGTCAACTTGCTTAAGTGTATATAAATGTTTGATATCTTTTGGATTTATCTCATTGTTAACTGGTAACAAATAGTTCATGAAGGGTTCTGCAGGTTGCTCACTATAATAACTGGTTTCATAAGCATACACTTTACTGGCTTTATTTCCTTCCCTGTCTTACTTCTCTACCTCTCCATTGGTGTGTTTTGGGATCACCTCCCAAATAAACTACTTGAACTCAAATGCTTCCTCCAGTCTGCTTCTGGAAGAGTCCAGTCTAAGACACAAGGAAATCCAGCCAAAGTATCAAATACAACACTAATTGGAGGGGTTAGTACTGTCAATAAACAAATTAAAATGTTCTCTTTTACTCAATGAAAAAGAAACTCATAAACTTTAAATGTTAAACCACTGACTAGAATCTTTGAAGTTGAAAGATGAAACTAAAAACAAATGTGACTCAGACCCATAATTTCATTCCAAAGTAGAGAAAAATCTGATTTCAGAATTCTGATTATATGCTGCTACCGTCCATCTGGTAAAAGAATGCCATTTTCTTTGTGAGTCATGTGATTTGATGATTTCCTTTATAATGTCACAGTAAGCCATCAAAACAATAACTATTTTTCCCCTTTGGCTTCAATAGTGGCTTATAATTGGACATGAAATGTTTCTACATCAGTTAAAATAAACACAGTCCTTTTCTTTTTGTCCTAAGATGACCTCCTTTATCCTAGTGCTTGACTACAATCCTACAGTTGGGAACAGAATGAGTGTAAGGACCAGAATGCAAAAATATAATTTGGATTTGAGCTTTAAAGGTAGAGTGCCCAGGATGAGTTAGTGGTATAGAAAATATCTTCTTTTTCATTAATGGTGTATATGAAATAGGAAAACTCAGCAAGATTTTAGCATCATGCAATGGCACCCCACTCCAGTACTCTTGCCTGGAAAATCCAATGGATGGAGGAGCCTAGTAGACTGCAGTCCATGGGGTTGCTAAGAGTCAGACACGACTAAGCAACTTCACTTTCACTTTTCACTTTCATGCATTGGAGAAGGAAATAGCAACCCACTCCAGTGTTCTTGCCTGGAGAATCCCAGGGACGGGGGAGCCTGGTGGGCTGCTGTCTATGGGGTCACACAGAGTCGGATACGACTGAAGTGACTTAGCAGCAGCAATGAAAGTATATAACTTTTGAGTTTCATTCCTGACAGCTCTAGCTTGAATTCTAATCTTACCATTTACTACATATATGATATATGTAAGTTTCTGTAGTGAATTTAGTGATTATATCTATCTCTTAGGAATATTGAAATTTAAATAACCTAATTAAAAGACACTTACTCCTTGGAAGGAAAGTTATGACCAACCTAGATAGCATATTCAAAAGCAGAGACATTACTTTGCCAACAAAAGTCCATCTAGTCAAGGCTATGGTTTTTCCAGTGGTCACGTATGGATGTGAGAGTTGGACTATGAAGAAAGCTGAGTGCTGAAGAATTGATGCTTTTGAACTGTGGTGTTGGAGAAGACTCTTGAGAGTCCCTTGGATTGCAAGGAGATCCAACCAGTCCATCCTAAAGGAGATCAGTCCTGGGTGTTCATTGGAAGGACTGATTGCTGAAGCTGAAACTCCAATACTTTGGCCACCTCATGCGAAGAGTTGACTCATTGGAAAAGACCCTGATGCTGGGAGGGATTGGGGGCAGGAGGAGAAGGGGACGACAGAGGATGAGATGGCTGGATGGGATCACTGACTTGATGGATGTGAGTCTGAGTGAACTCCGGGAGTTTGTGATGGACAGGGAGGCCTGGCGTGCTGCGATTCATGGGGTTGCAGAGTCGGACACGACTGAGTGACTGAACTGAGCTGAACTGAATGATGTATTTGAAAATATCTAGCTCAGTTGAAGACAGAAAGAAATTAAAAAAAATTATAGTTGTCTGATTTCTGTAAGTGTGGATAAAAAGCATGTGAAAGAAAAAGTATCATGTGATATTGGGAGTTAAGGAGTATTCCAGTAAAGACAATAACTGTCTAGTGTTGTTTATCATTGTTCTACCAGATAAAATTTGCCAGTCTAATTCCCTCTTCTCTGTCAACAGGAAGGGAGCTAGCTTAAATGGAGTACAGTGCATTGAACAGATGCCTCTCTGGCTTTCTTTGATTGTGCTCTGTGGAATGAAATGAAGCTCAAAAAAAAGAAAATCAAAGTCAAGTCTGCTGCATATGAGGCCACAAGGACACTCAATGTAACCATACCATAAATCATCAAAGAGAAATGCCAGGGAAGATCTATGCTTCTAGGACAGCTCGCTTCATTTAATATATCTAATGCCGCCATAATAGCAACTCTTTAGTTCCCTTTTCCCTTTGTTCAATGGTAATTGTCCTTCTGCTGGACCATTCATCTCTCACAGATTTGTCTCCTGACTAGGAGATGTGTACAACTGGTTGTGAGTTATGGGTTCTTAGCCTGGAAAACCTTGTTTCAGTTTGGTACTGTTCAGAGTTGAAGTGAAGAGCAACCAAAAGCACAGGGGGGATAAATGACCCTTGGAAAAGCTGGCTGAATAACAGAGGGATGTTTGATAAAAATTCCTTCACTTTCTGCTGTATTTCTTTAATAAAGAACAAATAATGACAGAAACTAGTTTTGGAGAATAATTAGGAGTATGGCAATAATGATATAAAATGCCACAAGGATGCCAATTTAAGAGCCCAAATGCGGCGTGTCACGGTCTTTTACAAACATAAGTGGGTCATGATGAAATTTTTATAGTGCAGTTTGAAGCCAGTGAGTTAAAATGATCAAGTATATCTTCACTTGAAATCAGTGTCCTGAAAACAATATGGGGCTTCTCTGGTGGCTGAGATGGTGAAGAATCTGCCTGCAATGTGGGAGACCCAGGTTTAATCACTGGGTTGGGACAATTCCCTGGAGAAGGGAATGACTATTCACTCCAGTATTTTTGCCTGGAGAATTCCATGGACAGACGAGTGTGGTGAGCTACTGTACATGCAATATACAACCTACAAGAGTTCCTTAGGATTTGACAAATCCACTAGGACTACTCGTAGTCACGAAACCATGAAGTACCGAAAGTTTAAAAGCTTTCGTCCTTCTCAAGTATTGTAGCTACATCTCCCACTAGAGAGCTATTCATGCACAAAAGAGATGAATAGATTTAGCTGAGAATTTGAAAGCAAAAATTGATCAAAATACAAAGGCTCAGCCCAGAAGAAAATTATGAGTGAGTAAAAATAGAATAAGTAGCATTAGTATTCTGATTTTACCTCACACACTACTTATGAATCCTTTAGAAATAAACACAAAAAGAAACATTCCAATAACACAAGAGATCCCACATAAGCCTACAAAAGGAAAAAATTAAAAGCTGAGAACAGAAAGCATTATAAGAGTACAGTGAGGTAAGCACCCAGGGTAGCTGGTTAGAAGCAGCTGGCATAATAAATATATATTATATACATTTCTTGATGAGATGCATAGTCCAACATTTTTCTTGATTTGTAGTCACAAAAGCAAGATAGATTTCCTTATTTTCATTCACAGCAGTATTCAATACAAAGATAAAACCCAACTTTTAAGGAACTAGAACACATGCAGCCTGACCAAAGCATTCACTTTATCTTCCAAAGGACCAAGACAACAACAGCAGAAAGCAAAGCAATGCTCTGAGGATATTAAGCATTCAAGTTCCCTTTAAAATTCATATGGCAGCTCCTGAAATTTTTACTGTTTAAATGATTCCATCTAAATTCTCTTTTCCTGTCTGGTTGAGTCCATTTAAATTGATCGCTAGTGGAGTTAATCATCACAAGTCAGAACCTGCACTTTGAACGGGGTGTGACTTTAACATGATTTAATGCTTATTCTTGACCTCTTCTTTCTTCCTTTTAAAGGACATACCTGGTAGATGCAAAGCTGGTGAGAATTCTTTCTGTCCCTTGAGGAGGAAGCAGAGCAATGAGCCTTGTTCCCAGTAGCTCACAGCCAGTCTTTCCTGACCTGCTATAGGATACTGGGGGGACCAAAATCAACAAAGCTAGAAATCCTTACTCAGGTGGCAGGGGTGAAGTTTGCCCTTTAGCCTTGTGTGAAACTAAAATCTCTTTAGTACATTCACTCGCATGTATTACCTTCACGCCACAAATTTGCATTTGCTTTCTTGTGTTGACAACACAGCAAGTCAAACTCTACAGAGAATATCCATCTTATAGGTTACATTTTTGGCATATCTTAGATTAGTGACATTTACATAGAAGTAAGATTTTAGAGAAGCTCAATTTATGGCAGGAAACAAAGCCCGTGCCTGAGTGGTCTGCTATTTAATTCACAGTCTCCAGTTAGTACTGAAGCCTCAGTTGCATTCTCACCAAGATCTGCAAAGAAGTTGACTGTTCCCTGTAACAGTCATGGGAAGGTAATGCATTATAAAGACCTTCCTTCGGGTCTCCAGTCCCACGTTGCTCTATAATTCAGGGAAGCTAGATGAATTATAGCATATTTTTATATGCTATGTAAAAATGCAACATACTTAGCTATGACAGGTGATTTCCATCAGACAGAAAATTTGGTTCAGCACTTAAGCATTTTCACCCCACACTTAGTCATTGAGTTTAGCAGGAGTCTTCTTGCTGAGAGTTCAGAAAAAAAAAGAGCTGAAAGCCTAATACTAATCATTGGGTCATGTCCCTCCACCCCAAGTGCTAATCCAGACAACTATGACAATTAAAAGAAAGATACACCAGTCTCCACCACATAAGGGACTACATGATTGAGGAGGTTATAAGAATAGCAAACCATCCAACATGGAAAAAAAAAAAAGACAACATAAGACTATGGCCTCAGAGGATTAGCAGAGAGGAAGACTGAGACTAGTCAAGAAAACCTGGGGAAGTTCAAACAGTTTGTATAGATCAGCATCCAAGTTTTGGTTAGACCATGTCTTAGCTATGTCATTTTTAATACATTGCTTAACTTCTCTAAGGCTAAATTTCTTAAAATTAGGGTGATTATACCTACTGCATAGTGTGCACAGAGCAATAAAATAGAGGAATAAAATGATGATGCATAAATGTTAGCCGCTGCTAAGTCACTTCAGTCGTGTCCGACTCTGTGCAACCCCATAGACGGCAGCCCGCCAGGCTCCCCCATCCCTGGGATTCTCCAGGCAAGAACACTGGAGTGGGTTGCCATTTCCTTCTCCAATGCATGAAAGCTAGGATAACATAAATGTTACCAGAGCAGGGGTAGTTAAGACCTAAACAGAAGCCACATGTTAATCTAATGGGGTTAAGGGATACAACTCTGAAAGATGACCTTAAAAATGTGTTCAGTTCAGTTCAGTCACCCAGTCGTGTCTTACTTTTTGTGACAAAATGTGTAGTGACAATTATAAGATGTGTAAAACATTTCTAAATGTGCAATGAGGCCTATTAACAGTAAGCCTCAGATATTCAGCTCAAGAGTTTGGGTTTGGAGTATGGACTACCCGAGATTCACAATCATGTGGAAAATATAAAAGAAGAAATGTTTTTGATGGTTAGGCTGGAGATGATGACTAACAGTAACTTTAATGACACTTGCTATGTACCAGGCACTGTTCTAAGTGCACTAAGCATTATCTCAGTTAATGATACTACAGAGGAAGTGCAAGGAAAGCTGAGAGGCAAAGGGAGGAAGGCAGTCACGGGAAGATAAGAAGCCTGAGTATCATGGTGGCTACAGAGAGAGATGGAGAAATATGGTAGACACTTGGAATGAGGACAAATGAGAGAAAAGGGTCACAGTAGTTGACACCAGAAGGCTAGAGCATATGATTCCTCTATTAAGATGAAAAGTGATGAACAGCAGTTGTAAGAGAACTTTCCACTGACAATTCCCCTTTCTTGTCAACCTTGATTTAGTTCTTCAGCTCCCTCTACCCTCTAGCAGTTCACACCTTTTGTGTGACTGTTGGATGGAATCCAGCTGAGCCTTTTGCATTTCTTGACAATGTGCACATGCTTCAGGACCCTTGGTTGTTTTTTCAGTTGTTGCTTTCCTCCACGCATCCTTAAAACTGACACAGTTGCTCTTTTGATTTTTCAATTTGCACCACATCTTCAGGTACTAATTCTACAAAGTACACATGAAAACTCCAAAGAGGCAAAAATGCTACAGAATCCATATGTGACTTATTGAATAAACCATTAAATAAAGATCATTCTCAACTTCCCAGAAGGAGAAATAATTAAAAATTGATACTACAGTTTAGAAAGAGAGTGGGAAAAAATGTTTCTGAGATGAGAGACCTTCTGGGCTTCTCAATCCACAATAATTCCCTTATAGAAAAGTCATAAAGTACTCAAAACAGGTTTGTTCCTAGATATGTGTCAGGCCCTTTCTAAGTGACAAGATGGGTCATAATTTTAATAAACATTGTGACACACCCATCAATTATCTTTGAATGCGAATGTGACCATGTGAGGGTACGAAAGCTGAAGAGTAGGCAATTTCAGTCAGCACATCCTGCACATCTGTCAACAGTTGTCAAGGATCTAAATGATCCACACTAGATAAAATTAATTTTGTGTCTAAAAAGAACCTCACCTGCATATTCAAAACACCTTTGGCTGAAAACCATGCAGAAAAGAATTACACAACAACCCACAGTAAAATATTGTGCTCAAGTACAGTAATGAGGAAAGCAGGGCAGGGAACAACTTGGAATTCAGAGCTAAAGAAGTTAAAACTATCAATGGAAGCTAAGGTTGTCATGGAAACCTAATGTAATTGAGGAGCCAGGAAAGCCACTGTGTAGCTATATCACACTGAAAGGTACAGATGCTATTGAGAACAACTGGAATTGACTGAGAAGATAACTCTCAGAAACCAGTAAATGAGTTAGTGATGGGTCTAAAAATGACAAATATAGGATTGGAATGATGGAGTTACGGAATAGAGAATTCAGGTGGTCCCAAGTAGAAAACAAGAAAATCCCTTCAAGCACATGTAGAATTGAATAGCAAAAGAAGAAATGAGAAAAAAGTAATTAGGACTGGCTGGATATTCTAATAAAATTAAGGATGACATTGAAGTTGCACAGTAAAGGAGGAAAATTGGAAAGCAAGGACATTCTTTCATTATAGTATTAATCGTACTATCATGTATGAATTGCTAATGTATGATCTTTCTGTAGACTATGAGCTTCTTGAGAGTCTGCCTTTGTTTTCCATTACTTCTCCAGCTCTCCTCTCTTAGGGGCCCAGCACAGTGTAGGCACTCAACCGAGGTTTGTTGAACAGTAATAATTGCTACTATTTGTTTTAAAGTGAACCGTGGTATAGCTACTGTAAAAGCTGTATTAGTTTGCTATGGCTGCCATAACAGAATAGCACAGACTGGGTGGCTTGGACTACAGAAATGTATTTCCTCACAGTTCTGGACCTTGAAGTCCAGGATCAAGGTGTTAACAGATTTGTTTCATTCTGGGGCCTCTCTCCTTGGCTGACAGATGGCTGTTTTCTTGCTGTATCTGCATGGCCCTTTCCTTGGTGTTTCTTCCTCTTCGTATAAGGACACTAGTCATATAGGATTAAGGGCCTACCACAAGACCCCTATTTGAACTTGTTAACCTCTTTTTATCTCCAAGCATGGTTACATTCTGAGGTGCAGGGGGTTAGAACTTTCACATATGAATTTTAGGTTGAATTCAGTCCACAACACAGTATACTTGGCTCTTAAAAACACGAGTTGGAACTCTCGGGTCCACTTATGCACAGATATTCTTCAATAAGTACCGCATGACTACACAAGCAGAGGTTTGTTGAATCCATGGATGCAGAATCACAAATATGGTATTTGAACATCATGGAATTTGGTATCCAAGGCAGGTCTGGAACTAATCCCCTGAGGATGCTATAAGATGACCATATATAGCTCATTTTGTTCAATCATCACCCCCTATTAGTATTGCTATTTTGCAGAAGAGGCAATTTGAATCTCAGAAAGATTATATAACTCATTAGTGGTCATACAGCTAGCAAAGAACCAACTGAGGATTTAAACATTGGTTTACTGACTTGGAAGTCCACATTCTTTACAATGTACTCCAATGAAAGAATAAAATGGAAGTTAAAGGTGAACTGGGAAAGTTAAACTAATAGGCGTAGTTCTATCATCATCATTAGGCTTAGAATATAAAGGTCACCTAGTAATACTGCATGGCTCTTCAGTCTCATAAATGAGGAGACCGAGCTTCAGGGAGGGGAAGCTTGGCCCTTCAAGATTCATTTTGTGTCTAAAATTTCCAGTTTTGCTTCATAAAGAATCACTCCCACAGTCAACATCAGGTAAATTCTTCAAGTCTCCAGGTAAAAGACTAGAGACAAGGGCTTCTGAGAAAATAAACAAAGAATACACTGAAGCCAGCCTCATGCAGTACAAAGCATGACATGGAAATCCGTACAAATGTACAAAGACTGGGTTATCTTTTACCTGTAGGAACTAATGGTACTAAAAACATATTTTGTTGTGGTTTTTTATTTCTTTGAAAAGTTTTTAAAACCAAAGCTGATCTTTTTCTATTAAACTCTGCTGATTTCTTCCTGTTCATTTAAATAGGATATCTCTAGAACTATGTGGCAAATTTGCCCTATGTTTTCCTGAAAAGAAAAAAAAAAATGACTTTAAACATTCCAATCAGTCCACTTGATTCTCCTACTAAGGAAGTGGTGATTTATTTTTCCAATTTTGGAGACTTAGGAGAATCCCAGAAAATCAGCCACTCTCCAGGTCTCTCCCATTTGATGAGGACTAATGAGGATCTCATTAATAAACTGATGCAGAGAGAAAAAGTGGCAGCTGTCAAATTCTATTTCAGCCTCTAACTGTTACTCGCTCTCTATTACCTTTGTAAATTTTCAACTATAACAAGCCCACTTGTGGAATCCTCCTCGTGAGGGACAAGAGGTCTTTAAGAAGAAAATTTATCCTGCAGGCTCGCAGGCAACTAAAATTAATAGATTGACTGGGAGGTCCACCATATTGGGCTATATGTAATCCCATAGTCCTCTGCATTGCTCTTGGCTCAGATCTTACCAATGAACAGGATATGTTCCAGGGTTTTGTGTGCTGCTTGTGGGGGCTCTTTACTTTCTGTAGCCCCACTATTCCTCCCCTCCTCAACCCGCTAGACTATTTCATGAGCTCTAGAGTTTGCTTCCTGAAGCAGAACTAGGAAGACTGAACAATTTTCCTCAAATTAATGGCTCTACAGCTAGATGGAACTGATTTAACCCTTTGGGGATGGATATAACCCCTCTCCCAGCAAGAGAGTTTGAAAAACTGGTAAATTCTAGCCATTCCTAAAAAGTGATTTTGCTGCCTCACGATTCATAGCACACAGTGCTGAATGAAATGCAGTGAGGCCTTGTTATAAGGTATCCTGACATGGAGGAGGTTATGCAGAGACAAGGCCACACAAGGCAAGACTTGCAACACTTGGAGAATCCTGATTTGGGATGGATGGAAGCAAGAGGGAGGTGCCCAGAGGGAAGTAGGGAAGCTATCAAGGTAAATCTAAACTCCAGCATTTACTGAGCACCAGCTATATTCCAGGCATTGTGCTGAACTTTGGGCTTAGTGGAAGCATAAACAATTCCCTGGTGGCTCAGCTGGTAAAGAAACTGCCTGCAATGTGGGAGACCAGGGTTCGATCCCTGGTTTGGGAAGATGCCCGGGAAAGGGGAAAGGCTACTCACTCCAGTATTCTGGCCTGGAGACTTCCATGGACTGTATAGTCCATGGAGTCTCAAAGAGTCGGATACAACTGAGCGACTTTCATACACACACAGACAATGCACAGTCCCTCCCTGGGAGGTGCTCAGGACTGAAATCAAAGGTTTTTTCTGTTTTTTTTGTTTTCTTCTCAGATGAAATTTCAATCATAAATACAGTAGCATTTATTATAAACTTAGAAAATCCATAATCGATCTTTGATATAACTAGTACAATCATGAGAATCAGCTTTTCTCCCTAGTTACTGCTCTACTTCATAGTCTTTCAAATGATATTGGTCATCTTGGATATTTAGAATTCCTAACAACTGACTCTCAGTTAATGAGTTACATGAGACATTTATCTACTTATCTACTATCTATTATCATGTGTTTCTATACATTATATAGAAGCCAAATTTTTTAAAAGATCATACTTTTTTAAAGAGTTCAGATTTTATGGTTAAGGAATAGAGGGTGGAAATCAGGGAGTTTTTGACCTTTCCCATTTTGTAAGAGAACGAGAGGCCTGTGCACACTGCCAGAGAGAAGCTCTGGAGCACAGAGAGCCTCTTCCTTTCCTTTCTGCAAGTTCAACCCTGGCTTCAGTAGAGCTCAAACCCTGCCTATGACAGATAGAGCTGGAGCAATTAAATAATTACTGTGTCTGTAAACTCTATAGAGAAAAGGCAAAATGCTAGGCATCAATAGACACCAAATCAGAATTAAAAACTGCTTCCACTGAAATTATAAGGTTCATCCTGTTTCGTGTCATCTCATCCCAGCTGAGAGAAGAGATCCTAACTAACCTCAGAGAAACAGCCAAATGAATGACACTCATGGTGGCCAGGCCTAGCCAGAGTGTCTTGAGAACAAGCAAAGAAGCCACTTGGTGGAGAAATTAAAGCTCCTCTTTACACCCTATAAAGAGAAACTATTAATGTTTTTTTGTCTTACTGACACACTTGTTCTCTTCTCAAGAGATCATTTCAATCCTTACAGCTACTGTCGTCCTTTTTGTTCTTTGCCAAGAAAGCTAGGTAGTTTAAAAGTAATTTCAGACTGAAGTTAAAGATCTGTCTTATTCCCAGTTTTTCTACACTTGTGTCCTATTTTCTCTCTAGGAAGGTGTAAGTGGTGAACACAACAAAAAAGAATTAGAATTATTATAGTTAGGCTTTTATTTTAAATGAATATCAACTTTAAAAGACTAGACTTACATTTCAAAAGTATGAAAATTGGACTGCTGGCATTAGAATCATCTGGGGATTATTATTTTGTATAATAGCTTTATTGAGAAATAATTCACTTTTCACGTGCTTAAAGTGTGCAATTCAATGATTCTTACCATATTCACAGTTACACAACCATCAACACAATCAATTGTGGAGATTTCCATCATTTCCAGAACAAACCATACACCCATTAGGAGTTACTCTCCTTTTCCCTCCAGCCTCCTCATCTCTAGGCGACAACGAATCTACCTTTTGTCTCTATGGATTTGCTTATTTGGTGTATTTTATATAAATGGTATTATAAAATATGTGGCCTTTTGTGACTCAGTTCTTTTATTTATCAAGATGTTTTCAAGGTTTATCCTCATTGTAGCATGTATCAGCACTGCATTTCTTTTTACAACTGAACTGTGCTTCACATTAAAAAAAAAATCCATTTATCAGTTGACAGACATTTGGATTGTTTTCACGTTGGAACTATTATGAATAATGCTGCCATAAACATTTGTGCACAATATTTTTTATAGACATGTGTTTTCAGTTCTCTTGGTACACATCTAGGAATGGAATTGCTGGCTCATCTGGCAAGTCTATGTCAACACTTGAGGAACTTCCAGACTGTTCCCAAAGTGGCTACACCATTTTCCATCCCACCAGCAGTGTGTGAAGATTCTAATTCCTATGCATCCTTGCCAACACTTGTTTTTATCTATCTTTTTGAATACAGCCAGCTTAGTGGCTGTGAATTGGTATCTCATTGTGGTTTTGATTTGCACTTCCCTGATGGTTGGGATTATTATTAAAATACATATTCCTGGCTTATGACCTGACCCTGAATTAGAATCAATGAGTATGCATTTTACGGAGACTTGTATATCCATTATCTGCTCCTGTGTAACAAATATTTATTCTCTCTCACAGTTCTTGCAGGTCAGATATTCAGGAGAAGCTTAGTTGAGCATTTCTGGTTTGTTATCACATAACGTTCTATTAGATATCAGTCAGGGCTGCAAAAATGTGAAGACTTGACTTGAACAGGAAGATCCACTTTCAGGTCTGCTTTGGGGGCATATAGTTTGTGCAGTCTTACAAGCACCATGCTCGGAAGGGTTTCACACACTTTATTTAATGCACTGCTGCTGCCATCTTGATATTCTTATATAACCTGTTATCTTTGAACTTGTGCTTTATAAGTAAAGTCCGATGAAACAGGGAGCATGTGTGAGCAGAGGAGATATGTACACATGTGTGTCTGTGTTCTTTGGGTCTCCGTTTGTATTTGATGATTACATATCAACATAGCATTCTGGGGAACCTATCATGAATGAGTTCAGTGAGACTCAAAGTCAGTAAAAGGTAGGCATTTATATTAAGGACTGTGTAAATGGAGGTGCTGAGAGTCCAGAGAGGCCATACTTTTTGTTAGAACCAGAATTTGCTATGAACATAGTAAACACTGCCTGTGACCTTGGAGGTGAAGAAGGAGAAGAGAAGAGGGATAAAGCTGTAGTGACGACCAAAGTCCTACAGTGCACCATGGACCCCCTCCATGTTCCCATTCAAACTCCTAGGAAAGTTACCAAACCCACTAGATGCAGGAGTGAGTCTTTGTGTGTGTGAAAATCAGTATAAGGTTTTAGTTTGGAGCATAGATGGATATGGGAGAAGGGAGACACAGCATAGATGGGTACAGATATAAGGGTTATAATAGTCATGTATGGATGTGAGAGTTGAACAATAAAGAAGGCAGAGAATGAAAGAATTGATGCTTTCAAACTGTGGTGCTGGAGAAGACTCTTGAGAGGCCCTTGGACTATAAGGAGATCAAACCAGTCAATCCTAAAGGAAACCAACCCTGAGTATTCACCAGAAGGACTGATGCTGAATCTGAAGCTCCAATACTTTGGCCACCTGATGTGACGAGCTGACTCATTAGAAAAGAACTTGATGTTGGGAAAGACTGAGGGCAAGAGGAGAAGGGAGTAACAAGATGGTTGGATGGCATCATTGCCTCAATGGACACGAGTTTGAGCAAACTCTGGGAGACATTGAAGTACAGGGAAGCATGGCATGCTGCAGTCCATGGGGTCACAAAGAGTCAGACACGACTTAGTGACTGAACAACACCATAAAGGATAGAGGGGATCAAGAAGCATTTTAATTTTTTAGGACTAACTGAAATCATGAAGGAAGACTTTGGACTGTCACTGGTCATAGAATGGGAGGATTTGAGTTTGAGTCAACTCTGCGATCTTCAAGGGTCATGGAAACCTCAGTTTACATCTGAGTTTTATTTATAAATTCTGCACACTGGACAGACTGTATAGCTTCCTGATTCCAAAGGAGTCATGCATAATTATCATTGATCTCATATATTTAAACATCCTTGTGATTACAAATATTTGAGACATATATCTTTGGATCTTTAAGAGGCATGAAGAAATAATGCTCACTTTCTAGATACAAAGAACTAGACTATCTCATATTCTGAATTAAGTGAGTCCCAAGATCTCAAGTTTTGACTGTTGTTTGGGGGCAGATTTGGGCTAGAGACCACAATGCTGAGCCTAATTGAAACCCGTGGATCCCTCCCACAACCATAGTGTTAGCTATGGTTGACACAAGAGACAGGAGGAAGAAGGAAGGCCTTGCTGGGCTGTGGGAGAGCTCCTGGGGAATTATAACCACATGAAACATTGGTATCTGAGGAATGTGAGGCAAAGGGGAAGAGGAAATGGGATGTTCTGGTCTCTAGGTACAATTGCTGCTGAGTCTTGGCATGGCTTGCCCTGCAGCCCATCGTCATTCACTAATTGGTAGAATGTCCTCCTTGTTATACTGCCTCCATTGAAAACCCACTGAAGGAGCAAACCTGCTTGTCAAAGCACTGGCTTCAGTGGTGCTGTGGCTCTTCAACCTGCATGGCCTTCATGCCTGAAAAATGCTGGGTGCAGCATGATGCTGCGCACAAACAGGCCAGCAAGCACCAGACTAGTGAGACAAAGGACCTCGCCTCTGCTCAGTTGAGACTTATTGACGAGATCCTGCTTTGCTGTTTCAAATGACCAGTAGAAAGATGATAGACCACAGCTCTGAATCAGAAGCTTTTCTTCTTGGACACAAATTGAAAGAGTAAATTGCTCAGGAATAAAACTATTCTTGTGATTTATTTTACATTTCAAAATCAGTGGACTATGTTAGGAAGGAATATTTAGTATTATTTTAACCTGTATTGCTACCTATTTTTAATATAATTGCATATGTGCTTTGACCTGCAGTCCCATGTAACTCAACATGCACTTTGGCTTCTAGGCTCATCTACCCAATTGTTTACTCAGCCCTTCAGTTTGGAGGCTTAAAGAACATCTCAAGCTAAACACAACTAAAATCAAACTGCTAATTTCCCATAGACTCCTGTCCCACTCATCCGGCCAAACCTGTCTTCATCTTATTAAATGTCACCTCCATTCATTCTGTTGCTCAGGCCAACACTTATGATCAATCCATGTACCCCGTTCTTGATCAACCTTTGTCTAGAAGGATCCCTGCCAAAATAGCCACATACCTTGCTCCTTTAGGTCACCAATGTCTCATAGCAATATTTTTTTGGATTTATCTCCTAAAATAAAGGAAATAAAAGCAAAAATAAATGAATGGGACCTACTTAAACTTAAAAGCTTTTTCACAGCAAAAGGAAGGATTGACAAAATAAAAAAACAACCTACTGAATCGGAGAAAATATTTGCAAATAATGTGACCAATATGGGGTTAATATCAAACATACAGAACAGCTCATACAACTCAACATTACAACAACAAAAACCTGATTAAAAAATGGGCAGAAGATCTGAACAGATATTTTTCTGAAGAGGAAATACAGATGTAATAGGCACATGAAAAGGTGCTCAACATCACTAGTCATCAGGGAAATGCAAATAAAAACAACAATGTGATATTACCTGATACCTGCCAGAATGGCTAGCATCAAAATGAACACAAATAACAAGTCTGAGAAAGGGTATGGAGAAAAGGGAAGTTCTGTACACTGTTGGTGGGAATGTAAATTGGTGCAACCACAATGGAGAACAGTATGGAAGTTTCTCAAAAGACCTAAAAATAGAATTGCTATGTGTGTGTGTTGTTCAAGTGTTCAGTACTCAGTGTGTCCAACTCTTTGCAACCCCATGGACTATACCCGCCAGGATCCTCTGTCCATGGAATTCTCCAGGCAAGAATACTGGAGTGGGTAGCCATTCATTTCTCCAGGGAATCTTCCCAACCTTGGGATCGAACCTGGGTCTCCCACATTTCAGGCAGATTCCTTACCATCTGAGTCACCAGGGAAGCCCCTATAAACTGCTATATGATCCAGCAATTCCACTCCTAGGTATATGTCTGAAAAGAACAAAAACTATTTGGAGAGATACTTGTACCCCAATGTTTATAAAGATACATCCTGTCTTTTTACTATTGGGTTTTTAAGATTCATCCATTTTGTTGCATAACGTTTCATTGTGTGAATATGACCTAATTCCATTGTCCCATAGACAGGCACTTGGGATGGTTCCAGTTTATCCTATTACAGACTGCTGCAATGAGCACACTTTTATTTCTATTATGGTGCACATATGCAAGAGTTTCTCTGAGAATATAACTAGAAGTAGAATTGCTGGATTTCAGGTCTTGTAAACATTTATTTTATAAGATAATGACACATTGTTTTGTAAAGAATTTTTGCTTGTTTACATTCTATTAGCATACATAAGGGGCTTTCCTGATGTCTCTGTGATAAAGAATCCTCCTGCAATGCAGGAGACTCAGGAGAAGTGGGTTGGATTCCTGGGCCGGGAAGATCCTCTGGAGAAGGAAATAGAAACCCACTCCAGTATTCTTGCTGGGGAAATCCTATGTATAGAGGAGCCTGGTGGCCTACAGCCCAGGGGCTGCAAACAGCTGGACACGACTGAGCACACATGCATAAGAAGTAGTATATAAAGTATCTGTTTAGCCATATTCTTGTCAACACGTGGTATTTCGGACTTCTTTTTGATAGTTAATAGATGGAAAATAATACTTGACTGGGGTCTCAACTCACATTTTCCTGGTTGCTAATGAGGCTGGGTACCTTCTCAAATGTTTATTGACCATTCAGGTTTCTTCTGTGTGTGTGTGCGTGCTTAGTCACTCAGTCATGTCCGACTCTTTGCAACCCCATGGACTGTAGCCCGCCAGGCTCCTTTGTCCATGGGGATTCTCAAGGCAAGAATCCTAGAGTGGGTTGTCCAACCTCCTCCAGGCAATCTTCCCAACCCAGGGATCAAACCCAGGTCTTCCATATTGCAAGCGGATTCTTTACCAGCTGAGCTACCAGGGAAGCCCCAGGTTTCTTCTTGGAAATACCTATTCAAACCGTTTATCCTTTTATCTATTTAGTTCTTTTTCTTTATTTTTTAATACATGGATCTTATATACTTGTTATATTTATTGCAAATATTTTCTCACCTTTTTTTTGGGAAGGGGTGGTTAGTTTTTTCACTTTTTATATTGTACTATATGAAACACAGAAGTTCTTAATTTTAATATAAGCAAACATCAATCTTTTCTTTGATATTTAGTGCCTCTTGATTGAAGAAATTTTTTCCTTATTTCACTGTCAAAAAGTTATTCTTCTGTCATTTCTTGTAAATGCTCTAAAGTTTTGCCTTTCACATATAAGCCTTTAATCCATGATTATGGCAAGAGGTAGGCACATAATTTAATTTTTTCCCACATAGATAACTAATTGTCTGAGCAACATTATAAGACAGTAACTCTGTAATATATCATGTATTGATAAATGTATGTGCCTATTTTATTGACTTTCCTCTTCTGTTTTTAACAGAGACCATACCAACACCACACTGTCACAGTGAGTAAAGCTTTTTAATAAACATTGATGTGGGTGGGACATATCCTACTATCTATTGTCTATTCTTAGCATTTTGTTCTTTGATATGTTTCAGAAGCAACTTTTCGAATGTCTCTAAAAATTCTATCGAGGCTGTTTTGTTTTTTTACTGGAATGCATTACATTTATAGATCATATTGGGAAGAATTAAAATCTTTATGATATTGGATCTTCCTATATGTATACCTGATAAATTTCACAATATAAGTATTCTTTAATGTTTCTCCATAAAGTTTTATAATATCTCCAAACAGGTTCTGCACAATTTTTGTTAGATTTACTTCCAAGGCTCTTATATTTTCATTGTCATTTTAAATATCATGCAGTTTTAAAAATAACAAAGTTTAGCTAGTATTTTAAAATGAAATTAATGTTGGTATATTGATTTAATCTATGTTCAATTTGCTTTATTCTCTTATTTATTCTAATAAATAACATAAATCAGCAATCTTCAAATAATGACCATTTTATTACTCCCTTGCTAATCTCCATGCCTTTAGTTTGTGTGTGTGTGTGTGTGTGTGTGTGTGTCTTATGGAATTGACAAGAGCCTTCAATAAAAGTTGACTGTATGCAGTACAGTGAGCACCTTATCTTAATTTTATCATTAAAGAGAATACTTCCAATGGTTTTCCATTAAGAATAAAGTTTTCTCTAGATATTTTAAAATAATATTTATCAAGATAAAATATTTTCTTCTACTCATAGATTACTACATTATTTTTAATTTGAATGGGTGTTGTCTTTTATCAAATGATTTTTCTGTTTAAATGGAATTGGTATATGGCTTTTAAAAAATTCATTAATATAATGAATTACATTTATAATTTTCCAATGTGAAACCACTCTTGGCATCCCTGAGATAAACTTAGTTATATCTGTGATGCAATTGCTTCTGTATATGCTGCTGATTTTGGATTGATAGTATTTTGCATAGGCTTTTTATTTCTATGTTCACACAGAAAAGTAATATGGTTATCAACAATGTACCAGGCTGTATTTTTCAGTTAGAATGTATTGTTGGTTCACTACAGCAATGGTAATGACAAACACTTAATAGCCACTTAGCAGATCCTTTTGATATTGATGATGAACATACAAGAGTTGGCAGAGTGCATTTCTATGTTAAGAAACTGCCTGTCTGAGAGTTAACAAAGTGCATTTCTATGTTAGGAAGATGTCCATTTAAGACTATAGTTTAGAAGATAAAGAAAGTCTCTGATTACAGAGTCCATCATAGACACTAACACAGCAAGTCCACAGATCTCCAAATAATACTGAAATGGCCAAGAGAGAATAAAAATATTTTCAAAGCAGGATAATATTTCTAAGCTTCTGAAGTATAAAAGTGAAAATTATTTTGGGGAATGAGATGTTTTTATTCACAGCGTAGAATTTCTTGACTTTAAATAAACTAGCCTGTCTCTCCAAGAATACATTTCACTGAGAGTCCCTCATGCTGCAATGGAAATTCAAAGGGACAAGGTAATTGACTGTTCCTACAATTCAGTGTGTCACTTGTTACTATAGTAATTACACTCACTGTCCTCTTCATATACCTTGCCTTTCACCTTGCTTCAAACATCAGAATTTATGTTTGCTTCTCAAACTGATTTTATACATGGACTACAACAGGAATCATCTCATTTTAAGACCTTGGTTATAGTGCTTACTATCACACCAGTCTTTCTTCTTCTTTCTTTGATTTAATCATTATTTCAGAACTCCATATTATTGTTCTGTTATCAGTTTTTGTACTGTGTTATGATATTCCTTTATGACTTGCTTTCATATACCAAAAGACATGCAATGAATCAAAAATCAATACTATAAAATGATAAAGCAACTCCAAAATAGATAAGCAACCAAAAAACAAATAAAATATGTAAGGTAGAAAAATAAATACACATCTACTGATGGCATGGTAATATATTCTAAGGACTCAGGTTATTTCACAAGCAATGCTGACCCTGGGATTAAGAAATGGCAAGAAAAATCAAAAGAACCATTGGGTCTTGAAATTGTATCTCCTAAAAGAAGAGAATTTCTCTTACTAGTGGCCTCCCAATGTATTATTTTTATCCTTCAGCTTATATGAGAATTATAGAGGCTAACAAGAGGATTGCTTTTGCTATGATAAAAATAGAAGGAGAGTTGTATGGCAGGAACGTGTCTTAGGCTTTTACTTAGACGAGGTAGCCTAAACCTGGAGATACCACTGAACACGGAACATGGTGAAAGTCATTTAAATTCTAGTACTGAAACAAAGGCTAAGAAACAAAGGGAAAAACACCAAATGAAAGGTAACATAAGGGTCGATTTTGTTCATTTCTGAGACATACCATGTGACGGGACATGCCACCTTGCAGTATCTGTCCTGATGGACTGTCATAGGTAATTTCTTTTAAAGAATCTTGCCCCTAAGTATGTGATTCACTAGATGGCAACTCCAGTCCAGAATGCTAATAATCCACATTCTATCACTGACATGTTTTATTAGTTATTTATTCAACACACTCACTTCTATCTGACTGGAGGAGAGAGACATGACAGCTATTCCAAAGAGTTGCAGGTAAAAAAAAAATTATCTTAAAATATTGAAGACAGTTTGAGGCATCCAGTATAAAGCTCCCCAAATGATCATTCACTTTAAAGAATCAAGCAATGTCGAAGTAGCTTCTTTCACTTTCTGCCCTTCCAGGAGAGCTTTCAAGTATTAAAACTACATGGATAACTCATGACACAGAGAAAAGGAAAGGACTTTCAAAGGACTTCCCTGGTAGCTCAGCTGGTAAAGAATCCACCTGCAATGCAGGAGACCCCAGTTTGATTCCTGGGTCAGGAAGATTCCTTGCAGAAAGGCTAGGCTACCCACTCCAGTTATTCTTGGACTTCACTTGTGGCTCAGCTGGTAAAGAATCTGCTTGCAATGTGGGAGACTTGGGTTCGATCCTTGGGTTGGGAAGGTCTCCTGGAGAAGGGAAAGACTACCCACTCCAGTATTCTGGCCTGGAGAAGTCCATGGACTGTATAGTCCATGGGGTTGCAAAGAGTTGGACACAACTGAGCGACTTTCACTTTCACACATTCAAATTAACATTGGCCTTCTACCTCAATAAGCCATAGAATTTTAAGGTGAGACTTTATCATTTTTTTCTGTATCTTATACAGAATCTTATACAGATTGTAATGAAATATCAGAGATGATAAAACAGGGAAAAGCATTTGACCTAGAAAGAATACTGAAAAGTCCACTTTTATAATATATCACCTGTTAGGCCATTAATATTCTAATGGAGAGCACTGAGGACATTTGCAAAGACAAAGGATAAGAGCTCCATCCGTACTTCTAATACTATGACACCAGGTAAGTTATTTTCCACTGATCATAGGTGCTACTCCTAGCCAGAAGGGGAGTGAGGAAAAATCCTGAATTACCTGTGTTAAAATCTGAAGTTACTAAATTACTTCAGAATGGGTTGTTTATTTTTCCCATAATCAGATATCATGAAGTTTAAAATGGAGATTACATTGAGTTACAGAAAATAAATAACATTTTCTTTCCTACACATGAGTAAGAAGCCATTACACTTTTCTTTTGATTTGTATATTAGTTATTTATTGCTGAGTAACAAGTGACCCTCATAAGGCAGCTTTACCATCTGAGCCACCAGGGAAGCCCCCAAAAGTGGCAGCTTAAAACAACTCTAAATATTTAGTTAACATAGTTCTTGTGGTTCAAGAATTCCAGAGTGGCTTAGCTGGCCCTGGGTGGTTCTGGATCAGGGTTTCTCATGGCTGCTGTAAATATGATGATTGGGAGAGCAATCATATGAAGGATGGACTGAAATTGGAGGATCTGATTCCAAGATGGCTCATTCAATCACTGGCAAGTTGGAGCTGGCTGTTGGCAGGAAGCAGCAATTCCTCACCACGTGTAATTTTATATAAAGTTGCTGGAGTGTTTTCATGACACAGTGGCTGACTTCCTTCCAAGAAAATAATTCCAAAGAATACAAGGTGGGAGCCATATGTCTTTCATTATCTACCTTCAGAAGTCACATGCCATCATTTACACAATACCCTATTAGTTATAAGTGGTCAACCCTATTTAACAGAGTGGGCGAGGATCACTGGGGGACCGTGTAGAGGATGGCTACATTTCTAGTGTAAACTAGAAATACATCTTGCTTAGAAGGCTTTCCAGCAGTAACTATAAACCTGGAAATGATATTTCAAAGTATATACATTCAGATAAGCAAACCCAGCCAAACAGTCTGAGAACTCAGTTTTGTATTGTTTTCTTGTTGGCACAACATTGTCTGATAAAATTAACAGGATTTTCCATAATACATGGTTTCTTTTTTCTACTCCACGGTGTAGTGCAAATGGCATGTTATCAGCCCTTGTATGTGCTAAGTTGTTTCAGTCATGTCAAAGTCTTTGAGACTCTAAGGACTGTAGTCCACAAGGCTTTACTGTCCATGGGATTCTCCAGACAAGAATATTAGAGTGTGTTGTCATTTCCTTCTCGAGGGGATCTTCCCAATCTAGGGATCAAATCTGTGTTTCCTGCATTGGCAGGCGGGTTCTTTACCACTGAGCCACCGGGGAAGCCTGTACACAATGCTAAAGCCAGATTCCTTGTTAAAAGTCATACAGCATGTTAGAGATGAGTAAGGCTCCAGCTGAAGTTATTTCATACACGTGAAGCATTTTGTCTATATCTCTTTGTTTCTACAAATAGAAGCAATAAAATAAGAGGTTTGGAAATAAATGTCTGAGTAAATGAAATAGTTGTAACTGGTTGGCAGTATTATAAAACACAGACTTCTTTTCCCAAGTAAAATAAGTGGTGAAAGAAAGGTAAGGAAAGAGAAATAAAACAGAGAGACCTCCAACAGGGTCTTCTAACTTACTCCCTTAATTCTACAAATAAGAAAATTAAGGCTCAGTAAATTTAATTCACTTATCCGAAACCATAAAGGAGATTAACCAGTTAAATAGTCAGTGGCCATTTCACAGGCCTGACCTCTTTTCTCTTAATTTTGGATTTATACAACATCACATAATGGGCCAAAAGAATTGAGTTGAATCAGTTACTGATTATCACCTTGACAAAAACCAAAAGTGATTTCTTCATAGATTTCAACTATCCACAAATCTTAAGAAACAGAAATTTAGCTAAGCAACTTTGCATTGTGAAGACAATGCAAATCACCAGAAGAAATCTTTCTCTCTGGCTCTAAAACTTTAACTCAAAGTATTATTTTAAATTAAAGAAATATTTTATCACTCTTCGGAAGACACTGCCACAGAAAGAAATATTTCTGTTTCTTTTTTAAAATGCTTTTATTTTTGATATTTGTTGTTCAGTGGCTCGGTTGTGTCTGACTCTTTGCAACCCCGTGGACTGGAGCATGCCAGGCTTCCCTGTCCTTCAGGAGCTTGCTCAAACTGTGTCCACTGAGTCGATGATGCCATCTAACCATCTCATCCTCTGTCATCCCCTTCTCCTCCTGCCTTCAATCTTTCCCAGCATCAGGGCCTTTTCTAATGAGTAGACTCTTTGCATCATTTTTAATATAATTTTGGATATAAAGGATACTTCTGTCATGTAGGAAGCACTAATCATAGAAAATAATTTCATATCATGCCAAAAATTCTGATTAGATGAAACTGTTATCCCTTAGCTGAATGTCTCTTTAGCTGGCATTTCACAAGTGTTTTAGGAATTGTTGTCCAACCTACAGTGTGACTCATTACCTCCTTTCAATTCTACATTGTCTGCTCCTCTTTAGTGTGCAAAACTTTCTGATCGTAGTAATTTTATTTTCATGCCGCATTACCCTAGAAAAGATTCTTCCAAACAAACAATTGCTGTCAAAAGGCATAAGATGCACTGTTTGTCTTGGATGCTAGTGAATGAAAATAACTCATAATAGTTTATGGCTTCATTTAGAAATGTCACTGCCTCATATGGAAACTTATTTAGCATATGCTAAATGGCAGCTCTTAGTTGTTAGGATAAGGTAGAAAAGGTCCTTGGACTAATTGATTAGAAAATGTGAAAATATTTTCTGTGATGAAGCACACTAATGATGCACAGGCACTTGATTTCTCTATAAAATTAAACATTTACTGAGCACCTATCACTGACTGGTATCTATCACTTATCATGGATCAAAGCTGTTGTGGGTTCAAGGTGGAATTTGGGTTTTAGGGCTCAAATCCTGTTTCTCATTTCTTTTATTCTCCAGGTTATATGCTAAAAGTATTAAACACAGAACACAGAAGTGAGAAAGGTCAAATATCTTAGAAAATACTCAACAATCAAGACCCCTCTAGAAAAGGCTCTATAGCATGGCTAAGACCAAGAGGTTTAAGTAAGTCTCAGTCTCTTAACACCTAGTAACTTCCACCACATTGGAAAGTCAATTCAAAACACACTCACCAGTGCCAGTAATAAGGAAACAAGAAAGAAGTTTAAAAATAATCATGTAGTTATCACCAATGCATACTGTTGAGCTGCCTAGGCTCCCCAGGCACTATCTGGGCTGTCAAACTGATAGAGAGCTGTTAGATGATATGAAAGAGAGCAAACAAAAGAGGCCTTGCCTTTCTGGGGAGAAAGGGTCCAGGTAGAGCCTGCCTCTGCAAGGTGGGTCAAGAGTTCTGCCCAAGTGGCCCTCCTGTGTGAGAACAGAAGGCCCAAGGGAAGAATGCAGGAAGCAGAAGTGTGAGCTAAGGGTCTGCTCTGAGAAAACTGCCGCTGTGAGCAGAAGATGCTTGTCTGCTCTCAATGTGATGATCCCACCTGTTAGTGGACTGTGACCAAATGAAAGTCAGGCTTGGACAAAAAGAGGATATCCTTCTCTCAGGTAAGGAAATCCTGTTGCAACCACTAACATTTCCTTCTGGAGTCCTCTAACTGGGGAAAAGATGCATGGGCAAGAATCGTTTTCCTTTGTGCAGAGGCTAAGCCCAGGGGAGAAGGACTCTTCGTTCCTATTAGGTTATCAACATGCCCCTCAGGGACTTTGGAAACAGAAAGCTTGTGTTCAAGGCAAAAGCTGTCACCTTCACCAACCCCTAGCTGGATAAATGTTGGCAGTTCTTTATCACCTAGAAATCTCAATTCCCTCTGAAAAATGTGGGTGTCATACCCCACTAGTTGTGATAAAGGCCTTCTCCCTGTTGTTTTATCCAAGGAATTTTCTGAGCCAATCCTGAGTAGGTTGAGGAATCTCTTAGAGGTCTCTTATTCCTGGAAGGAAGAGGAAGGATGCAAAGAAAAAAGTGTAGAATAAGTCTTACAGCATAAAGTCTGTGTGCCTGGAGTAAGCTATTGAGTTCAGAGGCCCATTGAACAACATTTCTCTCTAAATCTTCCTGTGATTTCCCAAGACTGGCTTCTACCCTGATCTCGTAAGCACGTTCCAGTTTTCCCAGGTTGAGACCTCTATAACTGCAGTGTGACTCCTTCCCTGGCTCAACAGAAGAACCTATTTTTCCACTGCAGTAGTTGATTGGATCTTACTGCAAAGACTACATTGCCAGCTGGCTAGTCATAACAGTGTTGCCTGCCAGGAAATGTTAGGATCATCTCTTGAGTGTCAGCCCCAAGCTGACCACAGTCCTGGTTTAGTGTCATGTGTACTATGGGTTAGCTTCTCTGGGGCCAGCAGCACACCTGGGTTAGCCCTGTTGGCACTGGCCCACATGTTTCCAACCTCCTCTCCAATTTCTAGTAGTGTGCTACTGAAGTTACACACCTCCTGTCTAAGACTACAGCTCTCCAATCCTCAGAGGCCCATGGAGTGATAGGCATTTACACCATAAACAACCCAACAGCAGTCAGAGGTGGACAGCAGTGCTTTTCATTTGACAACGCTCTCTGCTTGAGTGTAGTATGGCTAAGAAATGTGTGAGGCTATTTTGGGGACCAGAAATATCCCTGCTCCATCTAAACAGCAGGTCTAGGTCTGTTCAGCCTTCCCTAGAAAAGAAGTTTGTTTGTTTATTTTTTTTGTAACAGTGCAGTCAGTTCAGTTGCTCAGTCGTGTCTGACTCTTTACAACCTCATGAACTGCAGCATGCCAGGACTCCCTGTCCATCACCAACTCCCAGAGTCTAACCAAACCCATGTCCATCAAGTCAGTGATGCCATTCAACCATCTTATCCTCTGTCGGCCCCTTCTCCTCCATCAGGGTCTTTTCCAATGAGTTCACTCTTCGCATGAGGTGGCCAAAGTATTGGAGTTTCAGCTTCAACATCTGTCCCTCCAATGAACACCCAGGACTGATTTCCTTTAGGATGGACTGGTTGGATCTTCTTGCTGTCCAAGGGACTATCAACAGTCTTCTCCAACACCACAGTTCAAAAGCATCAATTCTTTGGCCCTCAGCTTTCTTCACCGTCCAACTCTCATCCATACATCAGATCAGATCAGATCAGATCAGTCGCTCAGTCATGTCCGACTCTTCACGACCCCATGAATCATAGCAGCCAGGCCTCCCTGTCCATCATCAACTCCCGGAGTTCACTCAGACTCACGTCCATTGAGTCAGTGATGCCATCCAGCCATCTCATCCTCTGTCATCCCCTTCTCTTCTTGCCCCCAATCCCTCCCAGCATCAGAGTCTTTTCCAATGAGTCAACTCTTCGCATGAGGTGGCCAAAGTACCGGAGTTTCAGCTTTAGCATCATTCCTTCCAAATAACTCCAGAAAGAATGAAGGGATGGAGCCAAAGCAAAAACAATACCCAGTTGTGGATGTGACTGGTGATAGAAGCAAGGTCCGATGCTGTAAAGAGCAATATTGCATAGGAACCTGGAATGTTAGGTCCATGAATCAAGGCAAATTGGAAGTGGTCAAACAAGAGATGGCAAGAGTGAATGTTGACATTCTAGGAATCAGCGAACTGAAATGGACTGGAATGGGTGACTTTAACTCAGATGACCATTATATCTACTACTGCGGGCAGGAATCCCTCAGAAGAAATGGAGTAGCCATCATGGTCAACAAAAGAGTCCGAAATGCAGTACTTGGATGCAATCTCACAAATGACAGTATGATCTCTGTTCATTTCCAAGGCAAACCATTCAATATCACGGTAATCCAAGTCTATGCCCCAACCAGTAATGCTGAAGAAGCTGAAGTTGAACGGTTCTATGAAGACCTACAAGACCTTTTAGAACTAACACCCAAAAAAGATGTTCTTTTCATTATAGGGGACTGGAATGCAAAAGTAGGAAGTCAAGAAACACCTGGAGTAACAGGCAAATTTGGCCTTGGAATACAAAATGAAGCAGGGCAAAGACTAATAGAGTTTTGCCAAGAAAATGCACTGGTCATCCATACATGACTACTGGAAAAACCATAGCCTTGACTAGACGGACCTTTGTTGGCAAGTAATGTCTCTGCTTTTCAATATGCTATCTAGGTTGGTCATAACTTTCCTTCCAAGGAGTAAGCGTCTTTTAATTTCATGGCTGCAATCACCATCTGCAGTGATTTTTGGAGCCCCCCCAAAATAAAGTCTGACACTGTTTCCACTGTTTCCCCATCTATTTCCCATGAATGATGGGACCAGATGCCATGTATTTCTATTGCTTTGTATTTAAGTCTATTTCTGAATTTTTCTGTAAGTTTCTTAAGGTTCAGGACACTATATATTAATTATCATTGTATTGTCAGCACCAAGCATTATGCCTGGGCCTTCAATAAATTTATTGTATGACTGAGTACATAGATGGATGGATGGATGAGTGGATGGTTGAATAAATGAATGACTCCTACAACTGGACTGGGGTATCATGACATATAAATGTAAAAGATCATTACATGTCCATCCCAAAGTATCATGTGTCCTCAGAAGACCTCCAACAAACTCCAATTTGTAGGGCGAGGTGTCACTTCTACATCACAGATATTTTTCCTGCACGTTTTACTTCTCTGCAACAGTGAGGCATCTCCTAAGCCCTTTGGACAGAGTCAGGATATGGTTGTCACAATGTATTGTTACAATACATCAAAGTAGTAAGGTGGGTATCAGTGGTTTTGAAGGAGTTCATGGAAAAGACGAAGGATGGTTTTAAAGAAATATGACATCACCAACACTCCTGACACCACGGAAGATAACAGTGAGACAGGCTGGGACCTGGGACCTGGAACCCTTTGCTGCAGTTCTTGTACCTGGACAAACATCTCCTCAAGCAACAGAATACAAAGAAGCTATCAGGGGCTAGGGTTTCCCTTGTAGCTCAGATGGTAAAGTATCTTCCTGCAATGCAGGAGACCTGGATTTGATCCCTGGGTTGGGAAGATCCCCTGGAGAAGGAAATGGCAACCCACTCCAGTATTCTTGCCTGGAGAGTTTCATGGACAGAGGAGCCTGGAGGGCTACAGTCCATGGGGTCACAAAGAGTCAGACATGACTGAGTGACTAACACACACACATATCAGGGGCTAAACACAAATGCACGCATGCACAGTTAGGGCAAATTATGAACAATGTGATGCAAAAAGACCAAGAATCTAACTGCCACTTCTGATATGTTGGGAGCAAAACAGAGTACTGCACATGATCCCTGCATGCAGCGTCACCAAGGGGGTGGGAAGACCACCCGAGCCACCCCTCCACCCAACCTACAGACTCACCCCTACACTCACCCCATTCAAGGAAAAGCTCACCGCTGCTTAGGGGGTGAGCAATGGCACCTGTCATTTGTTTTCACACCGTGTTGCAGCCCCAATCCTAATAAAGCCTTGCCTGAATCTCTCATCTGACCTCTTATCAATTTCTATTGATTAAAGAGTCTAAGACCCGGGTCAGTAGCAATAGTACGTGGAAAATCACAGTATCTACTGCTTTGAGTGAAAAAGTTTGTAGAAGAGACAACATCTAAATGTGAAGAAGTTTTTGGAATATCTCAACCAATTTAATTTGCTTGTTTTTCTTAAGAAAAGCCTAAGAGTTCTATATTATAATAATCTATGTCTAAATAACTCCTAAACAGCTCATTCAATAAGAAGGAAATAAAAACTCTAATTGAGAGAAAAATGTTATGTAAATTTAATTGATAGTATTTTTTCTTTCTTCAGCAATCTGTAAAATAACGGTGGTTCTTGCAGTCAGTGACATTATATTCCATGAAATATGGGATACTTGCTGTAAAATTAGTGACTTTTTTCCCTCTTTAGGGAAACAAATGGGATTAGCAAATTGTAACTGTTATCTCTTTTACTAAAGTAAAAGCACATGGAGATCTCTATGTACCTTTCTCAGAAAGATAAATTTTACACTGTTGCAATAAACAGAACACATGATGCTTACAAATTCCCCTAGAGAAGTTTTTCTATTCACATAAAGATTTTGTTATTGTTTAATGTTACCCAGGGAAGCCACATTAAAAAGAGTCAATATGCTTTGGACAGCACTGCCAATCAATTTCGCCTTCCACATTCCCCACCCCAGAAAGATATAAGCATATAAAATATAAGCATATAAGCCTCTGTTCTTACTCACCCTCACTTTGAAGCAAACATGAGTTTGCTGAAAAAAAAAAAAAAAAAATCCTCTCTTTCCTCTAAAGAAGGTTGTTGGCCCACATCTTAGACAATCAAAAATAAAAGGAAAATAACAGTACCAAAGCAAAGAATCTTGTGAGCGCAGAGATAAACCATTAAAGAGAAGTAGGTAACTCTGGATAGTCACAGGGTCTCTGTTAAGGTTCTCCATGTCCTGAACTTGATATTTTGTTGCTTATTTTAAGGAACCAAAATTAGATCTCACCCAAGTGGACACCAAGCCTGATATTTTGGCAAAGGCCAAAAATACACGTAAAAGTACCCATATTAGGTCTACCATCTCTACATTTTCTTCATTGTTCCCACCCAAGTGAGCCCATCTCTCCATGACTTCTAAATTCTTCTCATCTTCCACTTCCCCATCAAACAAACAGTGAGAAGCAGTACCAGTGGGGGTATAAATGATAGCCTTTGACCTCACTCCATGGATGGTACATTTGAGAGCATCAGTCCTGGATGTTATACAGGCAGCACACAGCCCAGTTCCAGCGCAACCAACCAGAGGAAAGATGACTAGAAGAATAAATAAAAACTTCCCTCCCATATGCATGTGCCCCAGTGTTCAATTATAGCAGAGTCTGTAATTCCCAGCAGTGTCATTTAAGTTCTTGCTTTTTCAACTCTCATGGTAGATTGTAAAAATGCTGATTTACCACCTTTCTTGGCAAGTTGTCTCTGGAAATGCTGACCTTACTCCACCCAACACTTAATAAAAAACTAATGTCCAAAGGGTTATAGGTTCATCTCCAAATTCCATATTTGTTCTAAGAAGAAAAAAAAAAATGTCGTTCTGGGGGTCCAGAAAAAGGAAATCAAGAAAGAGAAAATATTTGATATCCCAGGAGTGGCAAGTCCCAAAGCTTCACAACCCTCCAGCAGCATTCTTCAAAAAACCTGTAGTCCCTGGAGCACTGGAGGCTTTTGCCCAGGTCCCTAGTACTCTCCATAACCGCATAAACATGCAACTTCATGATTTTAGAGTGAAGTAGCTACAGAAACCTCTTTAAAAAAATTTTAACCACCATATCTCTTTAGAAACATGCCATGTTCCATGGGAGGAGGCTGGACAGCCCCCTGGGCAGGTTACACACAGAGAGCAGCTGCTGGGAGCCAAGGGGAGGCCGTATAGAGGCCATGAGGTAGTGTCTCGTCTGAAGGAAATGAAATACTGCATGCAGAGGGCTTATTAAAAACTTCATGCTTGAAAAATCCCTAGTAAAGTCAAGTCCTGGAAGCGGACAGTTTCCCTTTTGCTGGTCATGTTAACTTTATAGCTGGAAATGTGAATGCAATTTTGACATTTGTATGGACTTACAAAAAAAAAAAAGATAGTGGAGCATGCAGCCAGTTTTTATTGAAAAAACATGACAGAGAACAAAACTTCTCAAGTCAGCACTTTGCCAATGACTAAGGTGCAGGCTTCTCTTCTGGGGCTTTGCACACCACCTCGTCACAGCTACAGTAAACAACAAAGCAAAACAGTACAGTGGCCATGGAGGCCATGGCCCTCCTTCTGAACTACTCAGACAAAATGACTCTAGAAATTCAGCCAGGATATTTCAGGACATTGTATTCCAAGCAGCAGCAAGACAGCTCCTTGTGTTCTCCAAATTTAACTTCTAAAAACTCAAATGCCTTTATTTTTTAAAAGCAAATTTTATGCTTAAAGCTTTTAAATGGTAATTTATGCACATGGTACAAAATTCAAAAGCTGCAAAAAGTTTGTGCTGAAATGTAGATCTCGCCAACATTCTCTCCAGTCTTCTCCCTCTCCTAGAGGCAGTTCTTGTTACCTTTTTCTTGTAGACTCTTCCAGAATCCTAAGGCATATACAAGCATACCCTATACAAACCTTTTATTTTGCTTCTTATATGGTCTGTTTTTTGGTTCACCCAAAAAGGTTAAATTTAAAAAAGATAATGCATTTGTCGACATGAATAATTTTTACACAACTTGATGAAATGGTTATTTTACTAGATTCAACCAGACATTTAAAAAGTAGTAGCATGTTATTAAATGACTCCCCAAACTAAAAATGATTTAAGAAACAATGTATGTATCCAATATTCACACCAGATGAATTCCAATGGGAGACTTTCTCTTGTTCCTTTTACTGTTCATGGGATTGTGTCTTTCATCAAGGGAAGTTTCCCTCTTATTCCAGTTTATTATGATCTTTAAACATTCTCACTGATGCTCATTTATCTCAGCCATTCCTTAAAATTATTCCTAAAAATAATTTTTCAAGGTTTTCTAGATAGAGATGGCAAAAGCCATGATTTTTAAAATTAGCCAACAGAAATCAAAGTCCTTACTGCTGGCCACAGATGGCCAAACACTGGCAAGAATGAGAGAAGTAGTGTTACACTGTAGGAAGACACTGGCTAAGATTTAAGTGGATTCTGATTTTTCTCTCTAACCATATTATCATCCAGATCTCAATCAACTCTTAAAACCGCTCAAAAATCCTATTTCTTTTTTCTTCTATAAATGAAGGGAAATCGCAATTAAAGATTTCCTGTCAAAACACTGTATTTCTCATCTGACACTTTGCAGTGTTTTGTCCATATGTATCTAGTCCTTAAAGTCCCAAATTGATCAGTGTAACAAACTTCCTTTTCTCAAGTTAAAATGAAAATGGAGAGCACCAAAAACCAAATCAAACTGAATTTACTAGGTGTTATGGCTTGAATATCTGTGTCCCTCTAAAAAGTCCTGTGTTTAAGTCCTAATCTCCAAAGATGATAGTATTTGTAGCTGATGCCTTTGGGAGGTTTAGATGAGGTCATGAGTGTGGGACCCCCAAGGTGGGATTCAGTTCAGTTCAGTTCAGGTACCCCTTAAAAGAAGAGCTCTCTTTTAACAGAGAATGCTGCTGTTTAAGCTACTCAGTCTATTGTATTTTGTTAAGGCAATCAAAAATGTGTACAAATAAAAAATTTGTATTTTGAAACATCAATAACCTCAAACATGCAGATGAAACCACTCTTATGGCAGAAAGCAAAGAGGAACTAAAGAGCCTCTTGATGAAATGAACGAGGAGAGTGAAAAAGTTGGTCTAAAACTCAACATTCAAAAAACTAAGATCATGGCATCTGTTCCCATCACTTCATGGCAAATAGATGGGGAAACAATGGAAACAGTGAGAGACTTTATTTTCTTGTGCTCCAAAATCACTGCAGATGATGACTGCAGCCATGAAATTAAAAGACACTTGCTCCTTGGAAGAAAAGCTATGACCAACCTAGACAGCATATTAAAAAGCAGAGACATTACTTGCCAACAAAGGTTTGTATAGTCAAAGCTATGGTTTTTCTAGTAGTCATGTATGTATGTGAGAGCTGGACCATAAAGATGGCTGAGCACTGAAGAATTGATGCTTTTGAACTGTGGTGTTGGAGAAGACTCTTGAGAGTCCTTTGGACTGTAAGGAGATCAAACTAGTCGATCCTAAAGGAAGTCAGTTCTGAATATTCATTGTAAGGTCTGATGCTGAAGTTGAAACTTTGGCCACCTGATGCGAAGAACTGACTCATTAGGAAAACCCTGATATTGGGAAAGATTGAAGGCAGGAGAAGGGGATAACAGAAGATAAGATGGTTGGATGGCATCAGCAGTTTGATGGACATGAGTTTGAGCAAGCTCTGGGAGTTGTTGATGGACAGGGAAGCCTGGCATGCTGCAGTCCATGGGGTCGCAAAAAGTCGGACACGACTGAGCAACTAACCTGAAGGCAATCCAATTTAATACATTTCCTAACTCTAGACAGCAAATAGTTTGACCCCTCAAAGATATGGGTTTAACTGATGTTTTCTTTGTTTCATTCAGTCATATAAACCCTTTCAACATTAGTGCCTTAGAAGTGTATGTTCCATCCTGCATACACATGGCAGGCCCCTATTCTCCTGTGCTGGCCACTGGGCACATTTCCAGCCCCTGGATCCTGCCCCTGAACTCATTGGAAACAGAACTGGAGTAGGCCAGTGACATCTGTCCAGCTTTTGCTTACCAACCACCCTGAATTGAACTGGGCTGTATACGAGAACCTAAGATAGAAAGGACAGTGGGCTGCAGTGACAGAAACTAAGAGACATGTGAAATATTCTTTCCAGGGGTGAGGCCAAGATCAGGAACCACAAAATTGGCCTTCTTAAGGAAAGACTTAAGAGGTGGAAATCAAGTAGCAGGCTGCTTATATTTTGTTCTTCTAATTGTTACATTGAATATGCGTTTTACTCAACAAATTTATGTTAAGGGAAAATTATGTGTTGATCATTGTTCTAGGTGCCAGAAATACAACAGTAAAGAGATATTCCTACTGAAAAAAAAAAAAAAAAAAAAACTTTGTCCACAAAGAACTCACATTCTTGCATTATGTCTCCTACTTCTGCTCCATCACCTAATTAGTGTCTCAACTAACTCTTTATCTTTTTAAAAATTTTATTATCTATTTATTTTTGGCTGCACTGAGTCTTCATTGCTCCTCGAGGACTTCCTCTAGTTGCGGCTAGCATGGGCTACTCTCTAGTACAGTGCACAGGCTTTTCATTGTTCAACTAACTCCTTATTTTTAACATGAGGCTAATGGTACCCAATTCTTTTATAGCTGAACTTATATTTTGCACATTATCAGGATTTTTAATGTTTCCATTCTGTTTTTCAAACATAAATAGGTTGATTCTAAAAGTCAAAAATCTATTAACAGATTTATATTATCATAACTATGTACATGTGAATGACTGCAAAGACAAGTAATAAGCTAGAATTATATATTTTTTCTAAAAGGTCTAATGACATAACCCTGAGAAATTTAAAGGAAAATATTTATATCCTAATAACTCAAATCAAATTTCCCACTCTTATGACAAATCAATTAAATGCTAAAGCATCCCACATCTGATCACATTTTACTTCATTTCATAATATCTGACCTAGAATTTCCTACATAGATTTTTATTTTTCCTGAAGTTTGTAATTGCTTTCTCTTTTCTTATTCATAGAAGAATAATTCACCTTCACCTTATCCTCAGGATTATCTAGACTATCAGTCATGCTGTTCAGTGTATGGAGCTCATCTTTTCCCCCAGAACTCCCTCATCTCTGCATTCTCCTGCTCTACTCAGGAGTATTGCTGCTTAAGCCCATTGTATAGCTTTTATTCTCATTTCTTCTTGGATCTACTGTTTCTTGGATCTTATCTATTCCTCTTTATTTTTCACCCCTGTCTTCTCAGAGGATATCCCAAAATAGCTTACTAAGAAAGGCTATTAGGAGATCCTGGGACATGTATACCTAAAAAAAAGTCTTTATTTTTACTCTCATATTCAGTGGACAATTTGACCAAGTGCAGAATCGTAGGATAAATAAATAATTTAAAAGGCAAGCTACAGACTAGGAGAAAATATTTGCAACACACATACCTGAAAAAAGCCAGGATCTAGAATTTATAAAGAATTTCTAAAAGTCAATAAGAAAAATTAAAAAACCCAATTTTTAAAAATGGGCCAATACCTGCATAGGAACTTTGCAAAAGAAAATAGAGGAGAGAACAAGATGGCAGAGTAAGTGGACATGGAGTAAATCTCTCTCCGTGGATATATCAGGAACACACCTTCAGACACAGAAGTGCATGCAGAACACCAGCTGAGAGCAGACAGGAGTACCTGACCAGTGGAAAAGAATACATAGACCCATGCAAAACTTTGTAGGAGGAAGGAACTAGGGGGCAAAACTGGACTGTTAGTACGACTGGACCTGCCCTCAGCAGGTGGAGGAACTGAAGCAGCGTTCCGATCACCACATGGGGGCAACTGTCTGAGTCAGAGGACATTTAAGGATGAAAGTGAAACAGCTAATCTGTGGCAGCCTAAACAGAATGAGATTCAGACGTCCTTGCCGCAGCCATACATACCCCAGACTGCAGCAGCTGGGAGCTGGAGTTTAGGGATTGTGGAGCAATCCCCTGGCGAGGGCTGCAGTTGACTGCGGAGAGACGGATTGAGGGGCTGTGAGGGAGGAGATTGTGGTGGGAAATGCCAGTGGAGGAAAGCCAAGCAGCCATGGAAGCAAGGTGATACTGCTGAGTCATGCGTAGGGGGTGGAGCCATCACCATAGCCTCTCCCCGCCCCCCACCCCTCCACACACATGCCAGCATTGGCGGCGGAACAATAGGCCCATCAAACGCCCGAGGCACTGAACAGCAGAGTAGGACCCCAGTCAGGGCAGCCCCTCTATGTGCCTGAGGCGCCAAACAACAGAGAAGGATCCAAGGCAAGGGAGCCCTCTAAGTGTTTGAATGGGTGGAGCTACGGAGAAAGACTGGCCAAAGAGGCATTCTGATCACCGGCTACAAGAGGCTCAAAAAGAGACTCTGATAGGGTAATAACTCCTGGGGTGGAGGCAGTCCATGTTCCTGCACACTTGGTGCCACCAGGGTCCCTGCAAGCCAAGCAGCTGTGCCACCTTCATGCTCAACTCTCACTGGGGCAGAGCTGCCACAGGCAAAAAAGTCTTAGGCCTGTGCGAGCAGGGTCTCTTCTGTAGCGTCTGACTCTGTAGACTGTGGCCTGCCAGGCTTCTCTGTCAGGGAGCTGGGTTCTCCAGGCAAGAATACTGGAGCATATTGGCCAATACTGGTTGCCATACCCTTCTGCTGCTGCTACTGCTGCTAAGTCGCTTCAGTCGTGTCCGACTCTGTGCGACCCCATGGACAGCAGCCCACCAGGCTACCCCGTCCCTGGGATTCTCCAGGCAAGAACACTGGAGTGGGTTGCCATTTCCTTCTCCAATGCATGAAAGTGAAAAGTGAAAGTGAAGTCGCTCAATCGTATCCAACTCTTAGTGACCCCACGGACAGCAGCCCACCAGGCTCCTCTGTCCATGGGATTTTCCAGGCAAGAGTACTGGAGTGGGGTGCCATTGCCTTCTCTGGCCATACCCTTCTAGAGCACTATATTTCCTGCTGCCCTAGCTTCCAACTCCCCTGAGTACCTGGTGCTGCCAGAGGCCCTGTGACCCAAGCAGCTGCACCACCTCCACACCTGGCCCTCACAGGGGCAAACCCAAGTTCTCCAGGGCAGCTTCAGGAGCAAAGCCCAGTGGATGACCCACATGCAGAGGTGGAACTAAAACCACAATTGAAACCCAGGGGCAGAGTGGCTAAGGAAGAAGACCCAAAACCTTCCCACCAGCTGTACAAGCAGCAGATTCAATCCACATCATCAACTAGGCAGACTCTGTGCCTATGGACTATATAAAAGGTCACTGAGAGCTCCCACAAAAGAAAACACACTAGTTGTGATAGCTGTGGACATTGGAGGCAAGAACACACAGGAGTAGGACCAGATTAGAATCCGAGCTGCCCCCACAGCAGGTCCAGAGATCAGCAGGGTGTTATGTGGCATCTTAGGGAGGTGAGGTTAACCGTGACTCTGAGCAACGGAAAGGACTCTGACAGCAATGACTCAAGAAAAACAATTATTCTTTTATTTTGACTTGTTCTGTAGATTCTTTTGGATTTTTTTTTCTTTTTCTCTCCCCTCTGTTTTAGTTGTCAATTTTATTTATACTATGAAATCTAATTAAGCTTTTGAGCTTTTTCTCTTTTTTTTCTCAGTCATATTTTTTGTTGTTATAAACCCCTGCCTCTGTGTTGGGCTTTTGCAAATCTGGGGAGTTTTCCTTTTCTCTTATTTTAATTTTAATTTTTTAAACCTATTATTATTTTTCTACATTTATTCCTTTGCTTGCTTTTCCTACTCTTTTCCCCTTGCAGTTAATCTTTAATATATATAAATCTTCTTTATCTACCTCTATTTAACTTTGTATATTTATTCTTTCTTTCTTTTCTTTATTTCCTTTCCTCTCAACATATTTGTTAGTTTTATTTTAATTGCTTTATTCCCCAATTGGCACCTTGCTTTAGTTTTGTTTTCCAGTTTGTGTTTTAGTTAGTTTTCACTGGTAGATAGTTTTTGGTGTGTTCTCTGGGTCAATCTATTGTACTTTACTTTGGTTGGACTGATTTAATTTTGCTTATGGTTGTATATGTATATGTGCATATTCAGTCACACTTTTTATTGTTGTTATAAACCTCTGCATCTGTGTTGGGCTTTTGCAGTTCTGTGGAGTTTTTGTTTTTGTTCCTTTTTTCTTCTACTTTTTCTTGTTTCAAAATTTTAACTTTTAATTTTAAAATCTATTATATTTTTTCTACATTTATTATTTTCTTAGTGCTCTTTTGCCCTTGCAGTTAATCTTTAATGTATATAAATCATCTTCATTTACCTCTATTATGGGCTTCCCTGGTGGCTCAGATGGTAAAGCGTCTGTCTGTAATGCAGGAGACCCAGGTTTGATCCCTGGGTTGGGAAGGTCCGCTGGAGAAGGAAATGGCAGCCCACTCCAGTATTCTTGCCTGGAAAATCCCATGGACGGCAGAGCCTGGTAGGCTACAGTCTGTGGGGTCTCAAAGAGTTGGACACAACTGAGCAACTTCACTTTCACTAACTCTGCATATCTATTCTTTCTTTTTTTTCTTTCCTTCCTTTCCTCTCAACATATTTTTTAGTTATGTTTTCATTGCTTTATTCCCCACTTGGCACTTTGCTTTAGTTTTGTTTTCTAGTTTATGCTTTAGTTAGTTTTGCTCTTAACAGGTAAATATAATTTTTGATTTCCTTTGTTAGCCTGGCCAACCTGTTGTAATTTATTTTTGTTGGACTGCTTTGACTTTGTTCATGGGTGTATATGTATATATGCATATTCCATTATTTTGATTATTATTTGCCTGATTTTGTATGGCCATTTGCCTGGGGTTCATCTTCGGTTTGTCATTTTCGGATATTTGTTTTAATCTCACTTAATGCCATAACAAACCATTTGTGGAATCTTCATTCCTGAACAGAGATCAAGCCCTGAGCCTTTGGAGTGGGAGCACTGACTGCAAGACCCTAGACTACCAGAGAACTAACCCAGGGAGTATCAGATAGTGAGAACTCACTAAGGAAACCACTAGAATAGAAGACCCGGCATCACCCAACCACCAGTAGCACCCTGTGCAGGACGCCTCATCTAAACAACAAACAAAACAAATATACAAGCCCAATCATCAGCAGACAGGATTACCACCTCACTCAGCCTTGCCCATCAGAGAAAAAACAAACAAACAAAAACTCAGCACAAATCTCACACTATATGAAGCTTACACAAACCACTGGACAAACCATAGCAGGGCAGAAATCAAAAGGAAGAAAGAATTCAACACTGAAGCCTGGGAAAAGTGGGCCTCAAACAAAATAAGTAAAAAATAATAATAATAAAAAGGCAGAGAAATACTACACAAATGAAGGAACAAACTAGAAACACAGAACTCCAAATAAATGAAAAGGAAATAGGCAAACTGCCTGTAAAAGAATTCAGAATAATGATAGAAAAGATGATCAAAAATCTTGAAAACAAAACGAAGTAAATGCAAAAATCAATTAACAAAGACCTAGAAGAATCAAAGAATAAGCATACAGGCAAACAACACAACTAGTGAAATTAAAAATACTCTTGAAGGAATCAATAGCAGAATATCTGAAACAGAAGAACAAATCAGTGAGCTGGAAGATAAAATGGTGGAAATAGCTTCTGAAAAGCAGAATACAGTAAAAAGAATGAAAAGAACTGAGGATTGCCTCAGAGACCTCTGGGACAATATCAAACACATCAACATTTGAATTATAGGGGTCCCAGAAGAAGAAAAGAAAAAGAAAGGGTATGAGAAATTTTTTGAAGAGATTATAGTTGAAAATTTCCCCAACATGGAAAAGGAAATAGCCAATCAAGTCCAAGAGGCACAAAGAGTCCCATACAGGATAAACCCAAAGAGAAACATGCCAAGACACATACTAATCAAACTAACAGAGACTAAACACAAAGAAAGAATATTAAAAGCAGCAAGGGAGAAGCAACAAGTAACATACAAAGGAAACCCAATACGCTTAACAGCTGATCTTTCAGCAGAAACTCTGCAGCCCAGAAGGGAATGCAGGATACATTGAAAGTACTGAAAGGGAAAAATCTACAACCAAGATTACTGGACACAGAAAGGATCTCATTCAAAATTGATGGAGAAATGAAAAGCTTTTCAGACAAACAAAAGTTAAGAGAATTCAGTACCACCAAACCAGCTTTACAACAAATGTTAAATACTTATATAGTCAAGAATACAACAGAAGGAAAAAGATCTACAAAATCAACCCCAAACAATTAAGAAAATGGCAATAGGAACATATATATCAATAATTACTTTAAATGTAAATGGATTAAATGCTTCAACCAAAAGACACAGATTGGCTGAATGGATACAAAAACAAGACCCATATATATGCTGTCTACAAGAAACCCACCTCAGACCTAAACACAAATACTGAAACTGAGAGGATGGAAAAATATATTCCATGCAAATGGGAAGCAATAGAATGCTGGAGTAGCAATCCTCATATCACACAACATAGACCTTAAAATAAAGAAAATTACAAGAGATAAGGAATGACACTACATAATGATAAAGGGATCAATCCAAGAGGAAGACATAATAATTGTAAATATCTATGCACCCAACAGAGGAGCACCTCAATACATAAGAGAAACACTAACAGAATAAAAGGAGAAATTGAAAGTAACACAATAATTGTAGGAGACTTTAACACCCCACTCATACCAATGGACAGATCATCAAAACAGAAAATTAATAAAGAAACACAAGTCTTAAATGATACATTAGATGAGATGGATCTCATTGATATCTTCAGGACATTCCATCCAAATGAAGAAGAATACACCTTCTCAAGTGCATATGGAACATTCTCCAGGATAGATGACATCTTGGGTCAAAAATCAAACCCCAGTAAATTTGATTAATTGGAATCATATCAAGCATCTTCTCCGACCACAGCGTTATGAGACTAGATATCAATTACAAAAAAAATACTGTAAGAAACATGAACATATGAAGATTAAACTACAGGTTTCTAAATAACCAACAGGTTACTAAAGAAATCAAAAGGGAAATAAAAAAATTTCTAGAAACAAATGATGATGAAAACACAAGTCAAAACCTGTGGGATGCAGCAAAAGCAGTCCTAAGAGGGAAGTTTATAACAATACAATCCTATCTCAAGAAACAAGAAAAAAATTGAATAGGCAACCTAACTTTACACCTAAAACAACTGGAAAAAGAAGAACAAAAGAACCCCAAAATTAGTAGAAGGAAAGAAATCATACAGATCCAAGCAGAAATAAATGAAACAGAAATGCAAGAAACAATAGTAAAGATTAATAAAACTAAAAACTGATTCTTTGAGAACATAAACAAAATTAACAAACCTGTGGCCAGACCCATCAAGAATAAAAGAGAGAAATCAACAAAATTGGAAATGAAAAAGGAGAGGTTACAACAACAATGCAGAAACACAAAGGATTATAAGAGACTATTATGAAAACTATCTGCAAAAAAGTGAATAACCTAGAAGAAATGGACAGATTCTTAGAAAAATTCAATCTTCCAAGACTGAACCAAGAAGAGATAGAAATTATGAACAACCCAATTACAAGCACTGAAATTGAAGCTGTGGTCAAAAATCTCCCCCAAAACATAAGTTCAGGACCAGATGGCTTCACAGTTCTATCAAACATTTAGAGAAGAGCTAATGCCTATCCTTTTAAAACTCTTTCAAATAATTGCAGTAGAAGGAACACTTCCAAACTCATTCTAAAAGGCCACCATCACCCTGATACCAAAACCAGACAAAGACAACACCAAAAAATAAAACTACAGGTCAATATCACTGATGAACATAGATGCAAAAATCCTCAACAAAATTTTAGCAAACAGAATTCAGCAACACATCAAAAAGCTCATATACCATGATCAAGTTGGGTTTATTCCAGAGATGCAAGTATTCTTCAATATACAGAAATCAATCAATGTGATACACCATATTAACAAATTGAAAGATAAAAACTATATGATCATCGCAATAGATGCAGAGAAAGCCTTTGACAAAATTCAACACCTATTTATGATTAAAACTCTTCAAAAAACGGGCATAGAAGGAACCCACTTCAACATAGTAAAGGCCATATATGATAAGCCTACAGCAAACATTATTCTCAATGGTAAAAAACTGAAAGCATCCCCCCTAAGATCAGGAACAAGACAAGGGTGTCCGCTTTCACCACTATTATTCAACATAGTTCTGGAAATCTTAGCTACAGCAATCAGAGAAGAAAAAGAAATGAAAGGAATCCAGATAAGAAAAGAAGTAAAGCTCTCACTGTTTGCATATGATATGATACTGTACGTAGAAAACCCTAAACACAGTATCAGAAAATTACTAGAGCTCTTCAGTGAATGTAGGAAAGATACAGGATACAAAATCTATACACAGAAATCACTTGCATTTCTCTATACTAACAATGAAAAATCAGAAAGAGAAATTAAGGAATCAATCCCTTTCATCACTGCAACAAAAATAATTAAATATCTAGGAATAAACTTACCTAAGGAGACAAAATAACTGTACACAGAAAATTATAAGACACTAATGAATGAAATCAAGAATCACATAAACAGATGAAGAGATATTCCTTGTTCCTGGGTCTGAAGAATCAATATTGTGAAAATGACTATACTATCAGATGCAATCTACAGATTCAGTGAGATCCCTATCAAATTACCAAGGGCATTTTTCACAGAACTAGAACAAAAACTTCACAATTCACATGGAAACACAAAAGACCTCAAATAGCCAAAGCAATCTTGAGAAAGAAGAATAGAGCTGGAAGAATAAACCTTCCTGACTTCAGATTACACTACAAAGTTTCAGTCATCAAGACAATATGGAACTGGCACTAAAGCAGAAATATGGACCAATGGAACAAGATAGAAAGCCCAGATATAAACCCATGCATCTATGAGTACCCTATTTTTGACAAAGGAGGCAAGAATATTCAATGGGGCAAAGACAGCCTCTTCAACAAATGGTGCTGGGAAAACTGGACAGCTACATGTAAAAGAATGAAATTAGAACACTTGCTAACACCATACACAAAGATAAACTCAAAATGGGTTAAAGACCTAAATGTAAGACCAGAAACTATAAAACTCTTAGAGGAAAACATAGGCAGAACACTTGATGACATAAATCAAAGCAAGATCCTCTATGACCCACCTCCTAGAGTAACAGAAATAAAAAGAAAAGTAAACAAGTGGGATCTGATTAAACTTAAAAGCTTTTGCATAGCAAACAAAACCATAAGCAAGGTGAGAAGACAACCCTCAGAATGGGAGAAAATAATAGCAAGTAAAACAACTGACAAAGGATTAATTTTTAAAATATAGAAGGACCTTATATGACTCAATACCAGAAAAACAGACAACCCAATCAAAAAGTGGAAAAAAGACCTAAACAGACATTTCTCCAAAGAAGACATACAGATGGCTAACAAACACATGAAAAGATGCTCAACCTTGCTCATTACTAAAGAAATGCAAATCAAAACCACAATGAGATATCACCTCACACCTGTCAGAATGGCCATCATCAAAAAGTCTACAAACAATAAATGCTGGAGAGGGTGTGGAGAAAAGGGAGTGTCCTTTCACTGGTTTGGGGAATAAAAATTGATACAGCCACTATGGAAGATGTTGCGGAGAGTCCTTAAAAAACTAGGAATAAAATCACCATCAGTTCAGTTCAGCTCAGTTCAGTTGCTCAGTCGTGTCCAACTCTTGTGACCCCATGAATTACAGCACGCCAGGCCTCCCTGTCCATCACCAACACCGGAGTTCACTCAAACTCATGTCCATCGAGTCGGTGATGCCATCCAGCCATCTCATCCTCTGTCTTCCCCTTTTCCTCCTGCCCCCAACCCCTCCCAGCATCAGGGTCTTTTCCAATGAGTCAACTCTTCACATGAGGTGGCCAAAGTATTGGAGTTTCAGCTTCAGCATCAGTCCTTCCAATGAACACCCAGGACTGATCTCCTTTAGAATGGACTGGTTGGATTTCCTTGCAGTCCAAGGGACTCTCAAGAGTCTTCTCCAACACCACAGTTCAAAAGCATCAACTCTTTGGTGCTTAGCTTTCTTCACAGTCCAACTCTCACATCCATACATGACCACTGGAAAAACCATAGCCTTGACTAGATGGACTTTTGTTGGCAAAGTAATATCTCTGCTTTTCAATATACTATCTATATTGGTCATAACTTTCCTTCCAAGGAGTAAGCGTCTTTTAATTTCATCTGTAATCACCATCTGCAGTAATTTTAGAGCCCCCCAAAATAAACTCTGACACTATTTCCACTGTTTCCCCATCTATTTCCAATGAAGGGATGGGACCAGATGCCATATGACCCAGCAATTCCACTCCTAGGCATATACCCTAGGGAAACCAAAATTGAAAAAGACAGATGTATCCCATTGTTCATTGCAGCACTATTTAGAATAGCTAGAACATGGAAGCAAGCTAGATGTCCATCGACAGATGAATGAATAAAAACGTAGTGGTACATATACACTATGGATTATTACTCAGCCATAAAAGGGAATATATTTGATTCTGTTCTGATGAGGTGGATGAACCTAGAACCTATCATACAGAGTGAAGTGAGTCAGAGACAGAAAGATAAATATCATATTCTAACACATATATATGGAATCTAGAAAAATGGTACTGATAATTTATTTACAGGGCAGCAATGGAGAAGCAGACATAGAGAATAGACTTATGGTCATGGGGAGAGGGTAGCAGAGGGTGAGATATATGGAAAGAGTAACATGGAAATTTACATTACCATATGTAAAATAAATAGCCAATAGGAATTTGCTGTATGTCTCAGGAAACTCAAACAGGGACTCTGTATCAACCTAGAGGGGTGGGATGGGGAGGTAGATGGGAGGGAGTTTCAAAAGGGAGGGGATATATGTATACCTATGGCTGATTCTTGTTGAGGTTTGACAGAAAACAACAAAATTCTGTAAAGCAATTATCCTTCAATAAAAAAATAAAATAAAATAACCAAATGGCTAAAAGTATGTGATAAATTGCTGCATATTAATGCTCATCTGGGAAAATCAAATTAAACTCATAGTGAGATATCACTTTGCATTGACCAACATGGCTTAGGTTAAAAAGATTTATAATACCAAGTACTGGCTAAGATGTAGAGAAACTACAGAATACATTGAATATAAATAAATAAATATAAATAAAATAATAAAATTTTAATAATAATTATTAAATAATAATGGAAATAAATAAACAGAAATTTCAGAATACATTGCTTATCAGAGGGTAAAACTCTTTTAAATACTTTATAGCAGTTTCTAATAAATTAAACACACATTACCAACCCAGCAATTCAAATCCACCCAAAAGAAATTGTCAAACAATTCACAAAAACTTGTGTAAGAATGATTGCAGTAGCTGTAATCAAAATAGCTTCAAAGTAGAAACAACTCCATGCCTACCAAAAGGAGAACGGAGAAAGAAACCATACCATAATAATGCAATAGAAGACTTCTCAGGAATAGAAAAGAATGACCACTACCACACCCAACAACTTGGACGTTATTAAAACAATTATATCAGGCAAAAGAAGCTACACATACCTGTATATACTCTATGACTAAAATCATAGAAAGCTTAGAAACAAATATACAGGGTTAGAATTCAAATATCGATTATTTGAGGGAGAAGGTAATGCGTATTGATTGAGAGAAGACATGAGGGAGCTTTCTGGGGTGAAGGAAATAGTCTATATCTTGAGCTGGATGGTGGTTATTCATCAGGCTCTACACCTGGACTTCCCAGATGGCACTAGCGGTAAAGAACCTGCCTGCTAATTCAGGAGACATAAGATATGCAGGTTTGATTTATGGGTCAGGAATATTCCCTGGAGGAGGGCACAGCAACCCATTCTAGTACCCTTGCCTGGAGAATCCAATGGACAGGAGAGCCTGACAGACTGAAGTCCATAGGGTCACAAAGAGTCGGACATGACTAAGCAACCTAGCACACACTACACTTAAGATCTGTGCATCTCACCACGGGTACTATACCTCAACTATTTAAAAAAAAGAAAAATATCTAGGTTGAAAACCACCTTCCTTTAGTACTTTGAAAACTTTTCCTCATTATCTTCTAACATCCACAGGTAATGATAAGAAGTCTTGTGCCAGTCTGATTCTCACTCCTTTGAAGTTTAAATTTATTTTCTCTGGAAGTTTTAAGAACTTTTCTTTAACCTTCATTTTCTGAAGTTCCATGAGGATGTCTCCAGATAGGAGTCCTTTTTGTATTCATCCCATATGCCCCTCAGTATGACTTTTCAATTTGAATACTCATGTCTATCTTTATCTGTGGGTCACTTTTCTATTAATTTTTAAAAGAATTTTCACCTCTTCCTTTTATTAAAATCTACTGTTCTTGAACCTCAGTGTGTCAGAAGATGGACTTTTTAAATTAAGCTGCAATGTCTCTTACTTTCATTTTTTAATAATTTCTTTGGCTTTTTGCTTTGTTTTATAGATTTCTGTCTGCTTTATCTTACAGCAATTAAGTTTAATTTCTAGCACTCTTACTTATCCTGTGTTCCTGTTTCATAACAATTTGATTTGATTTTAGGATACAATAGCTTCTAACATCTCTTTGAGAATACCAGAGGATTTTGAACAGGTCCCTCTCTATTTTCTGAATTATATCTATTTTCTCTGATAATTGTGCTCTTTCTCTCTCAGGCTACTTGTTTTCCTCGTGTTTGATCCTCCTGAGAAGATATTATTATTAATATAATAATGAAGGTGTATATTTTTTTTTCTTGCTTGGGGGTCTTCTTGGAAGATCTGTGTAGAAGGTAAGGGGAGGTGGAAAGACCAACTTTATGGTAAGTAGGTGTGGAGCTCCCTGATAGTTCAGTGGTATCCAAAGACCAGAAGGAAGAATGTCTTTGGTTGAACAGTCAAAACTCTCAAAAGAGGTCATGGCTTTCCCTGGCTTAGTATCTTTGGAGACGGATCCTGGAGACAATGGCCAGGTGGCCTGCAGCTCTGCTGTGGTGGTCAGGGAGCAAGCAGAGCTGCCAGACACAGACTTTCAAACAACCTCCCCCCTGTTTACAGGTTCTGTTCACCCCGTCTTTCTTATCATTCCTGTGGCTCCAAGTCTTTAGCCCATCCAGACAGGTGAGTGCTGTTCTGTACTGCAGACCATCATAGCACATTCTAGGATATGGTTTTTCTACTCTTCTTTCATCTGCCTAAATACTTTCAACCACTTCAACCACTATTGTCTACAAGTTTCTTGAAGTCCCTCATCTACTCATTTCCTCCTCTCTACACTCTTTCCACTCCTTTAAAAACTTTTATTATCATTGAAATGTAGAGCTTCCCTGGTGGCTCAGATGGTAAAGCATCTGCCTGCAATACAGGAGACCCGGGTTTGATCCTTGGGTTGGGAAGATCTTCTGGAGAAGGAAATGGCAACCCACTCCAGTATTCCTGCCTGGAGAATCCCAGGGACGGAGGAGCTCGGTAGGCTACAGTCCATGGTGTCAAAAGAGTCGGACACGACTAAGCGACTTCACTTCAATGTAGTCTCTACAGGAGGGGAGGTGAATACGTATGTTCAGTGTATCTTGAATTAGAATATACATTCTTTCCTTTTTTCCCCCAAAGTACATTAATCTATTTAGAAAAACACAATAAGATGTTAAATATAGTGAGTTAAAGATATTACCAAAGCAAACTCATTTTTTAAGGCATCAAGTGATCCTTCAGTGGAGATAATTCTCAAGTCTATATGCAGTATCTTTCCATGTGCTTGCTGATCATTCCCACTTCTCTGTCTTCCTTTACCTAATTTATACCAATCCAAGCCTATTCTTATTGCCTCCCTCCGCATGAAGACCTTCTTTTCCAACAGTACAGGCCCACTCAATCATTCTGCAGGCTCTTTCCACATCCTGAACATTTCATGTAAGTCTTTGACCTTTCTTTGCCTTGTTTCTTCATTGGTAATGAACACTCAAATCCTCTCTGTTCTTCCTTTCTATTTTATTCTTTGTTTGAAGAGAATTCTCTCCTTTAGTTTACCTTGGGACTAGAAAATAAAGGGGACTAAAACTCAATATGCCAGCAAATTTGGAAAGCTCAGCAGTGGCCACAGGACTGGAAAAGGTCAGTTTTCATTCCAATCCCAAAGAAAGGCAATGCCAAAGAATGCTCCAACTACCACACAATGGCACTCATCTCACACACTAGTAAAGTAATGTTCAAAATTCTCCAACCCAGGCTTCAGCAGTACGTGAAGCGTGAACTTCCAGATGTTCAAGGTGGTTTTAGAAAAGGCAGAGGAACCAGAGACCAGACTGTCAACATCCACTGGATCATTGAAAAAGCGAGAGTTCCAGAAAAACATCTATTTCTGCTTTATTGACTATGCCAAAGCCTTTGACTGTGTGGATCACAATAAACTGTAGAAAATTCTTCAAGAGATGGGAATACCAGACCATCAGACCTGCCTGTTGAGAAACCTATATGCAGGTCAGGAAGCAACACTTAGAACTGGACATGGAACAACAGACTGGTTCCAAATAGGAAAAGGAGTACATCAAGGCTGTATATTGTCACCCTGCTTATTTAACTTCTATGCAGAGTATATCATGAGAAACGCTGGACTGGAAGAAACACAAGCTGGAATCAAGATTGCCGGGAGAAATATCAATAACCTCAGATATGCAGATGACACCACCCTTATGGCAGAAAGTGAAGAGGAACTCAAAAGCCTCTTGATGAAAGTGAAAGAGGATAGTGAAAAAGTTGGCTTAAAGCTCAACATTCAGAAAACGAAAATTGTGGCATCTGGTCCCATCACTTCACAGGAAATAGATGGGGAAACAGTGGAAACAGTGTCAGACTTTATTTTTTTGGGCTCCAAAATCACTGCAGATGGTGACTGCAGCCATGAAATTAAAAGATGCTTACTCCTTGGAAGGAAAGTTATGACCAACCTAGATAGCATATTGAAAAGCAGAGACATTACTTTGCCAACAAAGTTCCGTCTAGTCAAGGCTATGATTTTTCCAGTGGTCATGTATGGACTGTGAAGAAGGCTGAGTGCCGAAGAATTGATGCTTTTGAACTGTGGTGTTGGAGAAGACTCTTGAGAGTCCCTTGGACTGCAAGGAGATCCAATCAGTCCATTCTGAAGGAGATCAGCCCTGGTGTTCTTTGGAAGGAATGATGCTAAAGCTGAAACTCCAGTACTTTGGCCACCTCATGCGAAGAGTTGACTCATTGGAAAAGACTCTGCTGCTGGGAGGGATTGGGGGCAGGAGGAGAAGGGGACGACAGAAGATGAAATGGCTGGATGGCATCACTGACTTGATGGACGTGAGTCTGAGTGAACTCAGGGAGTTGGTGATGGACAGGGAGGCCTGGTGTGCTGCGATTCATGGGGACGAAAAGAGTCGGACACAACTGAGTGACTGAACTGAACTGAACTGAAAAGCAGTAATGGGTACATTGGCTGCATCATTGCCAGGAGAAAGGCAAAGGAGCCATCACTTAACACCAAGCACTATCTTCCTTCACACAGATGTGCACAGCTGATATTTCAAGTGAGCAGAAAAATGTGTACCTAGGAAACATTTAAAGAAAATAAATTGTATTTGTCACAGAGAAGAATTTATAAACATTTTCTAGGATTTGGGTGCCAAATGCACATAGTCTTAGACCCCAAATTAGTTTCAAGTCCAGCAGACCAATTTCAGTCTCTCCTACTTTGCAGTCATTTTGATAAAGTCCCAGCCCCATCTCATCTCTTTCCTTCTTTTATGTAAATAAGACACTACCAGTGCATATATTATCTGAATGATCACATTAGCTAAAGTCCAGATCTTCTGAAAGCTGTAGTATATGTGGGTAGAAATCTCCTTCATACTCCCTCAAATACCATTGAACTTATGTATTTTTAGTGTTAGTCTGATGTTTGCATCATCAGCTATAATTAGAAACATAAAATTGTTATCAGGCTGAACTGCTGATAAACCTAGTTTAGGAATTTAATGTTTTTATGCTTTAGTTCATGCTCATATCACTACTGATAGATGACTGTACGGTTTATACTAAGACATTTGGAAAATCCATCTTGCCATTATTTTGTAACTTGTGTGCCTCTTTCATTGAAATACTGATTAGACGCAGCCCTGAAGTCTGTTGGGAGGATTTGGTGGGGGTTGGGGCAGGCAGAGAGACACATGGTGATGGGAGGAAGGAAGGTATTTATATTTTGTGAGATTTTGATATTAAACAGAGAGGAAATCACAGATGGTGTCTGATTACTGCCAACAAATTATAGGTGTATACTGAAGGAAAAACCAAACATGGCACCCATGGGAACCCCATTCTCAAACCTCAGCGCCCTTTAGGGGCACAGGGTTATGTTCTGTGTCGTTGTTGCTGATTATATGCACATTTACACACACATACATAATTTCAGATTTAGAAATCTCACCATACCAAAACTTGAATTATTGAACACATACATTAACCCAAACATTTCCATCACAGAAGAGGCTTTCATTCCATTAAATGGTTTTTAAATGGTTTAAATGGTTTTTAAATGCTTTTTCCTATTAATGTAAAATTTAAGAAATTCATTCTCCATGTACTTTTTTTTTGCAGTTCAACTTTCTATTTTAATAAAATCAGAATCTGCACAATACATGCAGTGCTAGTGTGCATGCATGCTAAGTCGCTTAGTTGTGTCTGACTCTTTGCAAACCCTTGGACTGTAGCTGACCAGGCTCCTCTGGACATGGAATTTTCCATGCAAGAATATTGGAGTGGGTTGCCATTTCCTACTCCAGGGGATCTTCCTGATCAGGAATTGAACCCATGTCTCTTGTAACTCCTGCATTGGCCACCTGGGAAGTTGACTTGAGGTAAACTCAATCAGATATAAAAATGTCTATTGATGACACCCACTCCAGTATTCTTGCCTGGAGAATCGCATGGATGGAGGAGCCTGGTAGGCTACAGTCCACGGGGTCGCAAAGAGTCAGACACAACTGAGTGACTTCACTTTCATACTCACATTAACAAAAACACATAAGTTAATGTAGAATAAGACTAATATATAAATCAGGACAGGCCAAGATCCTGATTTAACATGGTATCCTTTTGTTTTCATATATAAAATTGACAGTGACTCATTTTTGCTAAGTAAAGCCTCAGTTCAGTTCAGTCGCTCAGTCGTGTCCGACTCTTTGTGACCCCATGAATCGAAGCACGCCAGGCCTCCCTGTCCATCACCAACTCCCTGAGTTCACTCAGACTCACATCCATCGAGTCAGTGATGCCATCCAGCCATCTCATCCTCTGCGTCCCCTTCTCCTCTTGCCCCCAATCCCTCCCAGCATCAGAGTCTTTTCCAATGAGTCAACTCTTCGCATGAGGTAGCCAAAGTATTCAGCTTTAGCATCATTCCTTCCAAAGAAATCCCAGGGCTGATCTCCTTCAGAATGGACTGATTGGATCTTCTTGCAGTCCAAGGGACTCTCAAGAGTCTTCTCCAACACCACAGTTCAAAAGCATCAATTCTTTGGTGCTCAGCTTTCCTCACAATCCAACTCTCACATCCATACATGACCACAGGAAAAACCATAGCTTTGACTAGCCGGACCTTTGTTGGCAAAGTAATGTCTCTGCTTTTGAATATGCTATCTAGGTTGGTCATAATTTTTCTTCCAAGGAGTAAGTGTCTTTTAATTTCATGGCTACAGTCACCATCTGCAGTGATTTTGGAGCCCCCAAAAAATAAAGTCTGACACTGTTTCCCCATCTATTTCCCATGAAGTGATGGGACCAGATGCCATGATCTTCGTTTTCTGAATGTTGAGCTTCAAGCCAACTTTTTCACTCTCCACTTTCACTTTCATCAAGAGGCTTTTGAGTTCCTCTTCACTTTCTGCCATAAGGGTGGTGTCATCTGCATCTCTGAGGTTATTGATATTTCTCCCAGCAATCTTGATTCCAGCTTGTGTTTCTTCCAGCCCAGCATTTCTCATGATGTACTCTGCATAGAAGTTAAATAAGCAGGATGACAATATACAGCCTTGATGTACTCCTTTTCCTATTTGGAACCAGTCTGTGGTTCCATGGCCAATTCTAACTGTTGCTTCCTGACCTGCATACAGGTTTCTCAAGAGGCAGGTCAGATGCTCTGGTATTCCCATCTCTTGAAGAGTTTTCCACAGTTGATTGTGATCCACACAGTCAAAGGCTTTGGCATAGTCAATAAAGTAGAAATAGATGTTTTTCTGGAACTCTCTTGCTTTTTCCATGATCCAGCGGATGTTGGCAATTTGATCTCTGGTTCTTCTGCCTTTTCTAAAACCAGCTTGAACATCAGGAAGTTCACGGTTCACATATTGCTGAAGCCTGGCTTGGAGAATTTTGAGCATTACTTTACTAGCATGTGAGATGAGTGCAATTGTGTGGTAGTTGGAGCATTCTTTGGCATTGCCTTTCTTTGGGATTGAAATGAAAACTGACCTTTTCCAGTCCTGTGGCCACTGCTGAGTTTTCCAAACTTGCCGGCATATTGAGTGCAGCACTTTCACAGCATCATCTTTCAGGATTTGAAAGAGCTCAACTGGAATTCTATCACCTCCACTAGCTTTGTTCATAGTGATGCTTCCTAAGGCCCACTTGACTTCACATTCCAGGATGTCTGGATCTAGGTGAGTGATCACACCATTGTGATTATATTGGTCATGAAGATCTTTTTTGTACAGTTCTTCTCTGTATTCCTGCCACCTTTTCTTAATATCTTCTGCTTCTGTTAGGTCCATACCATTTCTGTCCTTTATCGAGCCCATCTTCGCATGAAATGTTCCCTTGGTATCTCTAGTTTGCTTGAAGAGGTTTCTAGTCTTTCCCAATCTGTTGTTTTCCTCTATTTCTTTGCATTGATTGCTGAGGAAAGCTTTCTTATCTCTCCTTGCTATTCTTTGGAACTCTGAATTCAGATGCTTATATCTTTCCTTTTCTCCTTTGATTTTCGCATCTCTTCTTTTCACAGCTATTTGTAAAGCCTCCCCAGACAGCCATTTTGCTTTTTCACATTTATTTTCCATGAGGATGGTCTTGATCCCTGTCTCCTGTACAATGTCACGAACCTCTGACCACAGTTCATCAGACACTCTATCAATCAGATCTAGTCCCTTAAATCTATGTTTCACTTCCACTGTATAATCATAAGGGATTTGATTTAGGTCATACCTGAATGGTCTAGTGGTTTTCCCTACTTTGTTCAATTTAAGTCTGAATTTGGCAATAAGGAGTTCATGATCTGAGCCACAGTTAGCTCCTGGTCTTGTTTTTGCTGACTGTATAGAGCTTCTCCATCTTTGGCTGCAAAGAATATAATCAATCTGATTCGGTGTTGACTATCTGGTGATGTCCATGTATAGAGTCTTCTCTTGTGTTGTTGGAAGAGAGTGTTTGCTATGACCAGTGCATTTTCTTGGCAAAACTCTATTAGTCTTTGCCCTGCTTTATTCCATATTCCAAGGCCAAATTTGCCTGTTACTCCGGGTGTTTCTTGAGTTCCTACTTTTGCATTCCAGTTCCCTATAATGAAAAGGACATCTTTTTTAGGTGTTAGTTCTAAAAGGTCTTGTAGGTCTTCATAGAACCGTTCAACTTCAACTTATTCAGCGTTACTGGTTGGGCCTACTGATTGGCAATTGATGTCTAAGTTTATCATCAACATCATTACCTTAGGATTGCATCTTGATGGTCTGGATTCTCCAGCTTTATACCATCTCCACAATTCCCTGACAACCTGATAAAAATTAAAACTACCTAAATAACCAGTCACTTGTCTGTAGTACATAATTGTAACTGAATCAGTAGGTTTCTCTTTGAACATCATAGACTTAAACTAAATAGTCTCAACCTGACATGTACTAGATTTCTTAAACAGTGAAAAGAGAGGCCATTCACTGCAAAAAAGAAGTGCAAAGCCCTATGATGCTCTCTCAAATTCATGGGAGCCATGTCTAAACAAAAATAACAGAAACAAAATTCCATTTTATTTCTGTGGATAGAAAATCCACACTGTTACTATGGTGGTGGTTGTTGTTGAGCTGCTAAGTCGTGTCTGACTCTTTGCCACCTCATGGACTGTAGCCTGCCAGGCTCCTCTGTCCATGGGATTTCCCAGGTAAGAATACTGGAGTGGGTTGCCATTTCCTTCTCCAGGAATCTTCCTGACCCAGGGATCAAACCCACATCTCCTGCATTGGCAGGTGGATTCTTTACCACTGAGCCATCAGGGAAGCCCATTACTATGGGTAGGGGGACATTAACATTAATCCATATAAGGCTCTTCTAAAGTGAAGAGCACAAGTCTAGAGATTAAGAACCATGATCAGACTGCCTGGGTTTGTATCTTATAAGCAAATGTATGTTTTAGGGCAAGTTACTTAAACTTGCTGTGCCTCAATTTCTTTACCTGTAAAATGAAGATTAAGTTGTATTTAATGGGGTGCTGGGAAAACTGGTCACCTACACATAAAAGAATGAAACTAGAACACCTTCTAACATCATGCACAAAAATAAACTGAAATGGATTAAAGACCTAAATGTAAGACCAGAAACTATAAAACTCTTAGAGGAAAACATAGGGAGAACACTCTGACATAAATCACAGCAAGATCCTCTATGATCCACCTCCCAGAGTAATGAAAATAAAAATAAACAAACGGGACCTAATTAAACTTAAAAGCTTTTGCACAATGAAGGAAACTATAAGCAAAGTGAAAGACAGCCCTCAGAATGGGATACAATAATAGCAAATGAAACAACTGACAAAGAATTAATCTCCAAAATATATAAGCAGCTCATGCAGTTCAATACCAAAAAATGAACAACCCAATCAAAAAGTGGGCAGAAGATCTAGACAAACATTTCTCCAAAGAAGACATACAGATGGCTAATAAACATTTGAAAAGGTGTGCAACATTACTCATTAATAGAGAAATGCAGATCAAAACCACAATGAGATATCATCTCACACCACTCAGAATGGCCATCATCAAAAAGTTTACAAACAATAAATGCAGGAGAGGGTATGGAGAAAAGGGAACCCTCTTACACTGTTGGTGGGAATGTAAATTGATACAACCACTATGGAGAACAGTATGGAGATTACTTTAAAAACTAGGAATAAAACTACCATATAACATAGCAATCCCAGTGCTGGGCATATACTCTGAGGAAACCAGAATTGAAAAAGGCACATGTACCCCAATGTTCAGTGCAGCACTATTTAATAGCTAAGACATGGAAGTAACCTAGAGGTCCATTGGCAGATAAATGGATAAGGGAGTTGTGGGACATATACACAATGGAATATTACTCAACTGTAAAAACGAATACATTTGAGTTAGTTCTAATGAGATGGATGAACCTGGAGTCTATTATACAGAGTGAAGTAAGTCAGAAAGAGAAAGACAAATACTGTATATTAATACATATATACAGAATTTAGAAATATGGTAACAACAATCCTACACACTGGGCAGCAAAGGAGATACAGACCTAAGAACAGACTTTTGGACTTGTTGGGAGGACAGCATGGGATGATTTGAGAAAACAGCACTGAAACATTACCATATGTAAAATAGATAACCAGTGTGAGTTTTATGCATGACACAGGGCACGCAAAGTCTGTGCTTTGTGACAACCTGGAGGGACGGGATAGGGAGGGACGTGGAAGGGGGTTCCAGATGGAGGGGACACCTATCACTAAGTTATACTTATGTATAACAAAATCATCACAGTATTGTAAAGTAATTAGCCTCCAATTAAAATAAATCTTTTTTTAAAAAAAATGTATCTATACAACTTTTGTACCTATATCATACAGATGTCATAGGATTAAATGAGCTAACCTATAAAGAGCTTGAGAGAGAGCCTGGCAAGGGACAGTGCTGTGTAAGTGTCAGCTACCATGACTGTGGTAAATTCCTGCTCTAGTCCAGGTGCTTTACATTAGTGATTGCAATCGATTCCTCCAGGTAGGTGATGTATATTGTCTCTCTTTTCCTTGAAAAGGAAATGGACTTCTGAGGACATAAGTGATTTTTCCAAGATCAGGTAGTGAGTAAATGGTTGAGTTACAAATCCTAAACAACTCTTTCTCATTCCAGGCCATCTCTTCCTACTTGTGAATAGGAAGCAGTTGATGAGCTAGCCAGTTGACTTTCTCACTTTTCAATTATTTGTTCTAGTGTTCCAATAGTGAGTCTTGGCTGGGCTTGGACAGCCACGTCAACGATGCCGCATCTGCTCCTGTCCCCATTATGGCCAGCAAGAAGCCAGTGTTGTCACCCAGCATGGGGCAGCCTGCTCTGCAGGAAGCTGGCGAACAGAGGCCAGGATCAGAGGGCCCTGGTGCCAACCACTTTCTCTCCCCTATTGTCAGGGAGGCTCCCTGCAGTGGTTGCCAGTCAAGGGTATGTGATTTGCTTGCTCTTTCCCTTTCAAAATGCTTTAATTTTTTATACCATATTTAATATTTCATTGTTTCTTGTGGATGAAAGGAGAAAACCTTGTTCTGAAAAATACATAACTCCTCCTTCCACAGAAGAGACCCATCCTGGAGCAGTGCTCACAGCTGATGCTGCCAACTTCAAAAATAAACGGTTCTGATATCTTCAGAAACCAGATTTTCATATTTGTTCTCTGAAGAGCAGAGGGTACCTTTTAAATAAAACTCTCATTGTGATAAATCGCTGGTTCAAAAATAGCAGGTAGAGGCTCGGCAAGTGCAGTGGACTGGGAACCATGGGGTTGGGTAATTTGCCTATATAAACAGGAGCATCAGCAAATTCGTTGTAAGGCTCAACACATTTTAGCTGGGTGACTTCATTTCCATTATCAGGTTTGATCTCAGCAAAAGTGATTTGTTTGCCGTCTTGATCGGGATAGCTCTGGCACAGACCCATCCAATCTGCCCTCAATCTAAAGAAGAAGGGCAGATATTCATCTTCCTCATTCTATTGCAGTGTGTTTAAGCATGGCATTAACATAGTTTGCACATATTTATTTGCGACAAGGCTCAGACCTAGGAAAATCTTCTGGTTTAATTTCTTACACACAATGACTGAACACAGATTAACTTTTATGCCTAATACATGCTTAACATCAAAAGCAATTTCTTGCTACAACAGTTGGCTTTGTTTAAATGTGACCTGAAGTATGGAAGAGCTAGGAGGAATGAAGTCAGCCACATAGGAAAGTATGGCAAATGGTCATCATATCTCTCTCTAAACTCATCTGTTGTGCATTCAGCCCAGCTCCCCACTGCAGGTGACAGGAAGAGGTGATCTCAACAAGGGCCCTTAGGTAATTAATTTTTGACTTAACTCCTGGCTTGAGTCTTCTAAACCATGAGAGATGTCCTCTGGGTTATTTTTTCATGTGGAGGAGTGGAGATGTCGCCAAAAACTGAGAATGGAGTTAAGGAAAAGGGACATATGACTAGCCACAGAATGTCCACCACAGGGTGCTATTTGAGCAGGCGCATAAGGGGAAAGGTGTGAGGTTGCTGCCTCCCTCTTAGGGGCATTACTGATAGAATGCTGAGCTCTTTTCCAGCTAGAGGACCTGATGTACAGCAGAATACAGAAGAGGGGTCCGAGCCACTCCAATCTGCTCTGCCTGCCCCTCCTCCCGTGGCCACACAGACACGTTAAATGGCTGGAACTCTGGGTGTGCCATGGAGATCGTATTCCAATGTAGTAAAAAAGTGCTAAGAGATCCTTCTCGGTTCCCAGCTCTGAAAAAGGAGGACATTTTCTTTTGGCTTCTGGATCTACTCTCCACCATATCCCCTCTACCCTGGGTCCTGGGAAGTTGAAATTTTTTATGGATTGTGTCAATGGGCTCCCTTACTCTCTTCCTTCCAATTGGATTCAGTCAGTGGGAAGCACCAGCAAGAGAAAAAGACAGAAAGTAAGTGAGACAGAGGTATTTCTTTCCTGAGTCCTTCTCTGTGGGGTCACTGGAATTTGGTTGCGTCCTTCAACTAGGGGCACAGCTCCTGTCTGTTTCATCTTGTAAGCACAGGGATTAGCTTTAGAAAGGACACTTCCTGACTCTGGCACTGTGATCTGAGAGGAGGAAGCAAAGCTACTTTTGAATACAGCCATGGGGTGGAGTGACAGGAAGTTGGGAGTTCTCACCAGAGGGCATCCTTTTATTGTATGTGTATGAGGAAGGAGGTAAATGTGTTCCTGATGCACAGGAGGAGAAAGGAGGGGCGGAGTGGGCTCGGGAGGTGTGGAAAAAGCTGGAGAGAGATGACTCATAAAATGTATAAATTCAAGGCATCTTTAAAGACTGCACAGAATTAGAGAAGGTGAATTTGTAGGAGCACCAAGCTTTATGTGTATCACTGAGAAGCCTGTGAGTAGAGGCAGAAAAGGCAATCAACTGGAGATCTATAAAATTAGGAGTTTGTTGGATGTAGGAGATGAAAGGAAGACAGAGAATTGGAGACTTTGACAAGAGGGTGACTTAGGAAACTTGCTTTATAGTCGTGATGGGACTGAAGATGATGTGAGAACAGCTGAAGGAAAAAGGGAGCAGAGATCATAAAGAGACTGGAAAGCAGACATAGTGAGATTGAAGGAACGGAAAGAACATGTGACTGTGTCAAGAAATGTGAGATGTGGATGGAGGGAAGGAGTTCCTGGTAATGACAAGTTTTAGGGTCTGATCATGAAAATGGAGTAGAAGTCATTAAACTTTAAAAAGTCAGGTAATGGAAAGTGTTTTTAATCCAGAATAATACTATTTCTTGTTAACACAACTAATTTTTTTTCATAAAAATTAATTTGTTGAGAAAATTTTATTTCAGTGTGAAACTATGTATTGTGTAGAAGACACCCTTTCTGGGTTACCAAACTCTAAACTTGTCCTTTTTTATGAGCCATTTTATAACTCTATAATTATAGATGACTAATAGACTTGCAAATTATATCCTGTCTGATAAACTTTAGACTGTAAAACCCATTTTGCCTTCATTTACAATTGACTAATATACCTTCACTCCATATAAATTTGAATTTAACTTATTTTTTTGAACTGTTTATAGTATCTGCCTGATTCCCTTACCAGTTAGCAAGTACAGTAAAATCTTTAACCTGTGTTCATTTTTATGCCTATATGAAAGTCATGATTTCACTTGCACTTTAAAAAAAAATATCTTTTAACAAAGTGTATTTTTATAACAAACTGGTAAGAAAAGTAGAGTTGTTTTGCACGTTTACAAATCTTTTAAATGTCTGACATAATAGAAGACAGCTGGTTTCCCATATCTACCTTCAATCTCCTGTACTTATTTTAGTTGAAGTATATGAAGAAAATGTGACCTCACAGAGATATGTAGCTGGAAGAGGGAGGAGTATTTTAATATTCTTTTCAGATAATTGTGTATATTCTTATTAATACTGTATCAAAACTTGCCAAGTTGTAGCTTCTTAAAGGTTAGTTGCAATATGGGATCTAAAACCACTTCAATGAACTTTACATACTCTGTTAAATTATAAATTCATTGATCTGTCTTTCACTTTGAAAGGATCTTTTATTTATGCATGACTTTCTAACATCAGGCATTGGTTATTGGGAAAACATTGGTTCACGAAGTCAAGCAGATCTTCCAAATGTTGATACATCCCATGATACATATTTTTTAAAATTACATTGCTAATATCATAGTCAATCTCAAAAAAACCTTAAATATGAGGAAGCTTTCAAATTTTACAGGTGGATATGTTTTCCAAAATCCTAATTTTCCCCTATAAACTTGAATTTTACCATTAGCAACAGATACACTCAGTTATTTTCTGTGACAGGCTCACTCCCTCATTTTTAGGAAATATTTGCCAAATACTTAAGTCTACATCTAGCTTCCCTGGTGCAGCCTGTTCATCAGTAATTCCAGTAAAAATGGCATTTCACAAACAGCAACTAGTCTAGCTTACAGTTCAACAACTGCACAACAGAGAGTGATCATGGTGGAGTAGAAAGACCCTGAGCTCATCTTCACTAAGGAGAACACCAAAATCACAACTATCTGCAGAACAACTTCAATGAAAAGACCAGAACTTACCATAAAAGATCTACAACCAAGGACATAAGGAAGGAACCACAATGAGATGGGTTAAAGAGGAAGACTGGAGATATAATCAAATCCGATACTTCTGGGTGGGTAACCCACAAACAAGAGAACAATTGTAATGTAAAGGTTCACCCACAGGAGTGAGAGTTCTGAATCCCTTATCAGGCTCTCCAGGCTGGGTATCCTACACTGGGAAGTTGAGTCCCCAAGGCACTTGGCTTTAAGTGCAAGAGGACTTAATTTGGGGAGCCCCAAGGGACTATGGGAAAAAGACTTATTATTGGTCAGTCATAAGTCATGCCTGACTCTTTGTGACCCCATGGGCTATAGCTCATCAGGCTCCTCTGTCCTCTACCATCTCCTGGAGTTTGCTCAGATTTATGTCCATTGAGTCAGTGATGCTATCTAACCGTCTCATCCTCTTCCATCCCCTTCTCCTTTTGCCTTCAATCTTCCCCAACATCGGGGTCTTTTCCAGTGAGGAGGTTCTTTGCAATAGGTGGCCAAAGAATTGGAGCATTATCTTCAGCACCAGTTCTTCCAATGAATATTTAGGGTTGATTTCCTTTAGGATTGACTAGTTTGATCTCTTTCCAATCCAAGAGATCTCAAGAGTCTTCTCCAGAACCACAATTAGAAAGCATCGATTTTTCAGTGCTCAGCCTTCGTTATGGTCCAACTCTCACATCCATACATGACTACTGGAAAGACCGTAGCTTTGATTATACCAACCTTGTCAGCAAAGTGATGTCTCTGCTTTTTAATATGCTATCGAGGTTTGTCATAGCTTTCCTTCCAAGGGGCAAGTGTCTTTTAATTTCATGGCTGCAGTCACTGTCAGCAGTGATTTTGGAACCCACTCCCCCCCCCAAATAAAATCCATCACTGCTTCAACTTTCCCCCCTTCTACTTGCCATGAAGTAATGGGACTGGATGCCATAATTTTAGTTTTTTTCAACGTTGAGTTTCAAGCCTGAGAAAAAAAAGACTTCACTTTTAAAGGCCACACACAAAATCTCACATGCACCGGGACCCAGGGCAAAAGCAATAATCTGATAGAAGCGTGGGCCAGACCCACCTGCTGGTCTTAGACAGTCTCCTGGAGAGAAGGGGGGCAACTGCAGCTTACCCTGGGGAAACAAACACTGGTTTCAGACATATGGGAACATTCTACTTTGTCAACACTGAGACTGGTGGCAATGAGCATCTTGGCTCATTAGCACCAAGACCTGCCCCCACCCAACAGCCTGTAGGCACCAGTGCTGGGATGCCTCTGGCCAAACAACTAACTGGATGGGGACATAGGTCCACCCAACATCAGACAGACTACCTAAAGACTTCTTGAGCACTCAGCCACCTCTAGACACCTCCCAAGGCACAATCTTTCCTACCAGAGGTCAGAGACCCAGTTCAATCACCAGTGGGCAGGCAGTGACTTCTCCCTCCAGGAAGCCTGCACTAACCTCTAGACCAGCCTCAACCAACATGGGGGAAGATACCAAAAGCAAGAAAACTATGATCCCACATCCTGCAGACCAAGTCCACAGATAGCAAGCCAGACCCTACCCTGGGACCAGCTGGCCCTGGCCCTGTCCACTACCAGGTCAACACAAGCTTCAAAATACCCTGAACCCCATACCCAACTGTGCCATGAACCAGCCTCCCCACCAGTGATCTAAAATGAGCTCTAGGATAACCTGGGCCCTGCACCCATGTTCCAGGACCCAGACCTGTCCACCAGTAGGCCAGCACTAACCCCAAGACCTCACTTCACCTGCCAGTGGATGGGCAGCAGCTTCAGAGTCTTTGGGACCCTGACTCTACCCACCAATGAGCCAGTGGTAACCCCAGATCCCCCTGGGGTTGTGCAGCCAGCCGCCTCATGACTAGGCCCCATTAAACAGCAGCCAGCAGCATACACACAAGGCAGAGCCTGGCAACCACCTACCAGACTTGGGGACAAACCAAGCCTACCAGACTGCCCACATAGTTAGCCCACCACAACAGAAGGACCCATGCAGCCTTCTTAGGGGGAAACCTAAGACCTTAAAACTTGGGTGATGAGAAGGGAAGACATTGCTGGGACACAGGGCATCTCCTACAGAAAGCTACTTCTCCAAGGTCAAGAAATGTAACTAACCTACCACATACATAAACATGCAAACAGAAACTTAGACAAAGTGAGGCTGCAGAAGAACATATTTCAGATGAAGGAACAAAATAAAATCCCAGTAGAACTAAGTGATATGGAGACAGGCAATCTACTTGAGAAGGAGTTCAGATGATCACAAAACTTGGGAGAATCCCATAGAAGCACAGAGCAAGAAGATAGAAGTTTTTAACAGAGTTAGAAAATATAAAGAGCAACCAAATAGAGATGAAGAATAACATAACTAAATGAAAAAAAACACTAGAAGGAATCAATAGTAGACTAAATGATTCAGAAGAATGAGTCAGTGAGCTGGAAGACAGAGTAATGGAAACCTCTGTTGCTGAACAGAAAGAAAAAAGAATGAAAAGAAATAAGGACAATTTAAGAGACCTCTGGGACAACATCAAGTGGACTACTATTTGCATTATAGGGGTTCAAGAAGGAGAAGAGTCAGGGTGAGAAAATATTTGTCCAGGAAGCACACAGAATCCCATACAAGATGAACCCAAATGAAAAAAATTAAAGATGAAGAGAGAATATTAAAAGCAGAAAAGGAAAAGCAACAAATAGCAAACAAGGGAACTCTCATATTTCAGCAGAAACTCAGCAAGCCAGAAATGCATGGCATGATATATTTAAGGTGATTAAAGGGAAAAACCTACAACCAAGAATATCCTACCCAACAAGGCTCTCATTCAGATTTTGATGGAGAAATCAAAAGCTTTACAGACAAACAAAATCTAAAAGAATTCAGCACCCAACCAGATTTACAATAAATGCTAATGGAAATTCTTCAGATGAAAAAGAAAAGGCTAGAACCAGGAACAAGACAATTACAAAGTGAAAAAAGCTCACTGGCAAAGGCAAACATATAGTAAAGGTAGGAGATCATCCACACACAAAGTTAGAAGGGACGTTAAAAGACAAAAGCGGTAAAATCACCTGTATCTACAATAAGTAGTTAAGAGATACACAAAACAATCAGACATAAGATACGACATCAAGAATACAAGAATGATGATGGGAGGAGAGTACAAATGCTGGGTTTTAAAAATGCATTTGAAGCCAAGAGATCAGCCACTTAAAACAATCATGCGTGTGTGTGTGCTAAGTTGCCTCAGTCATGTCTGACTCTTTGCAACTCTGTGGATTGTAGCCCACCAGGCTTCTCTGTCCACGGAATTTTCCCAGCAAGAATACTGGAATGGGTTGCCATTTCCTCCCCCAGAGGATCTTCCCAACCCAGGGATCAAACCCATGTCTCCTGTGTTTCCTGCACTGCAGGCAGATTCTTTATCTCTGAGCCACCAGGGAAGCCCCCTAACAGATACAAAAGGACAAATTACACAATAATTACACAATTTCCTGAAGATAAAAACTATATTTCAGTATTTTATGTTTACTTCTCATGTGGTCACATAGACTACTAAAAAGACCTACACTGAAGGACTGAGATTTAAAACTAATAATTTTTATTATTTCGAAAAGGACATTCTCAAGGATCTTGAAATTTTCTTTACTGTGAACAGGAGGAAGTGAAGAATCCAACAAGTACCAGTTTAGTGTCACTGTCTTGATTCATTTTAAAGCATCAAGATGTTTGTCCAGTATTGCTTTTGCATCATTAGTGCAAATATCAATTTGTTAGAAAAACAAATAATGTTTTAATGTTATTATGAAAGTATATTTGCTCTTATGGACACCCTGGGAGAGTCTCAGGGATTCCCAAGGGACCACAAACCACACTTTGAAAACCATGGCCTTACCAGATTCTCTTGTGTTTTTTTTTTTTAACTGAAGTAGATCTTTTTAACAGAGGTAGATATGAAGAAAGCTTTGTGAAAGACTGCAGGACAGTCCAGGGAAGGAGTAAGAATGGAGAAGAATTTTTCCAGTAGCTCCTATCTCTACTGGTCAAAGTTTTGCCCCAGAAAGCATCAAGTCTGCACTGCTAGTTTTCTAATATCTGGGTGCCTCGCCTTTTCTCAGGGAAGCCCCAGGATGGAAGGTGAGTTACTGTGCCCACATGCAGATAGTAGGTGAAGCTCTACTTGGAAACAGGCCATGTAGAGCAGATCACTGTAGTGCATCTGGGGCAAAGTTAATGGTTGGAAAAGGTAAGGCCAAGAGGCTCTGGCCTTATGTGGAAAAGGTACCTGAAATAGGAAGTTAACTTGCCCATAATAGTAAGACTTTAAAAATCATCGGCTCCCTAAGAATTTGAGCAGCATGGAAGACATATTGGATACAAATATTCATACTGGCAATAATTTACAAAGTCATATTGCATTATTCTCCAACAACATTCAGTGGTCCTAATATGAGAAGGATGTAACTACACTGCTGATATGACTAAAGATTTCTGGGATAGGATTAGTGAAAGATGAAAGGAGGTGAGGCTATAGGTGAGAAATGAAGTGACTAATCATAAAATGTGGACATAACAAACAAGGAATCATATTTCAGGGTGGGCCCAAAATAATCAGAGAAATGAACTGGAAGCCCTAACATATTTGAAATCTCATTGAGTGGGAAAGAATTAAAGAATAAAAGTGGAAGGATACAAAATTGAAATTACAAGACAGTATATTGAAATTTATTATTTTGGTAGGGAAATACTTTGGCAAAATGAAGAATCATTCTTGAGCCATGGAAATGAATTTATGAAGCAGAATCAAAATGAAAATTCCATTTGATTTAATATTAAAGATGGATATATTGACCACATAGAAGTCTCTCAGGATGATAGTAAGATTTGAGGGAGTAGAGTGAAGTGAATAAGAGATACAAGATGGTAAAACTGTCAATGAATATAGGAAAGTGAACTAGAGGTTGGTAGACCCAGCAATAAGAAGGAAATGGGGGTGGGGAGCTGGCATTCACTAATTCTATTGTCTAGCTGGACTGAGTATCAGTTGTTCACCAGGCACGACACTAGGTGCAGGGAACACAAAGATGAGCAAGACAGTCCCATAACCTAACAGGGAAACAAACAGGAAAACAAACATTATAATACAATAAGGTATGTGTTTTAATTAATGTTTAATACAACAAGCTTAGGAGGTCATAGTAGCAGGTACTGAAGTTAAATCTTGAAATTGAATTGATTTAGAGTTTTGCAGGTGAAAAGAGAAGGAAAAGAACTCAAAGTAGAAGGGAGAACACAATCATAGCCAATCACTGAGAGACAGATTCAGCAGAGAGAGACTAAGAACAGTGGAGGAACTTGATTACTTTGATAACTTTTAAAATACATTTAGCATGTGTTGTGTGTTATTTAGAAATTCTTTCAAGTTTTTTTATTTTTGTTGCAATGTATAAATATATATATATATATTTGAATGTATAATTTAATTATAAAGATAATTCACACTTTCAGTTTGTTTATTTTCTTGGCATTCACATTTTTTAGCTCTCAGGAGTTCTGAAAAAGGATTACAGCAGCTAGTCATTACAGGATCATCCATCTCACCTCAAACCTGGGGGTGTGATGGGAGATCATAGATCTCTTCAAGACAAAGACTGAGCACTCTGTTCCAGGATCTATAAGTTAGAAATGCTCAGTCAAGAGTACTGAGCATTTGTATAAGAATATTATGCATGAAAATCAAGAGTATTATTTTTAGAATTGTCTGCTTACTTTAAAGGATATATTCTGGTTGCTTCCCCCTTCTTTTGCAATTTTTAAAGGAAGATTACTCGTTTTATTTTTATGGCATTGGTTTCACTTCCAATTTTTAAAGAAACAACAGAAAAAGGAAAACAGCCTTGTAAACTATCATTAGTCCTTTAAAATGGTCCTGTGGATAAATAATCAGATGGTGAGGGCCTTGAAGACTTTTGCTCTGCCTATAAATGGTCACTAGCTGATGTGCTTCTCAACATCATTCTCCTACATTCAGTTTTAGAGCAAATAGTAGAGACAGCACAGGATGGGTGATAGAGTATAGTGACCTGATTTAATGTCCTGAGTTCCATTCTGGCTGCATAACTAAGCTAGGCACTGGCTACAGGCAGATTTCTGTCTTTCCAGAAATTCATTTTCTTCCTCTATAAAATTAGGCTTGAGTGTAGTTTTCATTGGAGAAGGCAATGGCACCCCACTCCAGTACTCTTGCCTGGAAAGTCCCATGGACGGAGGAGCCTGGTGGGCTGAAGTTCATGGGGCCATGAAGAGTCGGACACGACTGAGCTACTTCACTTTCACTTTTCACTTTCATGAATTGGAGAAGGCAATGGCAACCCACTCCAGTGTTCTTGCCTGGAGAATCCCAGGGACGGGGGAGCCTGGTGGGCTGCTGTCTCTGGGGTTTCACAGAGTCGGATACGACTGAAGCGACTTAGCAGCAGCAGTAGTTTTCATGGGGTAGACCTGAACGCCTGAAGATCATAGGACTCAGTCAGCAGGGATGACTTGACAGAGCTGTGACATTCTTAGTGTGCCCTCGGGAGCTATAACCAGTCCCACAAGGACCTTCCCAGGCTGCTCCCTGACTGTGGTTTGCCTGATCCTGGATCCTCTGCTTAGTTCCCGCATCACCTGCCTGTGTGTCCCTCAACATCCTCTTCCCCCAAGAGGCTCTGTGTCTTTCATTAAATTCCCAAAGTGACCATGATCCAGTAAAAAAAGTGGGGGGAAAACCTTGTTCTGCCAGATCTACAGGATCGCTGCAACCAGCTTCCAGCTGGAAGCATGGAATAGGCAGGTGAGGAAGAAGTCTATTCAGCCAGTCAGACACAGTTCCTTTGGAGGAACCTGAGGAGGCTTCTTGATGTCAAGCTAGGGGTCTTGTTCATCACATTTTACCATGTACAAAAGCAAACACTACAATCAAGAATGTTAAAGAGTACATTCTTGAACATACATTTGTGAAAGATTTTGTTACATCACCTGTCTCTCAGTAAATGTTTCTTAATTTGAGGAAAGGCCTGGAAATAACTGACCTGTAACCCAGAAGAAAATCCAAAGGATTTTCATAACCTGCAATAACATGCCTGTAACCCAGAAGAAAATCCAGAGGACTTTCATACACTGAATCTCATATCATTGGTCAAGTGAATCCAAAATAAGGAGAGTACTTTATATGATTGTTAAGGTGCTTCCTCAGGGACCCAATCTCTCATCACAGAGAGGTCAAGGAAAATTGACTCAAGGAGGTCTCTCCAAGGACAGAATTCCAATGGCTTATCAGTATATTTCACTTCAGACAATGCACTTACATTTACACCTCAGTTTCCTCATCAATGAAATGAAGTTCAGAAGAGATGAGTGCTTCTCAATGTATGACCGTGAAACTCCCTGCACAGAATCATCTAGAGTTTCTAGATTTAAACTTAAAACCTTTCCAGATGAGCCTCAGATACTTTATACTAAAGGAGAAAGTTAAACACAAAAGGTGCCATGCTACATGATTACATTTATATGACATTGAAGTAAAGGCAAAGTTACAGAAAAGAAAGCAGACTGAGGGCTGCCTGGAGGCCGTGGGTAAGGGAGGAGAAAGATGGATTGCAAACGGGGTACAACACAACTTTGTGGGAGTGATGCAACTGTTTTATACTGTGATTGCAGTGGAGGTGACATAACTGTGTACAATTACCAGAATTCATCAAAGTGTACATTTTAAGTGAACGAATTTTACTGTAGGAAACTATATTTTATCCAAAAATTTCCAAATTCCTGGACCTTATTAAAATCTGAATTTCTAATAAGCTCCTATGGTGAATGTTTTATTCACTAAAATTTGGGAACTACTGAGTTTAATCATTTATTCATCCCTTACAAATTTAGGATTCCATAAAACTCCAATTTGGCTGACAGTGGCAAAGCGTTACTTAATGTCAAAGATAGATGACAAAGGATATTTTTAGCTGTTCTGAAGACTATGAAAAATATGAAAGACTAAGAACTCTAAAAAGTTAAAAGAAAAAATTTTTTAAGCTTGGCAAACCTCTGTCTAGAGGACAAATTTAGAAGGAGTCAGTGTGTGGGTTAGGAGGACTTTGAGCATTGGTTGTGATACCTGTGCCATGCCTGGACAGAGAGTTCCTTTGCCTCTCTGATGAATACATGTACATCTGCTGTATAGAAGAACACAGGCTTTGAGAGCAAGATGAGCCAACACAGGCATTAGTATGATTTTGCTCTGCCTACCAGCATCGTTCTCATTCCTGCTAGTCTGAGTTTTAAATAATTTTAATAAGCGAACTCGTTTCCAAGTCTCCAAGGCCTATTTTATTGTTAGAGAAACACAACACGATGGCCTGCCGAAGGTCTTGGAACAGAGCTAATCACCCCAGAAGAGCTGAGCAAGGAAAGGGCTGGAATTCCAACTCTTCTGCCACTCGTGGATTATGACATCATCCAAGTTAATTGATCGCATTCCTCTCTACCTTTCCATTTGGGACCATGCATTGTTCAGAATTTTTTTTTTTTGTTAATCCAAAACAAAAAGTACTCACCCTCTGGAGTGGTGCCCTGGCGTGAGATCACGTTATTGATGGCTAACTGCTGTCAACTACTGGAGAGGGACCACAAGCTGCCAGCTGTTGCCTGGTAACGGCCTCAAAGTGGGCAGACGAGACCATGAGAAGGTCCAAAAATCAAAGAGGATTTCAACACTTGGAGTATAATAAATGAGTGGTTCCTTAACAAACAAAAATATGGAAAGAAAGAATGCACGAAGGCCCAAATGGGAAGCAATGAACTTGGAATGAACAGGCTTAAGTATATAAACTCATCATAGTCCTCTTTGGTCAACAGAGGAAAGGTGGACCTTGCAGTCACTCTCTCCTGCCTCCTTGGCTGCCTAGCTACTTGATTTTGTCCTCCTTCCCTCTCTGCCCCTCTCTTCCTGCTACCTTCACTCTCTTCCCTTAGTCAACAAAAGTCAGCACCCTTTAAACAGAACCAAAAGAAGACTGGAAAAATACAATGAATACAAAAGACAGTTCCTTAAAAGGAGCTTGTAATCTTGTGGGAGAATCCGATAGCTATACAGTGACAGTTAAATATAAAAAGTGCTCAGTGAACCTAAGTGCCCAGGAGCCCAAGGAAGCAAGTGCTTTGCTCTCCTTACGGACGTGTTCTCACTTTCTAACAGTGGTTCTCAACCAGTGGACATTTGATGGTATCTGGAGACACATATGGCAAAAGGACTAGACAGCAGAGAGAATTCAAATGATGATACAGGTCTGACAACTGTGAAAAAAGGAGAGGGAAGGAAGGCAGATTGAGCAGAATGAGCCTCAGACGTAAGGCAGCTCTGGAAAAGCTGTGGTCAGGCTGGTGAGGAGCCCCTGTGCACATCCTGCTCCTCTGAGTCCTGTATCAGGCGGGAATGGCCCTTCTCTAGTCTCCCCATTTGCCCATCCACAGAGGTGCTGACAATGCTCTCAAGAGCTTCCTTCTAGAAAGGACCTCTGTGGCCACCACAAACAGACTATGACTGTGTTGTTAAGCAGAGTCTATTAAAGGTCTCCATTTCCCTTCCAAAAAGCTAAGTTGCACATCTGCACAGAATGAGGAGAATGTAAAATTGAAATTTTTCTTCCCAAAGCCTTTTTGTTCATAAAGCAACTGACCTGAATTTTTGTTGCATGTGTCCATACAACACTGGAAGAGAGACTTGTCCTCTTGTGTCACAAATTAAGTGGAGAAAAGTTATGACTATATGCCGCCAGTACTGCTGCTAAGTCGCCTCCGTCGTGTCTGACTCTGTGACTACGTTCCTCCTCTGTCCATGGGATTCTCCAGGCAGGAGTACTGGAGTGGGTTGCCATGCCCTCCTCTAGTATGTGCCACTTTGAGAGCACAGTTTCTGCCCCTGGAATGTCAGTTAACAAGAAGGATCAGAACACACACACACACATACACACACACACACACACATACACACACGTTATTCTATAATGATTACCTATTATCTCCACAGCATATTGGCTGTAGGTTGTTGAAGCCACCCTGCTCTGTATAGCCCATTACCAAAGGAGCAGCTTCAACTCCAGGATCCTAGTCTTTCAGATGTCTAAAGAATCCTCTCTTGGCAAATAATGAAAAGCCATACTGGAAATACTTAATATTTTGTGTCATTTTATCCGGAAGAATACAATGGGACAGTGAAACTCCTTGACTACTTTCAGTCTCTCTTGGCATCTTGATTTTCGCAGGTCTAAAACAATGTCACCTGGGGAGCCACCTGACTTCTGTACTTGCCCCTTCAAGGAGAACATGGTTCTCCTGTTGTGTTGTTGATTGCACTGAAGCCTGCTGGGTTCCTCAGGAAATGATGCGACCATATTCCAAACAGAAACCTTGGCCCCTGCCACCAGTCAGAACATGCTGTCCCTGTGATTAATGCAAAGTGTACTCAGTCACAAAGAAGACCCCTACTGCTGGCAGCTGGCGTTTGGACCCATTGACTGTTGGATGATAAGGAGCCACTCCAGTGTTGTGGATTTAGGCATAAGATGTGGAATGTGACACAGTCCTGGGTGGAACTTCATAAATCCCAACTGTCAAGAGTAACTCTGATAAAATAGAAGGGAGAAAGTAAAACAAAGAAAGAGGGAGATCCTGCATTTATGTGTGCTGGTTTGCTTACTTCTCATCCTCTTTGTTATGTTTTGAGGAAAGTAACTAGCATTAAAGCTCACAGTGAGAGTCTCTAGTTCACAACCAGCTTCAGGAAATTGGAAAAGAACAGAATGCAGTTCTGCCAGTAAGTTCAGCTCCGGGCACTAATGAAATCCTATCACATGAATTCATGAAATTCCCAAGGGGAAGTGACCCCATATCAGGTGCTCTCCTCTGGGGCACATCACACACAGGGTAGTTTATAGGAAAAATCCTAAGTACCCAGCTCTCATGTATCAGAAATAGCTAGGGAGCTGAGGAAGTGGGAGCTTCTTATAGTATTATTTTTCCAGAGGACTCAGCATATTTATTTTATCTGGAAATGATTTCCCGGAAAGAAAAGCTACTGCGCTCTGCCTTGTCAATGTCAGAAGACTTATCATACACAAACACTCAATAATGACTTTAAAAAGTGATTATGAGTGGTGCATTGCTTGATGCAGCACACACTACAGTAATAATCCAAATTGCCTGTGACTTATGAGTATATTTGGCAACAACCACTAGTTCCCACTGTAGTGTGAAATTAACACCACAGACTGTAGCTGTGGCATTTATTGAGCACAAGGGAGCTGATTATAGCCTCATAAATTCAAAGGCAACCTCTGCTATTACTTAATTAGAATCAGTATCTGTGCATAAATTACAGTAGCAATAACTAGTACTGTTAGAGTTAAAGATTTGTCAGCTTCCTTATTATACAACAACCCCCTATTTTTCCACATAAACCTATAATTTAGGGAGGTTGTAAGTTGTCTGTAAAAATGGTTCAGAGGGGAAAATTGGCACAGGGTATCCTGGAGGCCACTCGTGTTTTGTTTCTAAGTAAATTTTTAAAATATTAATCTTGTGCTATTGCTTTTTTTAAAGACTAAAATACTATATCTCTAATCCATCCCTAGTAATAAATTATCTTGGCTACACATGCATGTTTTAATAGTACAAAACATTATTTTAAAGCTAGTGTTGCCTTGGCACTTTTCCTTCTAGGATGCTTTGTATTTTCTTAACTAGTATAAATCAAACTTTATACACACACTCCTAGTGAACTTTAGATTATGACCCTCCAAATCTATTTTTATTCTTTGCTAATGTGTATAATACTTTTACATAGTTGTAATCAATATGTGCATTTTCTTTTGGATCCAGCTTTTAAATTTTTGACTTACTGCTTTTTTTATATGCACGTGAGCCCCAACAATACAGTCCATGTATGCCTCAGTATTCTATCAGTTAATCTAGAACATGTTAGAAAGATAAAATCAGAGTCGCATAATATCTTTGCATCATGCAAATATGTGTTCCAGCTTAAAAGGTAATTTTTAGCTATAGGAGAGCCAGTTGTGAGTCATCCGGAAAACAGTTGATCAAGAATATGCTACGGGTCCACGAAATAATATGAAACCATTAGTTTTTTGGCCCTATACTGTATTTTTAAATATCACTGGGCTAAATTAACAATTTTTCAACTGGGTGTTTTTTCACTCTGTACATACTACCTGTTTCACTTACAAAGTTAGAGGCACATCATTTATAAAATGAGAAACTGCATATAAAGAGGCAGGATAGCTTTCTTTCTGCTTTAGTTATAGTTAATAACATTTTTTTTATCCTCCAAGTGTGTATGATCAAGCTTTTAGTAGTACAATATTTTTAATTTTTTAAACATTATTTTACTTATTTATTTGGCTGTGTTGGGTCTTAGTCATGGCACACAGGATTGTCCTTGCATCATGTGGGATCTTTACTTGTGGCGCATGGACTCCCTAGTTGTGATTCCAGGGCTTCAGTACTTGCAGCACATAGGCTCAGTTGCTCTGCAGCATGTGGGGTCTTTGTTCCCAGAGCAGGGATCAAACCCACACCCCCTGCATTGCAGAGCAGATTCTTAACCACTGGAGTACCAGGGAAGTCCCGGTACAATAGTTTTTAAAATCACACTTTGAAACTGTCTTTGTACAAATGCATCAGGCAGATTATTTGAAATATAGAACATACTATTGCTAATAATGGGCTTCCCCAGTGACTCAGTGGTAAAGAATCTGCCTGCAGTGCAGGAGATGAAGGAAACAAAGGTTCAATCCCTGGGTTGGGAAGATTCCTTGGAGGAGGGCATGGCAACCCACTTCAGTATTCTTGCCTGGAGAATCTCATGGACAGAGAAGCCTGGCAGTCTGCAGTCCACAGGGTCACAAACAGTCAGACATGACTGAAGCAACTGAACATGCATTGCTAATTTTAAATTATTATTATTGTTGTTATTTTTCTTTCTCAGAAATGTTTTTCCAGCTACATTTCTCTGGTGGTTGTTGGGGTGTGGGTGTCCTAGTGTTAACAAGATAAAGTAAACAAATACTTTTTTATCCATACCAAGAAATAATCATCATTTATTCTGGGCAGGTGAAAAGGTAAACAGTTGTTTTCAAGCGTGCACTTGACTGTTCCCAAGGACTGATTATATAAAACTTTAAAAATTCAGGGGAAGATTTTAGCAAAGTGATTCAACTATTGTATAGCCTGGTGGCTCAGTGGTTCAGCTGATTCAACTATTGATATCACAATTCACTTGCTTTGCTGTATAGGTTATCTAGCTGACCCCAAAACGTAAAACCAGGCTGACCCACCCACACACTGTACAGATGATGGCAAGCAAGAATGGGTTTCTGGACATTGTATCAGCATATATTGATGACTGGGCTCATGAATTTGGCTGCTTAAGTGACAGAATTAGGTTGGCTCTGTTTAATCTCATCAAATACTTATAAACTGTTATGATGATGAGTGGGGAAAAATATTGCTGGACGATGGAAGCTGTAATAAGTGTGGGTATGGAAATGCAGAGAAATTACTGCAAACAAGCTCAATTTATCCAGAGAGAGGGCAGAATATGGAATTCTGTCTGCCTGGAATAATTTCTGGGCTTCTGATATGACCTTGCTAGCTAAAAAAGAAGGAAAAGGGCATTCTTATTTTATCTTTTATGCTAGAAGTCATCACTTAAAACATTGAAGGACAATATAATTGCAAACAATGCTAAGGGGGGTCTATTTTAAGAAAGTTAGACCATCTTAGTTTTGGAAGGAAAGTTAGAGGGAGATTAAATTTAACCCAACTCAATCCAAGTCAATAAGATATTTACAAGTATCTCATCTATAGTAGTTTTTACCCACGGCATTTCCTCTTTTGACCTCTGCCTTTCTCCAATAATGAAGGACAGGGAAGCATGGAGTGCTGCAGTTCGTGGGGTCTCAGAGAGTTGGACTCGACTTGGTGACTGAACAACAACTCCTTCAATCTGCTGGGATATGAGTGTGAATGCAAATGGCTGAAGCCTGAGGAAGATCAGGTAACTGAACATAATGGAGGGGAGTTTGATAAAGAAGTTGGGGAGAAAAGAAAGTGAGAGTGGGAAAAAATTCCTCACATAGTAAGACTTTGGAGAAAGACTGGGAAAGGAGACATTCTCTAAGACGATATATTGTGTGATGTGCTTTATAACCTTGAGAGACTACCAGGAAAGATTTGCCTCCCATAAAGGCTAATTTTGAGTCAGATTAATGCTTCTATTGGGTATATCAGCAAGCTAAGATGGACCATGAGGGTTGCCTACAGGTTTATATCTTAGAAAAATGAGCTTGGGATCCTTTGCCTTGTGCATATTTTAGCAGGAAGACAATAAAAAATAATAGAAGGGCACTCAATCATGGAGGAGTCAGATAATGCATTTTTGGGTAAGGTTGACAGACTTAGCAAATAAAAAAATCCAGGATGTCCAGTTGGATTTGAGTTTCAGATACACAACAAATAATTTTTATCATAAATATGTCCCAAATATTGCATGGGGCATACTTATACTAAAATTGTTTATCTGAAATTAAAATTTAACTGGATACCCTAGATTTTTATTTGCTAAGTCTGGTGATCCTAACACAGAGTCAAACAAAGATAGGCAAGAGGGGTGTCAAATGGGCAGTGTCTATTCCATTTCTGAAATCGGAACATAATTCTGGTAGTGTTACTGGTTGTCACTCTGCTTTGAAAAAATTAGATTTTTTTTAGTAAGGAATATGAATGCTACTAAGTACTAGATGTCTGGTAAGAAGGATAGCATGTTAATATGACATGATGAAGGCCCAAATGCATACAATTTAGAATTCATAAAACTCTATTTCTTCCAAAGCTGATTTAATATAGTTTATCACCAAAAGCCACAAAGCCCCATATGACTTTCTAATTTATATAAAGTAGAATTTCTATAATGTGCTTTTTGAATTTGCCTAAGTATACATCTGCATTTGTCGAATTTCCAAATCCACAGTATACTAAGAGAACTGGTTGTCACATCAACCTTCACATGCTATACTGAGAATATTTTACTTTTTCTTAATTTTTAATGAAGTCAATTACAGAATAAAGTCAAATAAACATTGCTGCAGAAAATAGGGAAATATATTTAGCATGTCTTCTAATGTACATGGAATAAGACTAACCAAACTTAGCCGTAAATATCCCTCTGTGTGTGTGTGTGTGTGTGTGTGTGTGTGTGTACTCAGTCGCTTCAGTCATGTCCGACTCTTTGCAACCCCATGGACCATAGCTCACCAGGCTCCTCTGTCCATGAGATTTTCCAAGGAAGAATACTGGAGTGGGTTGTCATTTCCTTTTCCAACAAATATCCCTGTTGGCACCTTATTACCAAAGATGTGACATGCAGGAAATAACTATTAAAAGATACTGCCTTTGCTCCCCTGGTTCAAGAATCACATTGAATTCATATTCATCAAAAAGCCACAAAGCACACTAGGCTGTATTACAGGGATGTGTCTTTTGGGTGAGAACACTGTTTCTAGGAGCACTTGATCCACAAAATTTCTGCATATCTAAAACTTATTTTCAACTCCTATTGACACTAATATTTTAAATAGACAATCTGTTACTATAAATTAGGAATTATAGTTTTTTCCTCTTAATAAGGAAATACAATCCATACATTCTGTTGCCAGAGATGCCAGGTCAATTTTGTCAAAGGACCTTTTACTACACTCATCTTCTCCCTTTGCTTTCAAAGGTCCTATGAATATCAGTCTGACAGTGAATCACTGTTACATATATACTTCCTGCAAGAATAATAATGATGGTGATTAGTAATATGAGAATGAAGGTGATGATGATGCTATCACAGCAGACATTTACTGTTTCGGCTTACTCAAGCATTCCTTTGCACCATTCTTTTGTAGCTATATCTCCTTTTCCTTTAGGAATTGCTATCTCCCTATCCAAATGGTTTTGGTGAAAATGTCAATTACATAGTACAACACACTCATCCATTCATGCATATACATATGTATCTCAGAGATGGTTTCAGCAATGGTCAAGTGATTTAAGTCAGACCAACCTGAGTTTTAGGAACTTCTGCTTTGGGGAAGTTGCCTTCAAAGACACTATAAGATACTTCATAGACACTGAATGAAAAAGATGTCTTCTCTTTCCTCAGGAGTTACTGAACTGAAATTATGAAGACCTAAAATTATCTCTGGTCATGTCCCTGTTCCCATTTAATAACTCATTTATAGTAGTGGTCATAAAGCCAATGGCTATCAGGGAAGCAGAGGTAACACTCTCAAACTTCCTGGAGCCTCCAAGGTCAGTCCTTTACCTCAACACCCCATTTTAGCTCCATGACACATGAACCAAAAAATTCCATTTTTTCTTAAGCTAATCTAAGGATTAAATAAAATAGCTACCATTTATCGAGAACTATTGTAATGCTCGAAACCATATATAGATATGAAATAAATAGGTAGAGTTGGAACTTTTATGCACATGAAAACTCTAGATGACAAGTGGAAGAACCCTGTTGTAATCATTATTCTCAAAATACACAATACATTTGATACAAATAATTTAAAAGATAATTTTTTTCCTTCTACTGTCTATTCAAAATGTACTCATGAAAGGAGCCTACCTCTTTGTAGACTGTTTCAATAAATTCTCAAGGAAGATACTAATTGGCTAGACTTGGGTCATATTCCTATATCAGCAGCAACCACTGTGGCCAAGTACTCTGGTCCTCTGTGTCATGGGAGCATTCCTATTCCCAAACCATGTAGGATAAAAATAGGAAAGGGTGGTTCCCTAAAGAGATGCTGTGCAGACCAAGAAAATAAACAGATCACAATAATAGCATCATTTCATTTATTCCTCCTTCTCATTCTTAGGAAGTAATATCTACCTTTATCTTTCAGAAGAAAATATACCCTTATAAAAGTCAGTCATTTGTTCAAGTTACTTGGTTAGTAAAGAGAAGTTGGCTTTCAAACCCAGGTCTATCTCATTCCATAGCTCCCTCTCTCTTCTACCATGATGCTGTCTGGGAGGATAATGGCAGGAGATTCTAGGCTTCACTGCTACCTGATTGCCTCTGGTGGCAGCAGCAGAGAAGTTGGCACATGGCTGCATGGGGTTACGGAGTGAACTTTTGGGAAGAAACTGTTCATCAGATTTGGAACCGACCAGTTCCTGTCCAGAAAAAATGACGAGGTGATTCTAAGAAGAAAAAGAGTTTCAAGTAGTGCTTAATGGAGACAGCAGGCTCCAAGGAATCTGCTCCATGGATGGGGGACAGAGGAAAAGGAAGACTAAGTCATCAGACAGTCAAATACCAAATCAATAAGCAGAATGGTTGAAGCAAAAGGATTTGGATGAATCTAGGCAGCCTCAGGGCTCAGGAGGCATTAAAAGTACAGTACTTCCTAGGATGATCCTAAAAAATTATTTCCTCTCTTTTGGTTCCTAAAGAAGCTCCAAACATTCAATTCCTCCCAGAGTCAAGAGTTATCATCCAGGAATGTTTTTTCTTTTCTACAACATTTAATCAGGGGGTGAGCCCAGGATCCACAAATTAAAGTGTGAGTCTCTTCGTTGCTTTATGCATGAGAAGAACTTGTGAGGGCAGTCAGGCTGCCAGAGCAAAGAAAGGAATAGGTGGAAGATGTGTGCAGAGGCTGTTTACCAATTAGTAGAGTAGCATTCCCATATTTTAACAACCAATATGACTATTGTTGGTGTTCGTATGCTCACTAGAAGCTCTGACTTCTCTCCTTTCCTCATGAGAGTCAGAAGCCAGCAGCTCCTTTTCACTATACCCCCATACATCCTGCCACCAAGCCTCTTGGAAGTTCGATCCATTCCAGGTACACCAGAAAATAAGAGGCTGAAATCCAAACAGACAACTGTTCAAATGTGGCCAAAGCAGGTTCTGAACATTTTCTAGACATGAAGGCATTTCTCTGATGTTTGTTCCCATTAATCTTGCCTCTTTTTCTTTTGTTTAGGGTCTCTATCTGTCTCCGTATTTCACTAGGGGGCTGAATTTGAACAAAAGGCTCACACCAGATGCTCATGCATATTTCTGCATGTGTACTTGAAAGGGAACCCTTTGAAAGGAAGTAGTCTCTGCTAGGCCAAGCTGTGGGACAAGAAAATGAAGCCTGATAGATTGGAATGAAGGACAGAGGGATAGACAGGCACAGGAAAAAGAGGGGGAGAGTTGGGAGGGAGTTGGAATGTCAGCTATGCCTGTTAGACACAAATGCAACAGGTCAGGATCAAATAATTAGAAAAACCAAAAGCAAATGACAAATGGGAAATACAGAGGAGACAGAATCCAAGATGCAGAAAAGTGTCTAGAAACCATATTTCTAGGTCCTCAGTGGAAGCAGAGCAGTATAGATATTGCACCATAGTCAAGACATTTCATGAACTGAGCTGCAGACCACCTGGTATATCAGCCCTCACGGCACTTAAATTCTTTATGTTTATACAGTTCAGTTCAGTTCAGTCACTCAGTCGTGTCTGACTCTTTGGGACCCCATGAATTGCAGCACACCAGGCCTCCCTGTCCATCACCAATTCCCGGAGTTCACTCAAACTCACGTCCATTGAGTCGGTTTGCCATCCAGCCATCTCATCCTCTGTCATCCCCTTTTCCTCCTGCCCCCAATCACTCCCAGCATCAGAGTCTTTTCCAATGAGTCAACTCTTCGCATAAGGTGGCCAAAGTACTGGAGTTTCAGCTTTAGCATCAATCCTTCCAAAGAAATCCCAGGGCTGATCTCCTTCAGAATGGACTGGTTGGATCTCCTTGCAGTCCAAGGGACTCTCAAGAATCTTCTCCAACACCACAGTTCAAAAGCATCAATTCTTTGGCACTCAGCTTTCTTCACAGTCCAACTCTCCCATCCATACATGACCACTGGAAAAACCATAGCCTTGACTAGATGGACCTTTGTTGGCAAAGTAATGTCTCTGCTTTTCAATATGCTATCTAGGTTGGTCATAACTTTTCTTCCAAGGAGTAAGTGTCTTTTAATTTCATGGCTGCAGTCACCATCTGCAATGATTTTGGAGCCCCCCAAAATAAAGTCTGACACTGTTTCCACTGTTTCCCCATCTATTTCCCATGAAATGATGGGACCAGATGCCATGATCTTCATTTTCTGAATGTTGAGCTTTAAGCCAACTTTTTCACTCTCCTCTTTCACTCTACAGGTCTTCCCCAAAGAAAGACAGATGAAGTTGAACTGGATTAGACTGGATTGGATTGCATTGGACTGGACCAAATTGAAGTGAACTGACCTCCAGTGGCTGAAGAGATAGGGAGTTCTCAATAACTACAACCAGAGAGTCAGAGAAGAAAAATCATATAACTTTCCACAGTCTGAGAACAGGTTGGAAGGAGAAAAAGAAAACATTTGATTTCTTAATCACAATTTTTGGCCCCAAGCATCTTGTGTTTAATGTCTGAAAAGACTATCTGGTCTGCCAACTTTCTGTTTTGCACGACTGCCCAAATGGGTTACAGCTGTTCGGTTTAAAAGTTCCTGATTCTAAACCAACTACTTATCTTGTTCTTATGATCTGAATGCCATATGAAACTTTATGTTCTTTTTTGGAGGGATTTCACATCTTACCTTTCAGAAATCAATTCTTCTTCATCAAGCCAGAGTTTCACATGTCCCTAAATTCAGTCTATTACTACAGGAGTAAGTCATCATGGAATCCTTTGAGACTTTCACTTCTAGTGCCTGGAGACATGTTTTCCCCAGGATCTCAGAGTATGTCTACACAAGCACCATCCAACAATATGTCCAGGAATAAGTTGAGGTTCACCAGAAACAAAGTAAAAAAGACTTTCATGGTTGAGTAAAGGTTCCTTTTTGCATTTCTCCTTTTATTTTTTTTCCTTCTTTGTCCCTATACCCAGCAACCTTCTGTGGTTTCCTTATAATAAGTCTTAGGAACCTGAGATGACTATATATTGACTACCTACCACATACACAATGTTAGAAGTCAGTTGGATATAAGACATGAAGTTTTACGGTTCATATACAACCAAATATAGGTAGAAAGAAAGGAAGACGAGAGCTGGGATTTTATATAAGTTCAGTTCCAGGGCTAGGGACTGAAGGATTTCTGTATAGGGCTTATCTTCAGTGGAATGTAGGAAGAATTCTAGAAGTTGTTTCTTTTTGGTTTTTCTTTGGTTTTTCTTAACTTTTTGTTTTGTATTGGAGTACAGTTTGTCAACACTGTTGAGCCAGTTTCAGGTGTACAACAAAACGATTCAGTTATACATGCACAGGTTTCCTTGGCGGCTCAGACAGTAAAGAATTTGCCTGCAATGCATGAGACCCAGGTTTGATCCTTGGATCAGGAAGATCCCCTGGAGAAGGGAATGGCAACCCACTCCAGTATTCTTGCCTGGAGAATTCCCTGGAGAGAGGAGCCTGAGGAGCTATAGTCCACGGAATCACAAAGAGTCAAACACGACTGAGTGACTTATACTTTCACTTTCATTCTTTTTCAAATTCTTTCCTAATTAGGCTGTTACAGAATATTGAGCAGAGTCTTGTCCCATACAGTAAGTCCTTGTTGGTTATCCATTTTACACTTTTGTTCTTGAACATACATTCTAACCAGAAACTTGTTAAGAAGCCTTTGTTTAAATCTCAGGACCCAAATAGCCTTATATAGTCTAGGCTAGATTAGACTAGTCTAGAAAGTAATCTAGAAAGTTCTTCAGACTGGCAGTCTGTGTGAGTCTAAGTTGGATGAGCCCTTGCGTTTTATTTATTTTAAACTTTTTATTTTGTATGGGAGTATAGCTGATTAACAATGTGATAGTTTCAGGTGGACAGCAAAGGGACTAGGTCATATTGGAAATTATTTTAATGGCCATCAGTCCATTCCAGAAGCCTAGTGGACCAATAAAATAAAAAAGACACAGAAAGTTCATATACATGGAAAAGCCAGTACCAGCAGAACCAATTGGGTAGCATCATCATCCAGTTGTACATATGAATTCAGCATTCTAGACACGTTTTTGAAAAACAGAGTAAGCAAGGAAGGCCAGTTGCCCTAACAATCACTCTTTTGGATTCAGAGGAGGGTTCTGAATAGAATTAGCAACAGAAACTGAAAGAGAAAACCATGAGAGGGGGAAGGCAGGAGCAAGGTCTGAGTGTTAATTCAGATGCCTAATCTAAAGAATAAATAAATAAATAGGATTTTGTCCTGGATATGGTTTTCAGCAAAAGACACTGGATACTAGCAAGATTCAGATCCCACCCGAGAAGGGTCAAGGCTATTTACAATTAGGATCAAGACAGGAATTGGCCTTTCCGGTTTTAGGAATTAGGGCACCAACTCTGAGTAATTAGAGAAGTCAGAGGTAGTAAAACAAGGCAAGGACTGCCACACGGCTCACTCCTAATACCATGATGTAGATCAGCATCATTCAAGAAACAGTTCAGTATTAAGGAAGTGGTGAACAGCAGAATTTAATAGTGTGTATCTTAAATTTGTGATTCTCAATATTTAATGTGCATAAGAATCATCCGAGAATCTTGTTAAACTGCAGATTCTGACTCAGTAAGTCTGGTGAAAGACTTGAGGCTCTGAATTTCTAAGAAGTTCCCAGGGGATAATCTTGCTGTTGGTCCACAGAAGACACTGAATAGGAAGGGTCTAGAGCGATGGTTCTCAACTTTGGCTGCATATTAGTTTTCAACAGTGCTGATGCCTGGGTCTCATTCCCAGACACTGATTTAATTGGTCTGGGTTGGACTGTGTTTTCTGATGCTCTCAAAGCTCTCCCAGGTAGCTCCGTTTGGGAATCCACTGAAGGTCATTTCAGTTGGTTTGCCAATAGATTTCAGGACAATTTTTTTTTTAAATTAATCCCACCAATAAATTCTCTATTGATAGCTTTAGGTGTTTGAAGTGTTCAGAGTCCTAGGTATTCTGGGTATTTTTTCAATCATAACACATTTCTGTATAATAAATCTTGTTTAAATGTTTTTGTGTAATTTGATTTGGAAGTGATAAAACTGTGTAACTCAGATAAATTTTGTTTCATTTGTCTTTAACTTTTTTTAACTTATTGTAAAAAGAACCCTTTAAAATATTTCCTTAGAGTAATAGGAAAATTGGAAATTTATATTTTCCCTTTTTTTAATAAAAAAGCATTTCTTGTCTTCAGCAGTCTTCCCGCAGCTCTTTGCTATTGTGTTCATGTTCTTGAGTTGCTTGGATTGCACCCTAATGATGTGTTTGTTTTCTCATTATCCTCAGACTCGAGCCAACTCCAATAGCACATTCTTAGGCAGTTGATGCCTTTGTTTAATTCCACACATTTCTTCTCTTAGAGAGAAAAGGCAAATGAGGACAGTTATCAGTTACAAATGTGTGGAACACATAGATAATCTAGCACTCTGTTGGGAAGATCATTTGTGTGAAGAGGATCCAGTAACTTTCCACTTACATCATCTGTTCTCTCAAATCTTGCTCCTTCCCAGCCTCCCTGCCTCCTCCACTCCCATTCAGACCTCCTTTCTATCATCCCTGAACAGAAGGCTTACATCATCTAAAAGGTTGACTTATGAGGCCTTTGATTCTCTATTAAGCTGATTTTTTTTTTCTTATTTACTGCTATTCTGTAGCATTTCAGAAACTACTTCATTCTAGGCACAGTGCCTACAATTGGGGTTGGCTGCCACCAAAGGAATCTTGGTTTTACCCTTTGCGTACGAACAGCTTGGTTTTCCTAAGCAGAGATGAACTCAATATAAGTGCTTTTCTTTACCAGATTGTTTAAAAATAAATATTTAATACAAAGACAAAATGTTGTTTTTCAGAGGACCTTATAGCAAAGATTTTCAGACTACAGATATTGCTGAATATTCATTGGAAGGACTGAGGCTAAACCTGAAACTCCAATACTTTGGCCACCTGATGTGAAAAACTGACTCATTTGAAAAGACCCTGATGCTGGGAAAGATTGAAGGCAGGAGGAGAAGGGGACAACAGGGGATGAGGTGGTTGGAAGACATCACCGACTCAATGGATGTGAGTTTGAGTAAACTCCGGGAGTTGGTGATAGACAGGGAGGCCTGGCGTGTTGCAGTCCATGGGGTCACAAAGAGTCGGACACAACTGAGTAACTGAACTGAACTAAGCTATAGCAATGATTTTTAGACTACAGATCATTACTCATTAGTGGGTTGTGAAATAAATTTGGGGATTCTTGGCCAGCACTGTATTTAGTAGACAAGAAAAATAGAGGACAGAAGAGAAAATATCAGGGAATATCTCACATTGTAAGGGTAAGTATAATTTTTTTGACAGAACTCTCATTTCAGTTATATAGATGTAAATTGTATTTTCCTGTGAGTTTTACTATAAGTTGTATTTAAAAGGAATAAAGGCCACTGTCCCCAAAACGATAATCTGTCAGTCTACCTTTACTCAAAGTCTTCCAAAACTATTATAAGGCAATGGTAATTTATTATGATTGCAAGATCTTCAGATAATATATAAGCCTGTTGTTTTGGCACAGAAAGGTGATAGGCATGCGTATGTGTGTGTAGGTAAACCCTTAGTGATTACATCTATAAAAGTAAAAACAAGAATAAAAAATACACTGAATTTTTTCTCATTCTGGAAATGAGAAATACTTATTCATCGCAATGTGAATTTTTAAAAAATAGCTCTACCCATCTCATTAAAAGATTAATTTTCAATACACTTCCACATTTTATAATTAACACATTTCAAAATTTGTGATACATTTATACAGTTTTGAGTTAACTGGCTGTTCAGTTCAGTTCAGTTCAGTTGCTCAGTCATGTCTGACTCTTTGCAATCCCATGAACTGCAGCACGCCAGGCCTCCCTGTCCACCACCAGCTCCCAGAGTCCACCCAAACCCATGTGCATTGAGTCGGTGATGCCATACAACCATCTCATCCTCTGTCGTCCCCTTCTCCTCCTGTCCTCAATCTTTCCCAGCATCGGTGCCTTTTCAAATGAATCAGCTCTTCACATCAGGTGGCCAAAGTATTGGAGTTTCAGTTTCAAAATCAGTCCTTCCAATGAACAATCAGGACTGATCTCCTTTAGGATGGACTGGTTGGATCTCTTTGCAGTTCAAGGGACTCTCAAGAGTATTCTCCAACACCAGAGTTCAAAAGCATCAATTTTTTGGCACTCAGCTTTCTTTATAGTCCAACTTTCACATCCATACATGACCACTGGAAAAACCATACCCTTGACTAAAAGGCAAATTTGGCCTTGGAGTACAGAATGAAGCAGGGCAAAGGCTAATAGAGTTCTGCCAAGAGAATGCACTGGTCATAGCAAACACCCTCTTCCAACAACACAAGAGAAGACTCTACACATGGACATCACCAGATGGTCAATACCAAAATTAGATTGATTATATTCTTTACAGCCAAAGATGGAGAAGCTCTATACAGTCAGCAAAAACAAGACTGGGAGCTGACTGTGGCTCAGATCATGAACTCCTTATTGCCAAATTCAGACTGAAATTGAAGAAAGTAGGGAAAACTACTAGACCATTCAGGTATGACCTAGTTCAAATCCCTTATGACTATACAGTGGACATGAGAAATAGATTTAAGGGACTAGATTGACAGACAGAGTGCCTGATGAACTATGGATGGAGGTTCTTGACATTGTACAGGAGACAGGAATCAAGACCATCCCCAAGAAAAAGAAATTCAAAAACGCAAAATGGCTGTCTGAGGAGGCCTTACAAATACCTGTGAAAAGAAGGGAAGCAAAAAGCAAAGGAGAAAAAGAAAGATATACCCATTTGAATGTAGAGTTCCAAAGAATAGCAAGGAAAGATAAGAAAGCCTTCCTCAGTGATCAATGCAAAGAAATAGAGGAAAACAATAGAATTGGAAAGACTTGAGATCTCTTCAAGAAAATTAGAGATACCAAGGGAGTATTTCATGCAGGCATGGGCTCAATAAAGAACAGAAATGGTAGGGACCTAATAGAAGCAGAAGATATTAAGAAGAGGTGCCAAGAATACACAAAAAGAAAGTGAAAGTAAAGTCACTCAGTCATGTCCAACTCTTTGCGACCCCATGGACTGTAGCCTATGAGGCTCCTCCATCCATGGGATTTTCCAGGCAAGAGTGCTGGAGTGGATTGCCATTTCCTTCTCCAGGGGATCTTCCCAACCCAGGAATCGAACCTGGGTCTCCTGCATTGAAGGCAGATGCTTTACTGTCTGAACCACCAGGGAAGCTAAGAAGAGATGCCAAGAATACACAGAAGAACTGTACAAAAAAGATCTTCATGACCCAGATAATCACGATGGTGTGATCACTCACCTAGAGCCAGACATCCTGGAATGTGAAGTCAAGTGGGCCTTAGGAAGCATCACTACGAACAAAGCTAGTGGAGGTGATGGAATTCCAGTTGAGCTATTTCAAATCCTGGAAGATGATACTGTGAAAGTGCTGCACTCAATATGCCAGCACATTTGGAAAATTCAGCAGTGACCACAGGACTGGAAAAGGTCAGTTTTCATTCCAATCCCAAAGAAAGGCAATGCCAAAGAATGCTCAAACTACCGCACAATTGAACTCATCTCACATGCTAGTAAAGTAATGCTCAAAATTCTCCAAATCAGGCTTCAGCAATACCCTATGCAGTCTACTCAAAGCTATGGTTTTTCTAGTAGTCATATATGGATGTGAGAGTTGGACTATAAAGAAAGGTGAGCACAGAAGATATGATGTTTTTGAACTGTGGTGTTGGAGAAGACTCTTGAGAGTCCCCTGGACTGCAAGGAGATCCAACCAGCCCATCCAAAGGAGATCAGTCCTGGGTGTTCATTGGAAGGACTGATTTCAAGTTGAAACTCCATTACTTTGGCCACCTGATGCGAAGAGCTGATTCATTTGAAAAGACCCTGCTGCTGGGAAAGATTGAAGGCAAGAGGAGAATAGGACAACAGAGGATGAGATGGTTGGATGGCATCACAGACTCAGTGGACATGGGTTTGGGTGGACTCCGGAAGTTGGTTGATGGACAGGGAGGCCTGGCGATCTGTGGTTTATGGGGTCGTAAAGAGTTGGACATGACTGAGAAACTGAAGTGAACTGAACTGACTAAACGGACCTTTGTTGACAAAGTAATGTCTCTGCTTTTTAATATGCTGTCTAGGTTGGTCATAACTTTCCTTCCAAGGAGTAAATGTCTTTTAATTTCATGGCTGCAATCACCATCTTCAGTGATTTTGGAGCCCCCCAAAATAAAGTCTGCCACTGTTTCCCCATCTATTTTCCATAAAGTGATGGGACCGGATGCCATGCTCTTAGTTTTCTGAATGTTGAGCTTTAAGCCAACTTTTTCACTCTCCTCTTTCACTTTCATCAAGAGGCTCTTTAGTTGACACTTTCTGACACTCTTCACTTTCTGCCATAGGGGTGGTGTCATCTGTGTATCTGAGGTTATTGATATTTCTCCTGGTAATCTTGAGTCCAGCTTGTGCTTCTTCCAGCCCAGCTTTTCTCATGATGTACTCTCCGTATAAGTTAAATAAGTAGGGTGACAATATACAGCCTTGACATACTCTTTTTCCTATTTGGAACCAGTCTGTTGTTCCATGTCGAGTTCTAACTGTTGCTTCCTGACCTGCATATAGGTTTCTCAAGAGGCAGGTCAGGTGGTCTGGTATGCCCATCTCTTTCAGAATTTTCCACAGTTTATTGTAATCCACACAGTCAAAGGCTTTGGCATAGTCAATAAAGCAGAAGTAGATGTTTTTCTGGAACTCTCTTGCTTTTTGATGATCCAGCGAATGTTGGCAATTTGATCTCTGGTTCCTCTGCCTTTTCTAAAACCAGCTTGAACATCTGGAAGTTCACAGTTCACCTATTAGTGAAGCCTGGCTTAGAGAATTTTAAGCATTACTTTACTTGCATGTGAGATGAGTGCAACTGGCTGTAACTAATGATTATAATGATAAATCAATAAAAAGAAATTTAACCGTTAGAGCCATCGAGTTGCAGGAAATATGTTGCTATTTCAATTTACTTTCATATACATTTTTACATTAGAATTAATCAATAAAGACAATCAAAGACTTTCCAGCCAGGGAATTCCCTGGTGGTTCAGTGGTTATGACTCTGCACTCTCACTGCCAAGGGTACTGGTTTGATCCCTAGTCAAGGAACTAAGAATCTGCATGCTGAGCAGCTGCTGCTGCTAAGTCGCTTCAGTCGTGTCCGACTCTGTGCGACCCCACCGACGGAAGCCCACCAGGCTGCCCCGTCCCTGGGATTCTCCAGGCAAGAACACTGGAGTGGGTTGCCATTTCCTTCTCCAATGAATGAAAGTGAAAAGTGAAAGGGAAGTCACTCAGTTGTGTCCTACTCTTAGCGACCCCATGGACTGCAGCCTACCAGGCTCCTCTGTCCATGGGATTTTCCAGGCAAGAGTACTGAAGTGGGGTGCCATTGCCTTCTCCAATGTTGAGCAGAGTGCCCAAAAATTAAAAAAAAATGTTATTTTTAAAAAAGGATGTTAAACCTAAATATATATTACATTAGGATAAAATTCAGAGGGGGAAATGTAATGAAAATATACTACTAAAGATAGCTTGCTTGTGTGTTTTTAAATGGATGATAATAGGTACAAATTCATATTATATTTAGATTCTACTGGATAGATTTTTAAAGTGTTGTAATAGTTTAATTTTACATGTAATACTTGTACTTTTTGCAGTTATTTAATCTTTTAACAGGTCACTCTCAATTTCTGAGATGGTCTGCCCTCTGTCTACACATTGTGTATCTCTAAATAAACTTGCTCTCTCTTTTGACAAATACAATTGCATACTTAAAATATAAAAACAGGTATTTATCAAAAACAAGTTTTCAACTCTTTTTAGAAGTTTCACAAACAAAAATTTAACATCATTGAGATAGCCCTCTCACTGTCTATCATTGTCAGAAATCTGCAAAGTCATCCCAATATAAAAATATTTATCTTTCACAAAATCCTTTTAGGAATATTCTATGCTATAATTTTCTTAAGAGTAAAGTACATGCTGAATATGGTCACTCATCACCTAGACTAATCTTAGTTGGCGTGCTAAAACTGGTTGGAGTAGTAAGTAGCAACACTGACCAGAATTAACAACACAAATGAACTTTATGATTTCATAATTCAGGATGCATTTAATAGATGGAGATGATTAACTTTATGGGACATTTGATATTATAATATTTTAATCAATTCTTAATAACTAGGCAGTCTCTTTGGGAAAGTATATGCACCTTCAACCAGTAAATGAAATGAAAAATATTTCAAAAAAGTTGAAAGTTGAAATTTGTTTCACTGTACAAGATCTTGAACGGAACACATATTGTCTTCTCTCAGATATCCCTTAAAATGATGGCAGAGATACATAAAAATATTTTTCCTAATAACAAAGGAAATAGATGTGGGGCGACACTAATGGATGAGAGTTTTTAAAACCTTCTGAAGAAAAAAACCAGTGGAAACAAATAGAGGAAGTTATATTTTCAGAGGGAACTTCAGCCAAAGAGGGGGTCAGGCAAAAATCCCAAAGAGGCTATGGATTCAAAAGTGGAAAAGTGCAGCAAAAGGGGAGATTATATTGAAAATCTATGCAATGAACTGCTACCCTGTTATCTTTCTCCAGGTAGAGCTAAATAAAATGGTATTTCTTCAAGAAAGTGCTGGGATGGAAGAAACTTTCCTCTACTTTTATATTCTTCTGGCTGGTCTAAGAATTAAGTTGACAAGACCCAAATTAACAGGAGAAAATAAAAATTAATTTTGTATGTATGTGAACCCTACATACACGAGAGGGTCAGAGAGTCCATACACATGAGAGGCTCAAAATCAGAAAGGTAAAATTATGTCTCTGTGATATCCTGAGCTAAGGAATGGAGTAGGGGCCTGAGGCTTCCAAGGACAGAATGATAAAAAGAGCAGATGTTTGGTAATTAGAAGCTTACCCTGCCATATAGATGGGACCACTCAGATAAAACATCCCTCTAGTAATAGCTCTTTCTCTGGGAAAAATTTCCAACTTAAATTCTTCTAGATAGTTAAGGGAGGGGCAGTAGTTTCTCTTAACCCCACAGGGTCTCCATTTCTTTCTTTTTTCAGAGTAATTCACATGCCAAAGAGACACATCTTAAAGACTCTTCTGAACCCCTACAAAAAAATTAACTTTTTCTAGTTTTTATTTTTGTGTTCTTTTTATTTCAGAACTCTCTCTTTTCACTGGAATCAAATCTTCTGATAGTTTACCATAGTTTGACTTTAGTTAGTTTGTTTACTGAGAAGGCAATGGCACCCCACTCCAGTACTCTTGCCTGGAAAATCCCACGGACGAAGGAGCCTGGTAGGCTGCAGTCCATGGGGTTGCTAAGAATTGGACACGACTGAGCAACTTCACTTTCACTTTTCACTTTCATGGATTGGAGGAGGAAATGGCAACCCACTCCAGTGTTGCCTGGAGAATCCCAGGGACGGCAGGGCCTGGTGGGCTGCACAGAGTCGGACACGACTGAAGCGACTTAGCAGCAGCAGCAGCTTATTTACATTTCATGTTACAGGCTTTCTATGAATACTTGATGATTCTTGATTATCTGTTCTCAGTCAAGAATAGGTGAGCTTTTGCTGAGTAAAGGAAATAAAAAAAACCAAAAGAACAGCCTATCAAATGGGGGTAAAAATACTTGCAAATGATACAATCAACAAGGGGTTAAAATCCAACGTATGCAAACAGCTCACACAATGCAATATCAAAAGAAACAGCCCAATCAAAATATGGGCAGAAAACTTGAATAGACATTTTTTCAAGGAGGAAATGCAGATGCCCAACAGTCACATGAAAAGATGCTCAACAGCACTAATCATTAGGGAAATGCAAATCAAAACAACAATGTAATATCACCTCAAATCTGTCAGAATAGCTATCATCAAAAAGAACACAAATAAGAAATAGGAATCCCAGTATACTGTTGGTTCAGTTCAGTTCAGTTCAGTTGCTCAGTCGTGTCCGACTTTTTGCAACCCCATGGACTGCAGCACGCCAGGCCTCCCTGTCTATCACCAACTCCTGGAGTTTACCCAGACTCATGTCTATTGAGTCGGTGATGCCATCCAACCATCTCATCCTCTGTCATCCCCTTCTCCTCATGCCTTCAATCTTTCCCAGTGTCAGGGTCTTTTCCAATGAGTCATCTCTTCACATCAGGTGGCCAAAGTATTGGAGTTTCAGCTTCAACATCAGTCCTTCCAATGAACACCCAGGACTGATCTCCTTTAGGATGGACTGGTTGGATCTCTTTGCAGTCCAAGGGATTCTCAGTAGTCTTCTCCAACACCACAGTTCAAAAGCATCAATTCTTCGGTGCTCAGCTTTCTTGGTGCAGCCATTATGGAAAACAGTATGGAAGTTTCTCAAAAAAATCAAAAATAGAGCTTCCTTGGTGGTTCAGTGGTTAGGAGTCCACATCACAATGCAGGGACACAAGTTCAGTCCCTGGTCTGGGTAGATCCCACATGCCATGGAGCATTTGGGCCCATGTACCACAACTGCTGAGCCAGTGCTCTAGAGCCCACAAGCCACAACTCCTGAGCCCGCATGCCACAACTCCTGAAGCCTGCATGCCTACAGCCCCTGCTCCACAACAAGAGAAGCCACCATAGTGAAAAGCTAGCACACCGCAACAAAGAGTAGCCCCTGCTCACCAAACTAGAGAAAGCCCACATACAGCAATGAAGACACATCACAGCCAAAAAAACAAAAAACTAAAAACTAAAAATAGAACTGCCATATAACCCAGCAATTCCACTCCTGGGTACATAGCTGAAAAAAACAAAAACACTATTTCAGATAGATACATGCACCTCAGTGTTCAAAGCAGCATTATTTACAGTTGCTGAGATATGGAAACAACCTAACAGTCCATCCACAGATGAATGGATAAAAGAAAATGCAGTATTGAGATACACAAACACAATAGAATACTGCTGCTGCTGCTGCTAAGTCACTTCAGTCGTGTCCGACTCTGTGCGACCCCATAGATGGCAGCCCACCAGGCTCCCCCGTCCCTGGGATTCTCCAGGCAAGAACACTGGAGTGGGTTGCCATTTCCTTCTCCAATGCATGAAGGTGAAAAGAGAAAGTGAAGGCGGTCAGTCATGTCCGACTCTTAGCGACCCCATGGACTGCAGCCGGCCAGGCTCCTCTGGGATTTTCCAGGCAAGAGGACTGGAGTGGGGTGCCATTGCCTTCTCTGCAATAGAATACTGCTGCTGCTGCTGCTAAGTCGCTTCAGTCGTGTCTGACTCTGTGTGACCCCATAGACGGCAGCCCACCAGGCCCCACCGTCCCTGGGATTATCCAGGCAAGAACACTGGAGTGGGTTGCCATTTCCTCCTCCAATGCATGAAAGTGAAAAGTGAAAGTGAAGGCGGTCAGTCGTGTCCGACTCTTAGCGACCCCATGGACTGCAGCCCGCCAGATTCCTCTGGGATTTTCCAGGCAAGAGGACTGGAGTGGGGTGCCATTGCCTTCTCCCAATAGAATACTACTCAGCCTTTAAAAAAAAAAAAAAAGAATGAAATTTTGCCATTGCCAGTGACCTGGATAGAGTTGAAGGGTATTATGCTTAGTGAAATAAGACAGTGGAAGATAAATACTATACAATATCACTTATATGTGTAATCTAAATAATACCACAAAGTAGTGAATATAACAGAAAAGCAGCAGACTCACAGAAATAGGTAACAAACTAGTGGTTACCAATGGGGTAGGGGGAATTTTTGAGTAGAGAGTTAAGAGGTACAAACTATTACGTATAAAATAAGCTACAAGGACATATTGTTCAATACAGACAATATAGCCAATACTTTATAATAACTATAAATGGAATATAATCTTTTAAAAACTGTGAATCACTACACTGTACACCTGTAACATATACACCAATTATAGCTCAATTAAAAAATAATCAAAATACCATTAAAAAATAATCAAAATACCATTCACGAAAATCTAAAAAACAAACAAGAAAAATAGGTGATAGAAAGGCTGAGCAGAAGTTATTTGTATGTGAGTGGGATTTGCCAATTAGAAGGTTTTGCTTTAGGTTGAACAATAAGGAACCAGGTTTTATACTTGAACAGTCCCAAATTTCAGAGTAAGGAGGACTTTGCTCTGGGGTTTAAATAGCCATGTTTGAGTAAAAGTTGAGGAAACTTCCAAAAATATAGGACAAAGAGATGAAGAAACAGAAAAATATTATTGTCGCTCTTTCACTAAGTCGTGTCTGACTCTTTGCGACCCCATGAACTGTAGTACGTCAGGCTTCCCTGTCCTTCACTATGTCCTTCACTAAACCCCAAGAACAGCATGAAAAGAAAAATATAAGTGTAAAGACAGTTGAAAGTGAAGATTTATTGAGGAGGCCTGATATCGATCTGATTTAAAATTTAGGAACAGAATAGAGAAAACAGAAGGGAAAATTTCAGAAAAACAGAAGTAAATTTTCTGGACCTAAAGAAGAACATGGATATTTATATGAGTAGGTCCCTTGACTGCCCAACTGAATGAATGGATATGGCTCTACAGACTCCCCACTGTGATATTTCAAAAGATCAAGGATAAACCAAAGACCCTAAAAGCTTTCAGGTTATGTACCAGAAAATAGGATAGTGGAACCAGTTTTTCATCAATTACTGAATGCTAGAAAACTAAGTAGTGTTGTCAAAATTATGAGAAGACTATCTTCAGCCAAACTATCAATCCTGTGTGAAGGCAGAATAAAGATATTTAGAGAAATGGAGGACTCAGAATGCTTGTCTCCCAGTATAATTTCTAGAAAGTCATTTGAAGATAGACTTGTGATATTGTGATTTAAAGCTGTACACACTTGGCCTCCTTCCCTGTTTCCGGCACAGAGCTCCTAAAACCCTTCCTAAGTGATGAAAACAAAAAAGGTGTCTTGTTATGTGAATGGACTGATTTTTGGGAAGCCACTTTAGGATGGGGGCTGGTGTCCAGGGAAGCTAACCTTGTAGAGGGCTGGAACTTTCAGTTTGAGCAAACTCAGGGAGATGCTGAAAGACAGGGAAGCCTGGCATGCTGCAGTCCGTGGGGTCATAAAGAGTCAGACACAACTGAGCGTCCCATCTCCACCTCCATCATTTCAGTCCCACCTCCACCTCCAAAATCTGAGAAGAAAAGAGGAGCTGGGAAGTTGAACCAGTTGTAAAGGCCAGTGATGTAATCAATCATACCCAAGAAACGAAGCCTTTATAAAAAACCAAAAGGTTGTTGGGAATTTCTGAATTATAGTGTGGTTAAAAGCTTGGAATAAATTGATAATATAAGATAATTGGTGGCTTATTTTTTTTAAAACAGAGAAACAAAAAAATCCAATCTAACTTCTGACAGGATTTATTTGTTTGGTATGATTCATGGAGGAAAAAATGTAATCTGGGCACATTATTTGACTCTGCTCAGAAAATATTTACATAATCATAATATGATATTGTTGCACAACTTTCTAAATTTACCACAAATCATTGATTGTTTCATATTGAAGTTAATGAATTTTATGGCATGTAAATTAAACCACAATAAATTATTAAAAATTAAAACAAAATACCATAGCTTATTTCCTAACCTTAACACTGACTGTTTATTTATAAAATTAATTATGACAATGAGATTAAAAGATATAAAATGCAGATTGCTGTACCATACTTTGGTAGCACTATAATAACAAATATATTTAGAAACTTTTAAATTAAAAATGTAAAAGCCTTCTTAAAAAAAATACAGTATTGATTTTCATCTTTTAGAGTCAATAAGGGTAAATCAAGGGAGAAGATATAAAATGTAAATATTCTTAGTATTGACAATATTAAAAGAAAGATTATACTGGGTTGGCCAAAAAGTTTGAGTTTTTCTATGAGGTGTTACAGAAACACCTAAATGAACTTTTTGGCCAACCCAATAGCTGATAAAAACTAAGAGGTAAAAGGAGGATGAGGATCGTGGAGGGAGGACTAAGTGACCTTATCTTACAAATTTGGGAACCAAGAGACACTGTCTGTAAACTGAGAGCCTTCCCTCAGATTTTGCCATTGCCCTCAGCTACTGAATTCCCAAAGAAATTGAATATCAAGTCTCACTCTCTGTAGGTCTGTGACTGAGAGAGAAGTAATATGAAAAAGAGAACCACCTCCAAGGCACCAAAGGGTGGAAAATAAAAGCAACTGAAAATGCCATTGAAATATTTTCCAAGAAAGGAAAAGATAGAAGAAAGATTTCACATTTGTGTAGCTAAAGTGCTTTTTGCTAAGTGTTGAGGGTTGGGGGAGAGGTTGTCTGTGATTTATGAAGTAAGAAACAGCTTTAAAAATCCTATTTGAAGATTCACTGAGGGACTACAAGAGTAGGAGTGACATAGAGGATGTCAGTAGTGATACAAGATAGCTAAATTCTCATGATTCATGACAAGAACTCAATAGGCAACGTCTAGTTTTGGTATATCAAGAAACTGTATCATAAGTACACAATTTAGACATACGGAGTAACCACCAGAAGTAAAAATTGAAGAACTTTCTTACTGTGTCCCCAGTACCTAGAACAGCAACTGACTGATTGTAGATGCTCAATAAATACCGGCTGAAAGAATGAATTTGTTGAATACTGTGCAGGAATGGGAGAGGAGGTGAGGGAATTTGACATTGCTTTTTACATTCATTATAAACCTGCAATGGTTCTGTCTGCCCCTCTTTCCTTACAAACAGATTTCAGATTTCTACTCCACAGGGAATTTGGCCATCTCTCACCCCACTCCAGTACTCTTGCCTGGAAAATCCCATGGATGGAGGAGCCTGGTGGGCTGCAGTCCATGGGGTCGTTAGGAGTCTGACACGACTGAGCTACTTCACTTTCACTTTTCACTTTCATGCATTGGAGAAGGAAATGGCAACCCATTCCAGTGTTCTTGCCTGGAGAATCCCAGGGATGGGGGAGCCTGGTGGGCTGCCGTCTATGGAGTCACACAGAGTCGGACACGACTGAAGTGACTTAGCAGTAGCAGCAGCAACCAAGGAGTAAATCCTAATTACTCTAAGGAGTTATGGTAATCCTATGATCTTTAGCCAGTGACTAGGTTAAAGGATGTCTTATGGTCCAGTTCTGTCCATTGAGATATGAAAGGAGATTCTTGGAAGATTGCCTTCCTCTTCTTTCTCTCCAAACTGACTCGTTGGAATTTGATGCTTGGACTGAGACAATCACCAAGAAGCTAGACTGAGGAAAAAAACGAACATTCACAGAATGCAGCACGTGGAAAGAACCTGAAAGTTTCCTGACATCACTGAGCTCTTAGATAAACAACCCTATCTCAACATGTCTTGTACATGACATAAATTTTCCTTTTTGTTCCAACTCATTGAGTTAAGGGCTACTGTTATTTGTTCTTGGAGAAAAACAACAGATAAAGGTCCTTGTGTATTTGAGGATATAAACAAACATTTGCTTGTGTTAATATGTTTATGAAAACTAAAACTAAAATAAAGTTGTACATAATTTCATTCTATTACAATAGAGGAATATTTCTAAAATCTGTGTTTAAATAGTTTTGTCCTCTAAATTTTGGTGGCCAGGTTTCAAGCCCCAGTTATTCTCTCCTTTATTTCCACTTTGATTCTTATCTTCCAAGACAAGGTTTGCACAAGTTCTTGCCCTCAAGTCTGATACCCTCAGAAATTTCACCACAATAAACTCTAGTTGAAAGTAATACCTATTATTGGAAACAAAAAAGAAAATAGAGAATATAGCTACATCTGCCTCTTTAGTTTCCTTATCACAATATTTGTTTTTTCACAAAGTTTGAGACAAAGTCAACAGCTGAGAGGAAATGAAAGAAAATGAGTGTCAGATATGAAGAGAAAGAAGCCATAAAACAGTCATCTCAAAAACTAAAAGAAAGAAATTACAGGTGTAAAAGAATTCTGAATGTGATATTTTCAGAATTTCAGTTAAAGCCCAAGAGCTGACAGGTTGTATGAAGGATCTACAAAAACATAGCAAAATGGCCTAGTAATCATCACATTCTATACCCTATAGAGAAGGAAATAGCAACCCACTCCAGTATTATTGATGGGATAATCCCATAGACAGAGGAGCCTGGTGGGCCACAGTCCGTGGGGATGCAAAGAGTCAGAGATGACTAAGCATATACACACTAGAACTCACAGAGGAAGATTGCTTTAAAGGCAGTTTTGAGGAAAGACAGGGTTTTGATTGATAATTTTACTGCCTTCCCCATAGACAGTAGAAGGTTGGTAGGGTTCCAAGGGAGCCTTTAGAGGGAGTCTCAGAGGGAAAAAATGTAGAGCTACAGACACTTGATCCCTGCTTTTACCTGATCATAATAAGAGAACAAGAAAAGAGCCCAGATCAAAGTGTTGATCCAGCAGACCTAGGATGTGTACCGTTTATTGTAGGATACAAGTAGTCGCCATAGAGGGGAGTCAGATATGAATATTCTTATAGCATCTTTGTCCAAGGAATTTTGTCTTTAAGGTTGAAGGAACTCCAAATTTCAAAATGGATTAAAGATCTAAACGTAAGACCAGAAACTATAAAACTCCTAGAGGAGAACATAGGCAAAACACTCTCCGACATACATCACAGCAGGATCCTCTATGACCCACCTCCCAGAATATTGGAAATAAAAACAAAAATAAACAAATGGGACCTAATTAAACTTAAAAGCTTCTGCACATCAAAGGAAACTATTAGCAAGGTGAAAAGACAGCCTTCAGAATGGGAGAAAATAATAGCAAATGAAGCAACTGACAAACAACTAATCTCAAAAATATACAAGCAACTCCTACAGCTCAACTCCAGAAAAATAAATGACCCAATCAAAAAATGGGCCAAAGAACTAAATAGACATTTCACCAAAGAAGACATACAGATGGCTAACAAACACATGAAAAGATGCTCAACATCACTCATTATCAGAGAAATGCAAATCAAAACCACTATGAGGTACCATTTCACACCAGTCAGAATGGCTGCGATCCAAAAGTCTACAAGTAATAAATGCTGGAGAGGGTGTGGAGAAAAGGGAACCCTCTTACACTGTTGGTGGGAATGCAAACTAGTACAGCCACTATGGAGAACAGTGTGGAGATTCCTTAAAAAACTGGAACTAGAACTGCCTTATGATCCAGCAATCCCACTGCTGGGCATACACACTGAGGAAACCAGAAGGGAAAGAGACACGTGTACCCCAGTGTTCATTGCAGCACTGTTTATAATAGCCAGGACATGGAAGCAACCTAGATGTCCATCAGCAGATGAATGGATAAGAAAGCAGTGGTACATATACACAATGGAGTATTACTCAGCCATTAAAAAGAATACATTTGAATCAGTTCTAATGAGGTGGATGAAACTGGAGCCTATTATACAGAGTGAAGTAAGCCAGAAAGAAAAACACCAATACAGTATACTAACGCATATATATGGAATTTAGAAAGATGGTAACAATAACCCTGTGTACGAGACAGCAAAAGAGACACTGATGTATAGAACAGTCTTATGGACTCTGTGGGAGAGGGAGTGGGTGGGAAGATTTGGGAGAATGGCATTGAAACATGTAAAATATCATGTATGAAATGAGTTGCCAGTCCAGGTTCGATGCACGATACTGGATGCTTGGGGCTAGTGCACTGGGACGACCCAGAGGGATGGTATGGGGAGGGAGGAGGGAGGAAGGTTCAGGATGGGGAACACATGTATACCTGTGGCAGATTCATTTTGATATTTGGCAAAACTAATACAATTTTGTACAGTTTAAAAATAAATAAATAAAAGGCTGCTGGTGCATATTTTTTCATGGTATTGGTGGAGCTGGTGGGGTACAGAAACTGAACCCCAGTTCAGTTCTGGTGGGTCATAAGATTTTGATAACACTAATGAAGCAAAAATTCCCTCTGCTGGGGGTGGAGGTCACTAAAAACTCTGTTAGGGAGTCCCTAAAGACAATGCAAGAGCCAGCATTTGAATACCTGAACTGACAGAGATTAATTGACAGACAAGAGAGAATTTTCATTAGCCTTAGCTAAGTGAAAAGTTCTTTCTCCATTTTTAATCATCCTTTCCTGATCTTGATCCTCCAGGATCCAACAGAAAATATGGCAAAGAGTGTGGGGTTAAAGAAGTGGAAGAGCAAGGTGAAGAAACACTGAAAATATAGACTATGCTCTACTGCTACACTGAAAATCTTCAAACCATGGGTCAACCCAGAGCTGGGGAATGGGAGAAACTTTTAACTGAATGATAAGCCCAAGGTGTAATTGAGACTGGACTATACTTTTTTTTTTGATCAGAGAATATGATTTGTTTAAGGCTGAAAGTGGTCAGAAAGCATAAAATATGTTTGAGAGGCCATTAGTAGGTGAGGAAGAGAACTCCTACTTACTGGATTGGAAAGCAGTGACTGGAGAAAAGGAAACAGCTTTCCTGCTTTGTCCCTATGGAGAAGAGCCCGTTTGTTAAGTTTGCTATATTTGCAAAAGCACTGGAACAGAACTGTTAGGCAGTATTTATTTTGGATTTCTTATTATAAATAGGAAAAGGAGTATGTCAAGGCTGTATATTGTCACCTTGCTTATTTAACTTATATACAGAGTACATCATGAGAAACACTGAACCAGATGAAGCACAAGCTAGAGTCAAGATTGCTGGGAGAAATAGCAATAACCTCAGATGTGGAGATGATATACCACCCTTATGGCAGAAAGTGAAGAGGAACTAAAGAGCCTCTTGATGAACGTGAAAGAGGAGAGTGAAAAAGTTGGCTTAAAGCTCAACATTCAGAAAACTAAGATCATGCCATCCAGTCCCATCACTTCGTGGCAAATAAACGGGGAAACAGTGGAAACAGTGTCTGACTTTATTTTTGGGGGCTGCAGCCATGAAATTAAAGACACTTGTCTTTGGAAGGAAGGTTATGACCAACCTAGACAGCATATTAAAAATCAGAGACATTACTTTGCCAACAAAGGTCCGTCTAGTCAAGGCTATGGTTTTTCCAGTAGTCACGTATGGATGTGAGAGTTGGACTATAAAGAAAGCTGAGCACTGAAGAATTGCTGCTTTTGAACTGTGGTGTTGGAGAAGACTCTTGAGAGGCCCTTAGACTGCAAGGAGATCCAACCAGTCCATCCTAAAGGAGATTGATCTGTCCTGAGTGTTCATTGGAAGGACTGATGTTGAAGCTGAAACGCCAATACTTTGGCCACCTGATGCGAAGAGCTGACTCATTGGAAAAGACCCTGATGCTGGGAAAGATTGAGGGCAGGAGGAGAAGGGGACGACAGAGGATCAGATGGTTGGATGGTATCACTGACTCAATGGACATGGGTTTGGGTGGACTCTGGGAGATGGTGAAGGACAGGGAGGCCTGGTGTGTTGAGGTCTATGCGTTTGCAAAGAGTCAGAAACGACTGAGCGACTGAACTGAACTGAACTGAACTGATTGTAGATTTCAAGTGAAGCCAGTCAGTTACATTGTGATAGTTCCCCCACGTATTCTCCTCCTCCAGAATAGGAACAGAAGAAGCGAATGATTTGATTTGACCAATTTTAGAATTTTGCTGTACAAATACATAAAAAGGGAGTGAGAAATGAACTATTGTTATTTTCAAGGAAGCAACTACAATGATGGATTATGAATGGAATCCAAGTTGAGTGAGGAGGAAGACAGACAGCAGAGGTATGAAGAGTATAAAGGGAGTAGAATTATGGAGCAAAAACTCACTGAGGCAAGAACTGGTATAGTTAAGAAGCTACAGGAAGCAACCAGAAGAATAAACTGCAATGATTCAAGAGTGATTTATTACTTGAAACAGAAATTTCAGAGGTTATGCAACTTCTGATGAGGGCAAGATTTCAGGTAAGATTGACTGAGTGAAAACTTTGCGAGAGATGAGGTAGTTAAGTAACTGAGCAGGTTAAAAATATCATCTTGTGGACTGGTTAGAACTAGTTTGATTTAGTTTAAATGAGTTGGACCAATTTTTTTTTTCAATTTAAACCAGTTTGATTCATGCTGAGCAAATAAATCTATCAGTTTCTAATTTTATACCTCATTGATTTCACCCACCATGAACTACACGTGAACTGGTTTTACCTAATTTAAAATTATTTTATTAGTGTACCTGCTATGGAAAGCAGTATGGAGGTTCCCCAAAAAACTAAAAATAGAGTTGCCAAATGATCAACAATCCCACTTTCTGGGTATATATCAAGAGAAAACTATAATTTGAAAAAATACATGCATCCCAACATATGTTGCAGCACTATTTTACAATAGCTAAGACATGGAAGCAACCTGAATGTCCATCAATAGATGAATGGACAAAGAAGATGTGGTACATATATATAGTAGAATACTACTCAGCCATAAAAAGAATGAAATAATGCTATTTGCAGCAACATGGATGGACCTAGAGATTATAATGCTAAGTAAAGTAAGTCAGAGAAAGACAAATACCATATGATAATTCTTTTATATGGAATCTAGCATACAACACAAATGAACATATCTACTAAACAAAACTGATTCACAGACTAGAAAACAGACTTACGGTTGCCAAGTGGGAGGGGTACTCAGGAGGGGTGGGTTGGGAATATGAGATCAACAGATGCAAACTATTACATATAGAATGGATAAACAACAGAGTCCTACTCCATAGCACAGGGAACAATATTCAATATTCTGTGATAAGCCATAATGAAAAGAATATATATGTATAACAGAAGCACTTTGATCAACAGCAAAAATGAACACATTGAAAATAAACAATACTTCAACAAAATAAATAAAAGAATCATACACTATGAAAAAACAAAATAATTTACATTAAATTATACAGTATTAAGTATTATTTTTTACTTTGATTAGTGGCTTAGAAGGTTAGTTTTTATTTATAGTGACTTATATTTACATTGACTTCATATAGAAAATCCATGCTAAAGTTGAGGAATAGTCCCACTAGAGATTCCTTCTGAACAGAATATAAAGTTTTATTAAGTGGATGAACACATTATAAGGATGGTAAAAATTATAGGAATCCATAGGGCTTTCTTCTCTTCCAAAATATAAAAATCATCCTGTGCAAATTTTGGTCATTCTTCTAAGTAGGAGAAAAGTAAAGAGATTTCTTGCTTCATCCTTATGGAAGAAAGTCTGTTCATTAAGCTTGTCATACTTGGTGAAAGGATTGTAACTGGATTGCCAGAGAGTAACCATTTTGGGTTTCTAGTCATGGATTTCAAATGAAGCCCTAGTCAGCTACATAATACCCTGCTCCTCCTACTCAGACTATATCTTATAAACCTAACATCCCATTTCTGAGTATTAATTCTGTCCACGTAATGCTACTGTTTCTCAGCCATTGCCTATAAATTTGTGACTACCTTCGCATAGACAAGAAATGTTCTCCTTACTAGACTGAAGCGATGTCTACCAATAAAACCAGATTTCTACCAACACTCTGAGATCATTTGACCATGTTAGTGTGTGCTGTTGCTGTTCAGTCACTCAATCATGTCTGACTCTTTGAGACCCCCCCACGAACTATAGCATGCCAGCCTTCCCTGCCCTTCACCATCTCCTGGAGCTTGCTCAAACTCATGTCCATTGAGTTGTTGATGCCATCCAACCATCTCATCCTCTGTCATCCCCTTCTCCTCCTGCCTTCAATCTTTCCCAGCATCAGGGTCTTTTCTAATGAGTCAGTTATTCGTATTAGGTGGCCATATATTGGAGTTTCTGCTTCAGCATCAGTCCTTCCAATGAATATTTAAGATTGGTTTCCTTTAGGATTGACTGGTTTGATATCCTTGAAAGTTCAAGGGACTCTCGAGAGTCTTCTCCAACACCACAGTTCAAAAGCATCAGTTCTTTGGTACTCAGCCTTCTTTAGAATGTGAAAAAGACCAAAAGGGATATAATTGGAGCCCTCCTTTTCCCCTTTTCAGGAGAGGTGGGCTACAGCTCCCTGACCCTACTTTGATTTGTTCTTCATATCCATTCAAGCATGAACACTATGTTTGAAGATCCATCACTCCTCCCTGAGAGTTATAATCAAATGGTATTAGAACATGCTCTGCTTTATTTTATTATATCCATGAATACAGGCTATCTAACAATCAAATTATAAAGACCAAAAATGAATTGGAAAATATACCAATTTGTCTGACTCTTTGAGATCCTATGGATTGTAGCCCGCCAGGCTCCTCTATCCATGGGATTTCCCAGGCAAGAATACTGGAGTGGGTTGCCATTTCCTCCTCCAGGGGATCTTCTCAACCCAGGGGTCAAACCCGTAGCTCTTGCAGTTCCTGCATTCTCAGGCAAATTCTTTACCACTGAGTCACCCGGGAAGATTGTTTAAAGATACTTTACATCTAGATGTTTCATTAATCATATTATTGACATTATTACATAAACCAATATTTTTTTAAAGTACAGTTTTAGGATCCTGAATCTCTTAGGATTATATTCAAAGCATTGAGTCCAGGATGAAACCACCACCCAAGTGACTTAGACTGAGGTGGGAGTGAGGAGCTGGGAATCCACAGTTTAAAGAAATTCCTCAGGGAGTCTTTACATACAGGATAGTTTGAGAGCCATCTTTCATACTAAAATCAGATCCAAGACTTGGAACTCAGGTGTCTGTTTCCCAAATTGAGGCAGGGCTTCTCTGGTGGCTCAGAAGGTAAAGAATCATTCTGCAATGAGAGAGACCTGGGTTCGATCCCTGGGTTGGGAAGATCCCCTGGAGCAGGGCATGGCAACCCATTCCAATAATTTTGCCTGGAGAATTCCCCATGGACAGAGGAGACTGGTGGGTTATCTATGGGGTCTAAAAGAGTCAGACATGACTGAGTGACTAATGAGCAAGCAAGCAATGCCCCATCTCAGCAGAAGTAGACAGAGAGGTTGTCACCCCATTCTCCAAAAAATTTGAGAAAGGTTGAAAGAAAATGGGACATTGAAACTGAGCCCCTAAAACTGAGTTCCTTTGCTGAGTTTATGATTAATATCTTTAATCAAAATGATTATTTCCCTTCTTGTCCAACACCTGTTCTCAAGATTGAGAAGTATCAAAGAAAAGGAGGGGTTGAAACTGAGCAGAACCCTCTGGGGCTCCTAGGGACAAAAGCCTTTCTGTGTCCCCCATTTCGTGATTATAGGAAATAGGCTGCCTTCATGACCTCCCTTGAGTTCCAGGGGCAGGGTCAAACAGTTGCTGACTAGGGAAGTAAGAGGATGCATAGAGAAGTGAGGGGATGCAGAAACAAGGAAGGAACAATCAAAAAACAATAGTGCAGCCTTGGGGCGGAGTCCTGGGCCCCCTCAAGGGAAACTCATAACAATATCTTTGTGCTGTTCACAGGTACTGAAACCCACCAGGTAGGAGAAGTTAACTGTATGCTGCCCACAAGCATGTAGACCCCAGACTGACTGGAATTAGGAGCTTAATGATGCTGACTCCCACTTACTTCACCACCAACCAAATAGATGAATGTCCACAAGCTGATCACAGACTCTTTGAACCATTATTAAAAACTCCTCATTACCCCTTCCAAGTTGGTACACACAGTTCTGAGGGCATTATTAGCCTGCTGTGGCCCTCTGCCTGGCAAAGCAATAAAGCTATTCTTTTCTATTTCACCAAAAACAAACAAACAAACAAAAAAAACAAGATAAATTATCTTAATTCCCATACAAGGAAAACCAGGTATTTAAGTTATAGGATTAGAAAAATATGTATTTTAAAATGCATACATGAACTCAAAATTAGATAAACAAAAACTATTCAACCAATTGCCCCCTGAAATACTAAAATGGTCCTACTTCTATAGGATTTATCACTGATTCATCTTTATAACAAATTCAGATGGAGAGTTGGATAATTCAATCTCCCTTTCTCTACCTTACACATTCAAATCCCATTAATCTTACTATCAGAAATTTGGGGTCTGAGTCATCAAAAAACAAAAAAAGTTTCCTCAATTTTGATTTTCCATTTCTCTAGGCAAACTTTGGCTCTTAAAAAAAAGAACAAATTTATTTCAGAGAGACAAAAAGTTGCATTATAAGTTAGAATTCAAGTATATTTAAGTACAAGTAAATTCAAGTACAGTAATTTCCTATGGATACTTTTGCTCAAATGATCCTCTGTCCCCTGGCTCCTCACCATGCCTACGACAATGCCTTCCTTTCCTCATCTCATCCTAGGATGAGAAGTCATGAGTATTTCAGCTTTTTTTCAAGGTTTGGCTTTTACTAGCACTTATCTTTCTGCCCAAGGTCACTCACCTCATTTTTAATTTGCACAAACCTATTGTATTTGCAAAGATTAGAATTTTTCTGGCTCCTTGATATCTACTTTCTGTACTTATTAAGTGTTTTTGTCTCTCAAGACTTTTTAGGCTCATTTATTCTCCCTCTGAGCCTGAGCAAAGTGGATAAACTATTGAAGGAGCATTTGTAGTTACTTTAGAGATTTTAAAGTTTGGTTTCCTGTGCTTTATAAAGAGGAGCTACTTAGCTTTTCAATCTTTTTAGTTAGTTGCTACAAGAAGAGATGGCTGAGTAATTAACTTTAGAAATTGGCTCATCAGAAAATGAAAAGATTCAATAGCTATCTATATCATCTTAAAAAACTCATTTCCCCCCAACAATCTGTGTGTGTATGTATGCACATGGACACATGTGTTTGTAAAGAGAAAGGAGAGATAGAGAAGACATCAGTGAGAGAAAGAGTATCTACTTTATGTTAAGCACCATGATGATTGCTGTGGGATACACAATAAGAATTAAAAACAATCTGTACTTTGAAAGTGAAAGTACACTGAAAGTGGAGTTTAGTGTCTGTGGAGGTAGATATGTCCACAGACACTAAGAGCAATCTGGGGAAAGGGGCTTGAACTGAACAGCTGAGTGTAGGTTTCCATGCACAGCAGCTGATTTCAAATTCCAGCTCCACTCTTTCGTGACCTTGGGGAAACAGTTAACACCTGCTGAGCCTCAGATTGTATGTCTCTAAAGGTTAGCAGCGGAGAAGGTGATGGCACCCCATTCCAGTACTCTTGCCTGGAAAATCCCATGGATGGAGGAGCCTGGTAGGCTGCAGTCCATGGGGTCGTGAAGAGTCGGATACAACTGAGCAACTTCAGTTTCACTTTCATGCATTGGAGCAGGAAATGGCAACCCACTCCAGTGTTCTTGCCTGGAGAATCCCAGGGATGGGGGAGCCTGGTGGGCTGCCGTTTATGGGTCGCACAGAGTCGGACTCGACTGAAGCGACTTAGCAGCAGCAGCAGCAGAGGTTAGCAGCACCTAGCTCCTGGGGTGGCTATAAAAATAGAGATGAAGTAGGTAATGTGCCCAGTGCATGGTAGATGGTTAATAAATAGGAGTTATTATTATGGAAATAGCTAGCAGCTGCATGTTTGCAAACTGAACACTTTGCAACTGTACCTAGAATGCAAAATGGACACTCCGTGCACCCAGATGCAAACTTAGTTTTATTTCAAGAAGTTGGCACCAAATAAAAATGTAGTTTTTAGGACAGGAGTCAACTTTCAATGCCTGTTTAATCAGTGTGGGCCATGTTAGAGACTTTGAGGTCAGCAAGGCATATGAACATAAGGAGTCAAATAAAACCCTTATGGTTTAAAATCAGCTGATCTAATCTGATAAGAGGAAGCTCAAGGATAATCTTCTTGGTGCAGAAAAAGTTTTGTCTTCTGAATACTTCATCCATACTCAGAAAACACTGCATCTTATTTAAAAAGTAGATCTATATGTGCTGCTGTAAATGAAGGCCCATGACATACAGATGTGTGTGCTAACTACAAATTGGCACTTGTCATCTATCTCTACATGCCTCTGATGTGAAGAGCTGACTCATTTGAAAAGACCCTGATGTTGGGAAAGATTGAAGGCAGGAAGAGAAGTGGATGACAGAGAATGAGATGGTTAGATGGCCTCACCGACTCAATGGACATGAGTTTGGGTAAACTCCAGGAGCTGGTGATGGACAGGGAGGCCTGGCATTCTGTGGTTCACGGGGTCGCAAAGGGTCAGACATGACTGAGCGACTGAACTGAACTGATCTACCTCTACAAAGACTGAATCGTGAACTGCTGCAGTTGCTGACCTTCAGCACCCCTGAAAGGAGTTCAGGGTGGAGGTCAGGAATAAGGCATACTGTGTTCTGGGGAAAATTAGCAAAAAGGGTCTTTAGATAGACATTTTTAAATTTTATGAGCCTAATTCTTGCATCGCCTCATATCTAGAAAAGCATTAAAATCCTTCATAGTGACATCTGCTCCTCATGACTAGCAGTAACCTTCTGAAAAAAGTGTATGTTGTATGATTTAATTCCCTTTTATCAAAATCACATGTATATTAACCTTCCCCCTCTTTGGAGCAGTTTCTTAGAGCTATCTGAAATGCTGTCTCCCAGGCTATGGCCCTCATTTTGCCAAATTAAACTTAACTTACATCTTTTCAGTTGACATAAGAAAAATTATAGTGAACATCTGAAGTTTGTATAAATTCATTCCCTCAGTTTCTGGTAATGTTTTATCTAGAGACCATCTCTCCCCTTTGTTAATCAAGGTACCCCAGCCAAGAAGAAGGCTTGTGACTCAAGCTAAGCAATCTGACATTTCCCTGGGAGTCTGAATCTCAACAGAGCTGCTGCATGCTTAAAAAGGGGGTTTCTGCTACCACAGTGCACAGAATGACTTTGATTCCTGTCCTTTCTAAATACCTTTACCTAGCTCTTCAATATTTTATTCAATTTTCCTTAAGGAAGAAATATGCTTTAGAACATCAGTGGGCATTCTTTGTGTCCCCCACTTACAGATACCATATCTTGAATTTTGTTTCCAATAAATTGCTTTTGCTTTTAAGTCAGCACGAGTAGACTTCTTTACCTTCAAATAAGAACCCTAAAGTACAGTGATAACGTAATAAACATTGCATTTGTTTTTATATGTATATTTTAAACTCATTTACTCTATAAATTTTTGTACTCACTTTTTCTTATAATGTTTATTACTTTTATAAGTAAATATCACTAATAAATAAATTTATTAATTTAATAAATTAAAAATAAATTTAGACAACCAGGTGAATTCTCTGCAAACAAACTTCACTTGAATCATCTTTACAAGCTAGGAGCAATTTTTACTGGGAGTCTGGGCAGCAGCCTTAAAAACAAATTGTTACAAGTACCATACCAGAGGGAAGTCAGGAGAGGTACTGAAAGCAGAGAAAGGGCTGCAATGGGCAGGTTCAAGGGTACTAGCTGCCCCATGTTTTGTTATTACTGATACAGTAAAGCCAACAGATCAGGAGACAAGTACCATAGGAAAGATGAATGGTATACTATGCGGGACACAGAAGGAAGACAGAAGGAAGTTGGTCAGGAAACAGAGGGGCAAAGGAAAACTATGATTTGCATTTGAAAGGTATACTTATGGGTGAATTGTTTACTCTTTAGGAATTGGCCTCCCCTGAGAGGGGCAGTCCCTCCAAGGTGAGGGGGAATGTCAAAGCATCTAAATTCAGAAAGTATAAGATATGGTTAATATACCTCGCCTTCTAGATATGACTCTTGAACTCCTCCTACTCTTTCCACAATCCATGGAAATTCAAAACTTTCTCTGGAAGTTCTACAAATTTTCAAGAAAGCTAGCATTTCATTCTCAGAGTATTCCTGATCTCTGGGGTTCTGCATTTTTGTATTTATTTCTGTTATATACCATAGAATCTCAATGTACATTGCAGCTCTATCTTCAGTTTCCAGGACAAGGGGATGGAGCACTGAACCACATTGAAAACACTATGTGTTTTCAATATTCAGTTCAGCTCTATGTTCAGTTCAGTTCAGTCATTCAGTTGTGTCCAACTCTGCAACCCCATGGAATGCAACATTCCAGGCCTCCCTGTCCACCACCAACTCCCGGAGTTTACTCAAACTCATGTCCATTGAGTCAGTGATGCCTTCCAACCATCTATTCCTCTGTCATCCCCTTCTCCCCCTGCCCTCAATCTTTCCCAGCATCTGGGTCTTTTCAAATGAGTCAGTTCTTCACATCAGGTGGCCAAAGTATTGAAGTTTCAGCTTCAACATAAGTCCTTCCAATGAACACCCAGGACTGATGTCCTCTAGAATGGACTGGTTGGATCTCCTTGCAGTCCAAGGGACTCTCAAGAGTCTTCTCCAACACCACAGTTCAAAAGCATCAATTCTTCTGTGCTCAGCTTCCTTTATAGTCCAACTCTCACATCCGTATGTGATAACTGGAAAAACCATAGCCTTGACTAGACAGACCTTTGTTGGCAAAGTAGTCTCTGCTTTTGAATATGCTATCTAGGTTGGTCATAACTTTCCTTCCAAGGAGTAAGTGTCTTTTAATTTCATGGCTGCAGTCACCATCTCCAGTGATTTTGGAGCCTAGAAAAATAAAGTCAGACACTGTCTCCACTGTTTCCCCATCTATTTTCCATGAAGTGATGGGACCAGATGCCATGATCTTGGTTTTCTGAATGTTGAGCTTTAAGCCAACTTTTTAACTCTCCTCTTTCACTTTTATCAAGAGGCTCTTTAGTTCTTCACTTTCTGCCATAAGGGTGTTGTCATCTGCATTTCTGAGGTTATTGATATTTCTCCCGGCAATCTTGATTCCAGCTTGTGCTTCCTCCAGCCCAGGGTTCCTCGTGATGTACTCTCTGCATATAAGTTAAATAAGCAGGGTGACAATGTACAGCCTTGATGTACTCCTTTTCCTATTTGGAACCAGTCTATCATTCCATGTCCAGTTCTAACTGTTGCTTCCTGACCTGCATATAGGTTTCTCAAGAGGCAGGTCAGGTGCTTTGCTATTCCCATTTCTTTCAGAATTTTCCACAGTTTATTGTGATCCACACAGTCAAAGACTTTGGCATAGTCAATAAAGCAGAAATAGATGTTTTTCTGGAATTCTCTTGCTTGTTCCATGATCCAGTGGATGTTGGCAATTTGATCTCTGGTTCCTCTGCCTTTTCTAAAACGAGCTTAAACATCTGGAAGTTCACGGTTCACATATTGCTGAACCTGGCTTTGAGAATTTTGAGCATTTCTTTGCTAGCGTGTGAGATTTTCAGTAGTTTGAACATTCTTTGGCATTGCCTTTCTTTGGGATTGGAATGAAAACTGACCTTTTCCAGTCCTGTGGCCACTGCTGAGTTTTCCAAATTTGCTGGCATATTGAGTGCAGCACTTTCACAGCATCATCTTTTAGGATTTGAAATAGCTCAACTGGAATTCCATCACCTCCACTAGCTTTGTTTGTAGTGATGCTTCCTAAGGCCCATTTGACTTCACATTCCAGGATGTCTGGCTCTAGGTGAGTGATCACACTGTGATTATCTGGTGATCGGGAAGATCTTTTTTTTTTTTTTTTTTTTTTTTTTTTTTTTTTTACAGTTCTTCTGTGTATTCTTGCCACCTTTTCTTATATGCTGCTTTTGTTAGGTCCATACCATTTCTGTCCTTTATTGAGCCCATGTTTGTATGAAATGTTCCTTTGGTATCTCTGATTTTCCTGAAGAGATCACTAGTCTTTCCCATTCTATTATTTTCCTCCATTTCTTTGCACTGATCGCTGAGGAAGGCTTTCTTATCTCTCCATGCTATTCTTTGGAACTCTGCATTCAAATGGGTATATCTTTCCTTTTCTCCTTTGCTTTTTGCTTCCCTTCTTTTCACAGCTATTTGTAAGGCCTCCTCAGACAGCCATTTTGCTTTTTTGCATTTCTTTTTCTTGGAGATGGTCTTGATCCCTGTCTCCTGTACAATGTCAGGAACCTCCATCCATAGTTCATCAAGCACTCAGCCTATCAGATCTAGTCCCCTAAATCTATTTCTCACTTCTACTATATAGTCATAAGGGATTTGATTTAGGTCATACCTGAATGGTCTAGTGGTTTTCCCCACTTTCTTCAATTTAAGTCTGATCAGATTGGCTAATTTTCTGTGATCGTGGTTTCAGTCTGTCTGCACTATGATGCCCTCTCTCAGCGCCTACTGTCTTATTGGGGTTTCTCTTACCTTGGATGTGGGGTATCTCTCCACGGCTGCTCCAGCAAAGAGCAGCTATAGTTTGGGAAATTTGAAGATAAATAGGAGATGATTTAAGGAGCAAAATGTCCAGGAGAGACAAATACAAAAACAGGCATAAGACAATGCCTTATTGGAGAACTATAAAAAGTTAGAGTGATTTGTACACATCAACCCAGGTCTATCCCAATTATTTGGGGCTTAGGAAGAATACAACTGAAGGCCCATGTAACATATGTTTAAATATTTAAAAGGGATACATCAAACTAACAGACTGCTAAATAGAATATGTTCTACTCTTCTTCTGTGACAAACAGAACTTCAAAAAAACCCTGAAAGGCCAGGTCTGAATTTGGAATTCTCAGAGTCTGAGAACATGGCAAGGCAGGGAAAGATGGCCCATGGCTCCAGGCCTGTGGCTTTTGGCCTTCCTCCCTCCTATCCTTGGCTTCTTTCCAAACTTTCTCCCAAGTGGACACACAGGTGGTGTGTATAAACTCCAGCCACAGCCTCCACAAACAGTGTCCTTCGGTCACTACTGAGGCTAGAGTGTACCCACCAGGGGTGCCCTTCCTGTCTTTAGAAGAAAAGACTGAAACAACAGATTCACCCAGGCTCTGAAAGTTGGGTCAAAGCCATTTACACAGGAATCCCAAAGTCCCAGATATCAGAGTCTGGTTTAGAGGGGGTGCCTCTTGGGGTAGGCCCACCCCACTGGCTCCAGGGACTCTTTGGCCTATAAAAAGGATGAGGCACAGAAGACATGATCTACTGCGAGAGCTTCTGAGGCTGTCACTTTCTTGCCTGGGTCAAATGCAGAATTGTTTATCAGCCTTTGTCATCACCTTTTCCTCAAGGTGAATCATCTAAAAATGCAGCTTTATAGCTTCAGATGTACTGATTTGGGTCAAGAGTGGGATAAGTTCACTAGATTTTTCAGTCTCCACCTGATGAATTTTTGAAGAAATGTTATTTCTAGACTTGTGAAGCATTACAATCCTATTTTCCAACGCCTATATAGGCCGCTGCTACTGCTACTGCTGCTAAGTTGCTTCAGTTGCGTCCGACTCTGTGCGACCCCATAGACGGAAGCCCACCAGGCTCCCCCGTCCCTGGGATTCTCCAGGCAAGAACACTGGAGTGGGTTGCCATTTCCTTCTCCAATGCGTGAAAGTGAAAAGTGAAAGGGAAGTTGCTCAGTCGTGTCCAACTCTTAGCGACCCCATGGACTGGAGCCTACCAGGCTCCGCCGTCCATGGGATTTTCCAGGCAAGAGTACTGGAGTGGGGTGCCATCGCTTTCTCCGTTATATAGGCTAATAGGCTAATAAGCTAACATTAGAGAAAAGAAAATAGAAATTCTTTTTGGCTGAAAATCCCAATTTTGAGTCTAAAGTATAATAGGACCATCTTCAAAGACAAAGGACCATGTGTTCCAAGCATTTGTTTCAACCAGACATTTTGTTATAACTGGCTGTTTTCATTTACTACCACCTGCAGGCCAGGCTTGTCCTAGATCAGTTTGCACCAGGGTCACAGGGATGACACGACACAACTCAGGATGAGTCAAAACAGGGTGACTCTTCACTACAGGTGTGCTGCTTCTGCTTTCTCACCTAGCTTGCCTTCACCTCAGTTTCTGATTTTGCTTGGCTTTCTGCTTATTTTTCAATCTTTTTGCTTCTTACTCAGTGCCTATAGGTCTTCCAGTTGCTAATCATCCCAACCAACTTCTGACCATTTGCCATGTTTTATTCTCAGGTACTTATGTCCTCCTGACTTCTGTTGACTCTGAACCCTGAGATATTGCTGTCTTGATCCCTGAGGTTTTTGTGGTTTATGATGATCTAAAACAGTATCATCATCCAAACAGTTTCCTGATCTATAGCCACCCTGACATTGACTAGAGTGGAAGCAAAAACAGTTCATGTCTTGAAATAAAATCCTCAGTCTTAATTTTCCTATATCATAGTAACAGAGACGAGAGGATTTTCTCTCTCACATATATGGCTGCTTCCTTTCCAATAAAATTTTCCCCCACTCAATCCTAAGAAATCTATCTCAAACCCATAATACTGTTATACACACCCATAATACACAAGACTGTTCATCTCCAAATCATGAACCTGGCTGTACTAAATGCCTTTGACTATGACATTGTACTTTCAACTATTTCCACTTTGGACTCTGCAGAAGCTCTGGTATATTGACCCCTATATGCTAAGCAATCCTTCAGCCTGTTTAATTTCTTCACTTCCTTCCTTATCCAGTTTATATGCCATAATCACGCATTTCAAAATTATTCTCATTCATACTGACCAAAATGGCCATTATCCAAAAGTCTATAAATAATAAATGTTGGAGTGGGTGTGGAGAAAAGAGAACCTTCCTATACTGCTGGTAGGAATACAAATTGGTACAGCCACTATAGAGAACAGTACAGAGATTCCTTAAAAAACTAAAAATGGAGCTCCCATAAGATCCAGTGATTCCACTCCAGGGAATTTATCCAGAGAACACTTGAATTCAAAAAGAGCATGCATTCCAATGTTCATTGTTCCACTGTTTATAACAGCCAAGACATGGAAGCAACTTAGACATCCACCAACAGAGAAGAGACAAAGAAGATGTGGTACACATATACAATGGAATATTATTCAGCCACAGTGAAGAATGAAATAATGTCATTTATAGCAACACAGATGGACCTTGAGATTACCATACAAAAGGAAGTAAACCTGACAGAAAAAGGTGAATATCATATGACATCATTTATATGTGGAATCTAAAAAAAAAAAAATACAAATGAACTTACAAAACAGAAATAGTTTTACAGATACAGAAAACAAACTATGGTTACCAAAAGGGAAGCGAATAGGAGGGATAAATTAGGAACTTGGCATTAACAGATACATAATACTGTATATAAAATAAACAACAAGGACCCACTACAAAGCACAGGGAACTATAGTTAATATCTTACAATAACTGAAGTGGAAAATAATGTGAAAGAACATAACTGAATTACTTGGCTGTAACTTGAAACACTGTAAATCAATTATATTTCAATAAAAATTAATTATTAAAAATACACATTGATACCCTGAACTCCTTTATATCTTTGTATTTTGCCACTTTTTAACTTGGAATCAACCCTGCTGTTGGGTTTTCTCTCTGGTAACACTTAGGCATTTATTAATTTCTGGAGAAAAACACAACAGGGCAAACTCACCACTATAAATCCATGATCACTAACCTCAAGCAAGCCCTCAACACTGCCCATCAGTCCCACCAATTTCTCTAAGCTAACTGGCCCTCTTATGTGTACATTTTCCTCAAAACTGTGATGATGCCTGATAGTTTCCCGCTACTGGATATGGCCAACCATCTCTCCTCCTTCCATCACAGAGAAAACTGAAGCTAACAGAAAAATTTCCCTCAGTTTTCAGTTACCAATTCCACAAATCTACCCGTTGTTCTTAAGATAATGCCCAATACATGGACATGTCCTGCTCTCATCCAACAACCCCACAACCTTTAGGCTTCAGCCACACTTGCCTTCAAAAGTTCCTCTAACATCAGGTCTGAGACTTCTCTGATGAAAGGAACCATTCAAGTTATTGAATAAATTAATTTCCAAGCCCACTGCTACTGCAGCTAAGTAGCTTCAGTCGTGTCCAACTCTGTGCGACCCCATAGATGGCAGCCCACTAGGCTCCTCTGTCCCTGGGATTCTCCAGGCAAGAATACTGGAGTGGGTTGCCATTTCCTTCTCCAATGCATGAAAGGGAAAAGTGAAAGTGAAGTCGCTCAGTCGTGCCTGACTCTTAGCGACCCCATGGACTGCAGCCTACCAGGCTCCTCCGCCCATGGGATTTTCCAGGCAAGAGTACTGGAGTGGGGTGCCATTGCCTTCTCCATCCTTGTCTTTTAGCCACTGCCATTTTGGACTCTGTTTCCCTATTCTAACTACCTAACATTCCCCCCTCAAGAGATGGGAGGTCCAGTTCTTTGGGAATAGGGGCATCGAGGTCTTTCTGGCTACTTCCTGCTGAACTGGGAAGGCGAAGGGTATTGGGCCTCCCCCTTTTGCTAGTCTCAGGCCTCAGAGTCCTCATAGCGGTGTCCATCTAAGGGTGAGTGGTATTTTCCACGGTAGGCTGTAGTTTTGTATCTTTGTTGAACTGGGACCGCATGTTGTAGCTTGTTGACCTTAACTGGAGGTCAGAGCTGCGTGAGCTTTCTGCTGAGTTCGTTTTTCGCTGTCCTGGTCTCCAGCACGATAGGCCTCTTGTCAGTTCCCTTGCACTGGGTTTTCTCTGCGTCCGCGCTGAGTTGGGCTTCTGCTGTGCTTGGCTTCCTCCTTGCAGGGGCTGTGCAGAGGTTGTTTCAGCCAGGTTAAATCCGAGTCAGGGCACCAGAGATGTCAGGCGAGTGTATGGTTCTCAGTTCTTGTCTAGTCACAACAATGATTTGGAGTGATGGACATTAAAGCCCTCAGTGCATCACAGCTCTCGGGTCTTGAACAAACCGTGTCATAGCTCTTAGACAAATCAGTGTTACAGCTCTATTTTATCTAGAAGATAGCGGGAGAATCCATCCTCAAAGAAGAGAAGAGAGTGGAGGAACGTGCCAGCTTGTGTGCGTGGTGGGGATGGGGGTGGGTAGAGAGAGAGAGCGAGAGAGAAAGAGCCCACTAGATAATACTTTAAAGGGAAGGGCTAGAAATGCTATACTTAACAAGAGCCTCAGGTCATTCTTACCACCAGGAAAGAATGGTAAAAACATACCATGATCTCTCCTTCCACAAGACTTTTCAAATGCTGTTTATTTTCCTTGGAAATCTTTTCCTTCGTCTTCCTTCCCTCCATACCAGAAATACTCTTACTCATCTCCCAACTTTCCACTTGCACATGATGTCAGCAGGAAAGCCCTTCTTCACAATCCCACTCTACCACCACTAAGTTCAGGAAGTTTCCTTTGTCCTATGCGCTCATCAGACCATATTCCTTCTCTTCAAGACACTCATCGCAAGTTTAACATCATGCACTCACGTGATTATCAAGTCATTGTCTCTCTCTCTACTGGATTTTGATGTTAAGTGCTACATCTGTTGTTATGCATCATTGTTTCTACAATGTCTAGGCAGTAACCTAGTTTACATAACAGTTCATCAATAATAATTAATACTTGAATGAGTAAATGAATGTGGAATGAATGAACTGGCTCTTAAATTGACAGAGATGTTGGAGATTAAATTATAACCTTGACAGAATTATTTAGCCTCTACCTGGATATTTTTAGTGCTGGGCAATCTGTTCCACTGTTGGATAGTGTTAGAAATTTTATTTTTCTATTAAATTCAAACCTGCTCCCTGTATCTTCTCATCAATGCTTACAGTTCAGCCTTGTTGGAAATGCAGTCAGCCTGTTTCCTCTAAATTATATTTCCTTCTAATGTTTGACTATTTTAAGCATGTGTCCCCTATGTCTTTTCTTCTCCAATGCGAATAAACACATTTGCTTGATTTGAGATAGTTCTCAGACTTAACTATGCCCTCCTCAGTTGAGCACACTCTAATGAACACGGAAACAAGACAGAAACAACAGAGCCATGAAACTCTCACGTCTTCAGCATAGTAGCTTTAAATCATTACTTTGAGAAGATGAGGCTGTTTTCTTCCTTCTACCAGTTACTGTTTAAATTGCAAAGTCATTGAACAACCAAGCAGCAATATCTCCAAGAAGGATTGTACCTACAAGGCGATGAATCCATAGGGCACATGGGATTTATTACAAGTGCTTTTATTGGAGCAATTTGTTGACAAATGCCCAAGAAGGAGTATAGAGTGATCAGTAATAATAAAACCTTATGGAGATCATTTCCCCAAATGCTGTCTGGGAGAGAAACTGAGCCAGATTCCTTAACCAAAGATAAGTTTTCTGTACCTTTCCACTGGCAGTTTTTATATGTCATCTCTGGAGAAATTTCAGATGTTTCAAATCTAAGCCTATATCAAAGCTGTGATTCATAAAAATAGCAAAGGGGTTCTATTTATCTCTATTTGCTAATCCTAGCCAGCAGCTGAAAAGAATTGGAGTTTAAATCCTATTACTCTCTCATAGCCCCAACCCCCCAGGCCACAGTGTCAAATTGATAAAATTACTTCTGGAATGAGTGAGGAGCCTGTCACATTGACCCACTATTTCTAGTGCTCAGGAAAAGGAGACAGGTCTTCCAGATTAAGAAAATTACCTGTCCTTCTAATAGCTGGAAGTTTTTCCTAGGGTCACTTTGACAGGTTGCCCCAAAAACCCAAGGCAGAAGGACCATGACATTGCTAGACTTTGGGTCTAGGAGCTCGAGTCCCACTTAAGAGAGAGTATAAGAGCTACTTAACAGGGTGTTTTAAGACAGCAACGTCACTAACTTACAGTGACATATGGCAGTGAATGGCAGCCTGCAAGCTGGACATAATCAAATTGCTCTCAGGAGCAGTACAACGCAGGACAATACTGACCCAGTATCTTTAAACTGACAAAATTCGGGTCAGAGCTGAGGCACTGGGATAAAAGAATAAATATAGGAATAAAAAGAAAGGATTTATCATAAAAGGAATAAAAGGAAGGGATTTATAATAAAAATTGACAAAAATTGGAATTGGAAATACTTTATCTATCCAAATCTATTTTCCTTTTCATTTAGAAAATTGTTAACATTTACATAATTAATAAGTCAAAACTAAATAAAAATTATTTTCAAAAAGATACTACTTTTTTTTTCATTTTATTTTTAAACTTTACAAAATTGTATTAGTTTTGCCAAATATCAAAATGAATCCGCCACAGGTATACATGTGTTCCCCATCCTGAACCCTCCTCCCTCCTCCCTCCCCATACCATCCCTCTGGGTCGTCCCAGTGCACTAGCCCCAAGCATCCAGTATCGTGCATCGAACCTGGACTGGCAACTCGTTTCATACATGATATTTTACATGTTTCAATGCCATTCTCCCAAATCTTCCCACCCTCTCCCTCTCCCACAGAGTCCACCCATTTCTATCCCTGTATGCCTACCCACCTCCCATAATCATTTTTCATTTCTTTCTGGCTTAGATTTCAGGTGCAATTTCTTATCAAAAAATTATGTATATACAATTCATATTATATTTCACTTATCAATATATTCTAGAAATCAGTCTTTACCACTTCATTATATTCCACAACTGCAAAACTGCATAGTTACAGCACTATGTGACTATATCATAGTTTATTCAATTAGTCTCTTAAGAATGAACATTTATGTTTCCAATACTGGGTTTAAATGAATAATGCCACAGTGGTGAATCTCCTGCATGTGCTTTCATTTTTGTTTTTTGTATTTATAGAGTGTATCTTCTGGGTAAAATTCCAGTAGGGAAGTGCTTTGTAAAAAGGCAAATTCATGAGAAGTCATGTTGCTGCTGCTGCTAAGTCGCTTCAATCGTGTCCAACTCTGTGCGACCCCATAGATGGCAGCCCATGAGGCTCCCCTATCCCTGGGGGAGCTCCCCCGCTCCCCCATCATGTTAGGTGTTGCCAAATTTTTCTCCACTTTGCACTCAAGAGAGGAAATAGTTTTAGGTGGCAGAGTGTGGGGAGCAGGCAGGACATTGCTAATGTCCTTACAAACCTCTTTTTCCTGTCCAGGATTGCTCTGTGATTAAGTCTCTATTGTCAAGAATGTTTTCCCCTAAATTTGCTGTTTTATATTAGGAAGCCACTGGTAAGTGGTGACCCCACTGTTGTTCTACACTCCCAGGACTCCTCTCTCCAACTGCAGCCTCTCCTCAGGCAGAGCCAGTACAGAGGTGAAGAAAAGCCCCTTAGAGCCACCACCATCATCAACACTGCACTAAGCTCCCCTGCTTGTGTTCCAAGCTCCAACCTGCTTCGGCTTCTCAAGGACTTTCCTTTTTCCAGTTCCCTCTTTTATGTTTCATAACATCGACTTTTGTCCCATGACTGTGTCTACTCCTTCTCCACCAGCTGTTTACTATCCACATACCAATATTACCTGCAGACCAATGCTGTACAACACCTCCATCTTCAAAAAGGAAAATAAACACTCCGGGTGCCATACTTGTCTCAAGTTATTACTTATTTTTTGTTTGCTTCTTAGCCCAACTTTTCAGAAGTTCTATCTCCACTCCCTCATACCCCATACCCCAGGTCAACCCACAGCAGAATGGATTTCTCCTCCAATAGGAAGTTCAACCTTCCTTTTACAAACTTACCAGCAAACATCATGTGCCTGTTTCTGTAGATGTTTTTCTCTCATCTCCATTATCCTTTAGCAATTTTCAACACTGCTGAGTCCCCTCATTCATGAACTGTTCTTCTTTGGGAGCTTCTAACAGCATAACGTCTTTATGCCCTCTTCCCTCTCTGACTGATTTTGACAGTTTTTTGTAGGGGATCTGTTTTTATGATGGATGAATAGATGAGTCCTTAAAGTTTAGAACTAAAGCATTTTTGTCTCTCTTCTCTCTAGTGATCTCATCTATTCTTGTGGCCTTTCTTCATGATACCTACATTTATTTTTCTCCAGTCCAGCGCTCTTCTGTGAGCTTTAGACTCACGTCTTACTGATGAGTTGGCAGCTCTACTCTATTTCTTCAGCAGCATTCCAATACAGAATGTCCAAAATGGAACTCCTGCTTCTCAACCCTAAATTTACGTCCCCAACACTAGGGGGCATCCTTAATTTGGCCATTTGCTAAAATTGTCATATGAAATTCATTAGCAAATTCCGATTGCTCTACCTTAGACTGTTTCCACTGTCAGTTGCATCTTCCCACTTCCTCTGCCTCCACTGGGGCCATATGCCATGATCTCTTGCCTGAACTACCGCAACTGGCTACTGCCTGGTCCGCTCTCCTTCACCGCTACCCCTTAATCCATGCTCCACCAAACAGAGAGATGTTAAATATTTTAGGTGAAGTGACTGTACATTATCTTGCCATTACTATCAAAAGGTCTTCAGTAGGTTTTAGCTGAACTTAGAATAAGCAATACAGGCAGAGTACATCATGAGAAATGCTGGGCTGGATGAAGCATAAACTGGAATCAAGATTGCTGGGAGAAATACCAATAACCTCAGATATGCAGATGACACCACCCTTATGGCAGAAAGTGAAGAAGAACTAAAGAGCCTCTTGATGAAAGTGAAAGAGGAGAGTGGAAAAGTTGGCTTAAAGCTCAACATTCAGAAAACTAAGATGATGGCATCACTTAATGGCAAATAGATGGGAAACAGTGGAAAACAGTGTCTGACTATTTTGGAGGGCTCCAAAATCACTGCAGATGGTGACTGCAGCCATGAAATTTAAAGACGCTTACTCCTTGGAAGGAAAGTTATGACCAAATTAGGCAGCATATCAAAAAGCAAAGACATTATTTTGTCAACAAAGGTCCATCTAATCAAGACTATGGTTTTTCCAGTAGTCATGTATGAATGTGAGAATTGGACTATCAAGAAAGCTGAGCACCAAAAAATCGATGCTTTTGAACTGTGGTGTTGGAGAAGACTCTTCAGAGTCCCTTGGACTGCAAGGAGATCCAACCAGTCCATCCTAAAGGAGATCAGTCCTGGGTGTTCATTGGAAGGACTGATATTGAAGCTGAAACTCCAATATTTTGGCCACCTGATGCGAAGAGCTGACTCATTTGAAAAGACCCTGATGCTGGGAAAGATTGAGGGCAGGAGGAGAAGGGGACAAAAGAGGATGAAATGGTTGGATGGCATCACTGACTCGATGGACATGAGTTTGGGTAAACTCCGGGAGTTGGTGATGGACAGGGAGGCCTGGCATGTTGCGGTCCATGGTGTCACAAAGAGTTGGACATGACTGAGTGACTGAACTGAACTGAAGAATAAGCAATCTCAAATAAAGTCTTTGTATGTCTGGCCTTTGAATGTTTCTCCAATGGTCATCTAATCTTACTACTACCAGCTACACTGATGTTCTTTTTGTTACTCAGGTGCACTTAGGTTCTTCTCTTTCACGCTACATAGTTTCTTTTTCTCCTTTAAGATTCAGCATAACAGTGGAGGAAGGGACTAATTGAGAGAGTAGCATTGAAACATATACATTACATATGTAAAATAGATAGCCAGTGGGAATTTGCTGTATGACACAGGGAGCTCAAACCTGGTGCTCTGTGACAACCTGGAGGGGTTGGGATGAGGTGGGAGGTGAGAGGGAGGTTCAAGAGGGAGGAGACATATGTCTATCTAAAGCTGATTCATGTTGATGTATAGCAGAAGCCAACACAATACTGTAAGGCAACTTCTCTCCAATTTAAAAATATAATAATAAAACAAAGATTCAGCATAAATACTACTTTTATAAGAAAGGCTTCCTTATAAAGGACATAGGTCCTGCCTTGTCCTTCTCTCACTTTCATATTTGTTTCCATCACAGTACCTATTGCTATCTGCTGAGACTTTTTAGCCATCTGCCTTCACTCTAGGAATATCATCTAATCCCCAGGTATCTACAGCACCTACCAACTGCCCAATAAATGGTAGGTATTCAAGAATGCTTTTTGAACAAATGAATTAATTAATGGATGAATGCCCTACATGAGCAGGGACCATTTCTGCCACACCCACATCAGTGTCCTCATTGCCTAGCACTAGAGAGAAACTCAATAAATGTGTGTTGACTTAATTATTGAACCCCTATGTTATAACCAAGGAAACTGAGGTTTAGAGAGTTTAAGCAGCCTCCCCTTAATCACACAGGGACTAAAGAGACAAAGTCAGGACTTAAACCCAAATGTCTGACAACACAGTCCTTGAAGTGCTGGCACTGGAAGGGACTTTGGAGATTATCTTGTCTAACAGCTTGATTTTACAAATGAAGAAAATGAAGCTCAGGATGGTGAAATGACACATCCAAGTCATTTGTTTTGACCTGTATTATACAGCCAGTTCTATAGTTAGCTAGGTTGGTAAGCTTACTCAAATTACCTCTGTTCTTCATTTTCCTTATCTGTAAAAGGAGCTGGGATGTCTTGGTGGTATTATTTAATCATTCCTTCCAGCTCAGAAATCTGATTCTTCCTTTCTAAGTTTGCTCCTGACTTCTCCCCTCATATTTTGGGATTAGAGAGAAAACCAAATTGCATTTTACATGGTTTGTTCTGTACTTCAATAAAACCACTAGGAGAAAAAAAAAGTGAGGAAGAATAGTAGTTTCTCAAGTTTTATGTACTTTAGGAAGAGTAAGAGTGCCACCGCAGAAGCCCCCTAAAGGGGAGATAAAAGTTATATCTCCAGCTGCTAGCCATAGTTGAAAAAAAATATGTCTATAATAGTCATTTAGAAGAAATATCATTATCAATCCCTGTAATGAGGCGATAAATTGAAAAAGAAAGGGGTAAAGATAATGTTCATGGCAATGTAAGCGAATGTAAAATTCCTTGGTGTGTTTACAAGAAAATGAATAATCCCACATTTCTGTGGGTTTCACTTTAACTGCTGGTGAAAAGTGACTGATATTGCAAGAAGACAAACCATTCTTATTTATACTCAAAATGTCAAATCCCATTTGCACCCAAAATGCCATCACCTTGCATAACTCTATCAACTTAACCTGCACAGAAAGCAAAAGCTAAAAGCAGAATATGAAGAGACCTGGTATATAAATCCACTCTCTTTTCTCTGCACCCTTAATGAAACACCCTGATTTCCTGCAACCATTCCAAGATGGAAATGTTTTGAATTCTAAAATAGCTTAGCACCAATGTGTCATAATTATCTGAAACTATATTTAGAATGATGAAGTTTGCCATGAAATCTAAAATATGCTTCAAATGTCAGTCTTATTTTTAATTAATATGCCAATCCACCTTTGTAATAATCAAGTTTACAATCTCCCAGTGCTGAATAACTTGGATGCTGTGTGTGTGTGTGTGTGTTTAATCTCACAATTATGATAATGTAGTTCTCCTATAGATCCTTCCTTCTCCTACAGATTGTCAAGGGAAATCTGATTTCATCCCAGTAGTATATTTTGTCTATAAAACCAAACGGTATGAAATGAAAGTCTTGTCATACTGGTCACAAGTTAACAAAATCATTTTAACACCATCACACTTACCATCCTTATGATCTGAAATTTGTTGTCAGAGGGCAAATATGGTATAGTGCTTTACTCAACCTGCTTCTTTTATTTAAATTCCAGGGTAATAGAAATGGGAGCCCCATTTTTAAGGAAGTATACACTTTAGAGTACATAATGAGTTTTAAAACACTGCCAAATAAAAAAATGCTTCACTCATTTCATATTCCTTTTTAGGTATCTTCCATGTTTCTGCTGAATTTTTAATATTTAATATTTGGTAGAAAAAATGTTATTCACGTGGAGCCACAAATTATAACAAGACTGTTACCTTCTCAAATTGCCATGTATGAATAGAAAGTATATCTTTTGATACCACCTTTCCGACCTTTACAGACTCATTTGGTGAAAAAGAGAGATGATAATTTGCTAGAAGCTCCACACACATTATGTGTGAACTGAACTGGTGTCTTGAGACTTTTCTGCAATTGCAAATAGCAACATATCAGTTGTAGACTGTAGGTAAGGTTGCCAAGATAAACAAGAAAAGTGCAAATTTTAGAGTGTTTAGAAACATTTTAAAGCAACTTGACATAGTAAATTTTTTCGCCTATAAAAACTTAGATAAGTGCTTTATTTTAGTTTACTATTATTAGCAATTTGCTTTTTACTGAAACCTTAAAAAGGTATTCCTCAATCATTTGGAAATTCAAAATGTGATACTTCCCCAGTGATAATTTGAAAACCATTGTCACAGATAAATCTCTTAGTTCACTTGTTATAAAGGACCATGTCAGTAGAAATAGAGATAACAAACAAACCCCCAGAGCCTTTAGTGTGTGTGAGAAGCCATTGGTGTATGTTGCTAGGTCAATGATACTCACTTGCTTCTTGCTCAACTGACCTGAAATAAAACAGGTGAACTTTGGACTCAGTTCTCCTGCAGCATCATGGTGTTGCCAAGAACAAAAACTTCAAGTGATCATTTGGTTAACAGTTCTCAAGATTATAAGGCTGAAAGGCATTGCTCTGTTCTCAGGTCACAATGTAGACTTTAGATCTCTCCTTTGATGTGGCTGAGTATCTGCTCACCCTTTATTAACCTTAAGAAGACAAAAATACAATCAATATTAAAAGACTCTAGTATGCTTTTAAATACTTTTAAAGTTAGCAAACACCTGTTGGGGTGTTTGCTAATAAATTTATCAGTCAATATCCAATGCACACCTCATATGTGCCAGATAAGACACTAGGTGCAAACACCTTGCTCTCCTGTTATTTTAGGGAAATGATGCTGTGAAATTTATAGCAGATGGGATCTGACCTTTAAAGGACTAGAAAAGACTTATTCAGAGGACATGTTCTTTAGCTGGAACCTGAGGATGACTAGGAAAGCAGGGAAGAGTGACAGGGAGAGTTGTCCAGGCAGAAGAAAACTAGGTTAATTCTTGCTTCCACGGAGCCTGTTTTATTGTGTGTGTATTCACTTCTTAATGAAAAACACTAGCCCCACATAATTATACAATTGGACAACCTTGAACAATACAGGTTTGAACTACAGGGGTCCACTTATATGTGGATTTTTTTCAATAGTAAATACTATTGTAATACACGATCTAAAGTTGGTTGAATCCACAGGGAGCGTTGACTACAAGTTAAATGTGGACTTTGACTGCATGGAGGCTGGACGCCCCTAACTCCAGGTTGTTAAAGGATCAATTTTAGTGATTTTAATCACTAAAATCTTGCTCCTAGCTTCTACATATCACCTGAACTCTTTTTTAAAAAAAATTTCTCCCATCAACATCCAGTTCTAAAATGTTTTTTAAAGCAGTGCTATACCAGCAAGCATGGGCAAGACTTAGGTATTTCTTTAATCTATACAGCTTCCAAAACCTATGCTTTCACAAACTCTCTTTGATCCAGCTTTCAGTCGCTGCCTCTCAGATCCCTGCCACCAATAAGATTCTTAATGTGCAATGAACTTCAGCCTGACAGTTCCCATATCTCAAGCTCTTGCTCCATTTGGCCTGGGTGGGATCATTTCTAGATGCAGAGGTGGACCATATGACCCAGGCTAGGCCAGCTAAACAATGCACTTTGCTGATACATGGTGACAGGCTTATGAGAACCAACAAAAATGATGAACATTTCCAATATAGTAGAAAAAAGAATGAGAGATGGAGAGAAACAATTTTTGATTATGTTGTTTCAATCTCCTATACAGACTTTCTATTTTCTCAAAATATATTTGACATATAACATTGTAAAACTCTAAGATATATAACATATTGATTCAATACATTCATATATTGTAGTATGATTGCCGTTGTAGTGATAATTACCACCTCTACCACATCCCATAATTATCATTGCTTTTCAGTGGTTGGAATAATTATGATCTAGTGTCTTAGAAAGTTTGATGATTGTAATATAATATTGTGGTCTATATTTACTATACTGCACATTAGATCTCTAGGGCTTATTTACTGCTAGCTACAATTTATACCCTTAAACAATCTCTCTCCTATCCCCCTTCCCATCCCCTGGTAACCACCATCTTTCTCTGTTTTTACAAGTTTGGCTTTTTTAGATTCCACATATAATTGATATTATACAGTATTTGTCACTCTTTGTCTGACATCTCACTTAGCCTAATGTCCTCAAGGTAAGGTCCATCCGTGTTGCAAATGGGAGGATGTCCATGCAGACATTCTTGCAGCCAAATGTATTCCTGGAATTATTCACTAGAGATAATGATCTCGTCTTTTTTTTTTTCTTAGTGTGTTTTCCAGGTTGGTTTTTCTTTCATTTGCAAATGTGAGTCCTAACTTTCATGTATCTCTAATCTATGTCACTCTTTTGATTTGTGTATTAGCAGCAGGTGTGTGAAAAGCAGTGACCAAAGTCCTGAATGATCCAACAGAAGACAAGGTTATCACATTTCAGGAAGAGTGAGGAATCAGTTCACTCCAGCCAAAGGCCACTAGGTATGCATCTGTGGATGAACAAATTGAGGATTTGTTAACAAAGAAGAGTACCTATCATAAAGAAATATGTGTATCTTAATAAGAGAGGATTAGAAAGGATTTATAGTATTTTGAGGCTGGGACTAAGGAAGTAGGAGCTTTCTGGATTGAGGGCTGTCTGAAAGAAGCAACAATTTTATGACAGGCTATCTCAATAAATTGTATCTATAAGAAAGGCAGTCTAAAGTGAAATGCAGTTGGTAAAGAAGGGCAGTCCTTCATATTAGCCAAGAAAGGTGATGTTTGATACTCTGTGGATTGCACAGTGATTTTATTTATTGAAAAAATTATGAAGTGGGCTTGAGTTTTCTCATCTTTCCAGACCAAGAGTGCTCCTGCCTGACGTTTCCATTCTGTGAGATTGTTTAAATACAACTGGAGAACAGCTCATCTAGCTATGAGTATCAGGCCAGCTTCTAACACTGAGGACTGCCTGTGAGCATCAGACTGGTTCCCGGGTGTTTCTCTCTTTCCTGGAAGATAAGAGATGCAGACACATGGGAAGGTATTGGAATAATTTGATTTCTCCAAGAAGGTTCTATCCCTCTCCTGCCACCTCTCATTTTCCTTCTGCTCCTGAAATAGTTGTCAACTCATCTTAGCCATATTTCTTCCTATTTATCCTATGAAGAAAAGACGGGTTGGAAGACACAAGTGTGATTTATTTTATTTTGTTGCCAGAAAGATCTATTTATACTGTATGACCCATTTCATCCTCTTTAATCTTTCTTTCTAATTCATCTCCTCCAACTGGAATATTCATTCAATAACAAACACTCAGTGAAGGAGACTGGTATCAGATAGTTTCTTGGTAAATAAAGGAAAGAGAAAAGCATCCGTGAGCCCCGGACATAACAGGTTATGGGTAGGAGGTTTTCATGAAGGTAGACGAGGGGCAAAGAAAGGAGAGTATCGCCTTTCATTACTTTCACAAGCATGTCTTTGGCGATGCTCAGCTGCAGCACTTCCAGTCGTGTCACTGTGACCCCATGAACGCAAAACTTTAAGGAAAGAGACTTAACTCATGATCCTTAGGATATGAAGACTCTGGCTCCAGCCACTGTCCAAGTGACCTGGAGGATTTCAACCTGCTCATTTGAGAACACAGGACAGATAATGTGCTACTGTGGAAATCAAAACTAAACACTAAAAAAATGTAGCTTTGAAACAGTGTGGTCCAAGAAATCGCTGAGGTTTGGACTGAGATATATTTGTTGTAGGATAAGAATAGGTATGTTAATCTCATGCAATTTTATCCTTTTGGTTTCTCTGGGTTTGAAATGATCTTATTTTCAATAACCTTAATAAAATTTGAGTTTGAGAGAAGCGTAAAAAAATCCATATTTCATCCCAGGTCAATGTTCTGCTCTGTCTATTTTAATTTTTAAGGCAATGTGAAAATAGAGATTCAAAAAATAAAACAAAGACTGTCTTTGCTAATCGTGAAAACTGATGTGCAGTGGGGTATGTATTTTGAAACATATGAACTTCCAATACAAATGACATTTTTGTGGCTTGCCCCCAGGTGGTAAAAAGGTCACTGTAAGAAACTGCTTTAGTTGTTACCAAAATCATGATACATTTAGAAAGAAAAAATAAAACTTGTATATTACAAACTTTTGGGGACTCAATTAGTAGGTGATCATATGTGTGCTTTTTTCAGTTTTTTATATCCTTCATTTTTACAAAAAATTATAGCAGTGTGGGTATCTGAGAGGCAGAAACCATAGAGAACTACAGTAAGTAATACCCAGCTATGTAAATCAGTTTCAATCTGCCTTTTGCATATATCTGCCACATTTCACTCTGCCCATGTTTCTGCTATTCATCTACTGCTGGAGAAAACTCCCACTGGTATCGTACACAATGTCCACAGGTATTATAAATATCCTTTCATTTTTCTCCATTGAGGGATAAAGCACGGGGTCAATTCAAAGTCAATCTTAAATTTTTAAGGCAGGCAAGTATATCATTTGCATACAGATCGGCAAGCTGTCCTTTACTTAGGGAAAGATTTACAGATACTTTAAAATCAGGCCTAATCTATAAAACAAACAAGCACAAAGCTAAAACTAAGCCAAGAGAAAGAAACAGAGAGAGAAAGAAGACAAATCAAATTTTAATAGCTTTAAAATGTTTGTCACGGAAGAAAACTCTTTCTGTAAATTGCTTTTGGTTAAGATTTCAAAACCCCAAGTGTGAACTAAATTGGGGACCGTGGTCCAGGAGTGCTCAGGAGTGACTCTGAGGTGTTTGGCATCATTTAATTGTCATTTAAAGTGACCACCATAAAATGTAGTTTACAGGCCCGGATTGGTTTGGAGGTTTTGTTGCTATTATTTAAATAAAATATTTTCAATTATCTTTGGCTCCATCATTGCACATTTGCAGCTTGTTTTGGTCAAACAGAGCTTATCCGCAAGTCATCCTCTGAAAATCATTCATCTTCTTCTGCCCATCCTGAGGAAAAGATGTGTTATCTCAGGAGAAGCTAACACAGATGACCAGAACACTGACACATGTCCTGCTCCATGGGGATCAGTCATGGGGATCACTCTCTCAGAACCCTTAAGAGGGCTGCCTGCTTGGCCAGAAATCAGAATGAAAGACCAAGGGAGAAAGAGCTACAGAGACAAGCCACACTTAGTCTAGTGAGTCAGTGGCTGAGTGAGCACACAAGTTTCGGTGCTATCAGACCCTGGAGACACCAGAATTGGCTGTTACTCTCCCCAGACTTTCTCCATCTGCATCCTCACCGTCATCTACCTCACAGCCATGCTGAGATCGAGCCTTTCACTCTTCTCAGGACATTGCATGACCTCTCACACTAATTCTGATTTAAACCCATTTTGCAGAATCGACTTTTCAAACTTTCTGAGGCATTAGCCTACAGGGTGTATTTGTTTCCTCCTGGAAGCAAATTATTAGTCTTTCAACAACTACCAAAAAAATACTAAAAATAAAAAGTTGTCATTATTAATTTTAGAAAATACACAATTATTACAATCACCAAAAAAAAAACCTCCCACAACTACAAAATTACCGAAAAATTATCCAAAAGAAAAAAAGGAAAAGAGCCCTGACAGTTTGGTTTCATAGGGCAAAGGAGTCTTCCTAACACACTCCAAACATTATCCGGGCCATTGTTTCCTAGGTGCGCTCTGGAAGCACTATTTTCCTTGAGCTGTTAATAGATGTTTCACACACATACACACAAGCACAGAGTTGGAAGCTCTACGGGAAAGAGTCAGAATTTCCCTGAGGTGTCAATGCGTTTATGTGAACTTTGGGTCTCAAAATACGAGCAGTCTATACATCATTTTCCAAAACTGTGTGTCCACAGAAATCTCTTCTGAGGCATGTGCCTAGGTCTAATAACCCTTTTCTTCTTGGTGACATCAATCATGAGATAATTATATACAAGTACATTTTCAAGATCACTCCTTTAATCTTTCAAGACACTTCCTTGAACACCATGTCACATGCCCTTCCATCCCTACCTCTCGTCCATCCTCCTCCTAGTCCCACTCACATCCTTTCAGCTGTCTCTCTCTGGCTTTGAGACTTCACTCAGGCATGCTTTCTTCAAGAAGTTGCATAGCTTCCACTGGGTATTAGTTTTATAGGCTACAGTAATAAATGACCAACAACTGAGTGGCTTCTAACAACAGAAATTTATTCTTGCACAGGTCTAGAGATTGGAGTGTGAAATCCAGGTGTTGGGAGAACCACACTCCCTCTGAAGGCACTAGAGGGAAGTTCTGTCTTGCCTCTGCCAGCTTCTGGAGGCTGTAAACATTCCCTAGCTTTTGGCAACAAAATTTGAATTTTGGCAAAAAACTTGAATTTCCACCTCCATTTTCACGTGGTCTTCTCTTCCATGTCTTTGTCTTCTCCTTCTCTTATCTCTTATAGAGACACTGCTTTGGATTTAAGACCCTAATTGCAAATGATCTCATCTGGAGATCCATAATTACATCCGCAAAACTCCTTTTTCCGAATAAGGTCACATTCACAGCTTCTGAGTGAACATATTTTTGGGAGAGCTACCAGTTAACCTACCACACACCACCAGGCTGAGCTTTCACTGCCTGCCCCCAGCACTTCCCCAGGACCTTCGACAAGTCATCATCACAGCACTTACCCTGCTGTGTTATAATGACCCTGCCCCACCTCACACCATCCTATGAGATCCTGAAAGAAGTGCCACTCCTTGATTTGTCTTTGAATTTCCATCACCAAGTGGATAGTGCTGTTTCTGTAAATATCTGAAGGAACAAATGAACTATCCTCACACTGTTAAGGCTGCTGCTATATACTCTACTTCCTTTCCTTACATGGTCTTTATCCTTCTCGCACTGTTAAGGCTGCTGCTATATACTCTACTTCCTTCCCCTACATGGTCTTTATATGATTATTCAAAGATCTCAAAATCACAGTTCTCCTCCCATGGAATCCACTTTATACCTTTTGGGACATTTATAGAGGTTCCAAAACTGTCCAGACCACAGCTTTTGAGACTCTCTGATACAAAGCAAACTTCTTAGTGTAACTTATGGGGGTCTTCCCTTTCTTGTATCTTCAGCCCCATTTCTCCAGCCCCATATCTCCTCCGTCCAGAACATGCTTCAGTCACACACACTCTGCTCCCCTTCTCCTCCAGGCCTCTGAACGTGCTGTGAACTCTTTCAGTGCCCTTATCTCCTGCCTCCTGTCTGCTCCTGCCCCCTGTCTCCTGTCTACACTACTGGGGTGTCACCTGGCTTATTCATCTTTTGAGTATCAACCTAGATGTTACCCTCCCCTACAAAGCGTTCCCTGAATCATCCAAGTCAGAAGTAAATGCTCTTCTTGACGCTCTTAAAACTCTTACATGTGATTCTTCAGCACCATATTGCAGTTGTCTGCTTGCTTATCTGTTTCTCCCATTAGATTAGGAAGACCCTGAGAGCACTGCCATGGTTTGGTACGGAGAAGGCATTCAACACAGACTTGAGGAATGAAGTAAGGAAGGGCCTTCCAGAACTAGCCAAGTGCCTGCTAGAACAGGGATCCACCCAGGCCTCCTCAATCTCTTCTCCTCCTCCCTACAGGTCTGTGCTCACATGTGGGGTGACAGATCGGGGTTAGTGAACTCCCCAGCAGCACCCAGAAAAATGCACCTACTCATCTGCTTCTATATGCTTCCAGCCATGGGGAAAGAGGATCTATTTTCTGACGTTGATGCTTGCTGCATCTTAATGAAAATAAAAATACCATTTCCCTTTCTCACATTAATGCTGAGAGACTGCTCTTGTATAAGCAGTCACCAAACTTCCTTTCCTTATTTTTTTCTTTGCCTCCTATACCTCGTTTAGATTCTACTGCTTGTTGCATCAGAATAAATCATCAGGGCCTGCCCAAATTTAAGCAGTTGATAACTTTCCTAGTTTTTCCTGTGGCCTGGATAGGCTTTTGGCAGAGGTGCTTTCATACGGAAGAGGCTGCTTGGAACTTCCCTGGTGGTCCAGTGGCTAGGGCTCCATGCTCCAAATGCAAGGGGCCAGGGTTCAACACCTGGTCAGGGAACTGGATCCCACATACCACAAGTAAGTGGTTGTATGCCACAGCATAGGATCCTATGTGCCACAACTAAGACCTAGCACAGCCAAATACACAAATACAGTATTCAAAAAAGAAAAGAAGAGGCTGCTTCAAGATGGGTTCTAAATACCCACCAGAATGTCATTATGCCATCTAAATGGGGTTCCTTCATTTGTATATTGAGCAAAAAAGGTATAGTATGAAAGAATGAATGATGTCTTTCAAAACTGAGTGCCCTCTGTTTATTTGACCCTCCAGTAATTAGCATTCTGGCCTGGGCCCTGTTCTGGAAGAGGTAGAATGAGATATCTATTAATCTTTCTTCATGATCCATCACTTTTAAGATGTAAAACTTAAACACCCTCTACTTTGATTATACAAAGACTATGCAGTATCTGTAATTAGAATCCTTTTGTTTCATAATCGGATACATTTTTCATTCTCTAGGCCATAAGTTAAACTATCATAGATTAAAAAAAAATAAATGATGTGTTTATTTCCATATTAGAAAAAGTGACTTTTTGTTACATGAGTCTTAGAATCACAGAAAAATTGAGAAGAGGTACAGAGACTACCTATATGCACCCTATGTATACCTATGTCCCCACACAGACATAGCTTTCCATATTAACAACATCCCCCACCAGAGGGCTAAAACTGATTAATCTATACCATAATCAAAGTTACTTGAAGTCCATAGTTTACATTAGGGTTCACACTTGTAGGCTGTACATTCTATCAATATGTCTGGACAAACGTGTAATAATACATATCCATTATTATAGTATAATAGGAAGTGGTTTCACTGCTCTAAAAATTCTCTGTGCTCCTCCTATTCACCTGCCCCTCCTAACACTTCTACCTATGCTTTGGCAACCACTGATCTTTTTTTACTGTCTTCACGGTCCCTTAACATTTTTAAATTTTTAATTAGAAGATAATTGCTTTACAATGTTGTATTGGTTTCTGCCATGCAACAACATGAATCAGCCATAAGTATACGTATATTGCCTCCCTCTTGAGCCTGCCCCCTCAACCCATAATTCTGCCTTTCCTAGAATGTCATACAGTTGAAATCATACAGTTTGTAGACTTTTCAGCTTGCTTATTTCATTTGGTAATACACATTTAAATTTCCTCCATGTCTTCATGGCTTGATAGTTCATTTCTTCTTAATGCTGAATAGTAGTCCATTGTCTGATTTTCTTAGAATCACAGAAAAATTGAGAAGAGGAACAGAGACTACCTATATGCAACCTATGTATGCCTCTGTCCCCACACAGACATACCTTTCCATATTATCAACATCTCCTACCATAGGGGTACAACCGATTAGTCTATACCATTTATTTATCCATTCAACTACTGAAGGACATCTTGGTTGCTTCCAAGTTTCAGCAGTTGTGAATAAACTGTTATAGACAGCTGCATGCATGTTTTTGTGTGGACATGTTTTCAACTCTTTGGGGATAAGTAACAAGAAGCACGATTGCTGGATCATATGGTAAGAGTATGCTTAGGTTTTTTTTAGAATCTAACCAACTGCCTTCCAAAATGTTGGTACCATTTTGCATTCCGACCAGCAATGAATGAGAGTTCCTGATGCCGCACATCCTCACCAGCGTTTGGTGCTGTCAGTGCTCCATATTTTAACTGTTCTAATAGGTAGGCAGTAGTAGCTCATTGTTGTTTGAATTTGCATTTTCCTAATGACATATGATGCTATCACAAATTTTTAAAGGAAGATAAGAGCCTTCCCTCCTTCCTACTTGAAAACTTCAGAAGGAAGGTTACCTCTTCAGTTCTCAGCTGCTTGCTCTAAGGATAAATAAAGGAAACCAGAGATAGTATGAGTTTTACATATGTTTTTTCAGGTTCATATCTTGATTGATAATATCCCCAAGAGCAAAATATCCTTCGACAAATGTAATAAAGGTTTTTCAGTTGATTCTTTCACATTAATAGAAAATTTTTATTTTAAAACATAAACTTGAAACAGAAATGTTATGATATGAGAGACAATGACTACAAAACAAGGGAATTGCCTTCTTTACTGATGTCTCTGGATAGTTGCCCAGAGAGTAAACATTCCTTGGGGCCAGATCTCCAAATCAATTTATAGTCCTGGTGGTCTGGATGGCACAATAGATTTCCTACCTGCTCCTTGATCTATGAAAGCCAGTTGATCTTAATTTAAAACCAGACTCTACTGAAAATCTTTCTAATAGACTAACTGCTGTGATCCCAAGTGAAATGATTTAGAAATTGTAAATAAAATGTTTTGTGAAAGACTATGATAATTAAGCACAATAAACTGTGGAAAATTATGAAAAAGATGGGAATACCAGACCACCTGACCTGCCTCTTGAGAAATGTATATGCAGGTCAGGAAGCAACAGTTAGAACTGGACATGGAACAACAGACTGGTTCCAAATAGGAAAAGCAGTTCGTCAAGGCTGTATATTGTCACCCTGCTTATTTAACTTATATGCAGAGTACATTATGAGAAATGCTGGGCTGGAAGAAGCACAAGCTAGAATCAAGATTTCTAGGAGAAATATCAATAAGCTCAATATGCAGATGACCCCACCCTTATGGCAGAAAGTGAAGAGGAACTAAAAAGCCTCTTGATGACAGTGAAAGAGGAGAGTGAAAAAGTTGGCTTAAAGCTAACATTCAGAAAATTAAGATCATGGCATCTGGTGCCATCACCTCATGGGAGGTAGATGGGGAAACAGTGGAAACAGTGTCAAACTTTATTTTTGGGGGCTCCAAAATCACTGCAGATGGTGATTTCAGCCATGAAATTAAAAGACTCTTACTCCTTGAAAGGAAAGTTATGACCAACCTAGATAGCATATTGAAAAGCAGAGATATTACTTTGCCAACAAAGGTCCGTCTACTCAAGGCTATGGTTTTTCCAGTGGTCATGTATGGATGTGAGAGTTGGACTGTGAAGAAAGCTGAGCGCTGAAGAATTGATGCTTTTGAACTGTGGTGTTGGAGAAGACTCTTGAGAGTCCCTTGGACTGCAAAGAGATCCAGCCAGTCCATTCTAAAGGAGATCAGTCCTGGGTGTTCTTTGGAAGGAATGATGCTAAAGCTGAAACTCCAGTACTTTGGCCACCTCATGCGAAGAGTTGACTCATTGGAAAAGACTCTGATGCTGGGAGGGATTGGGGGCAGGAGGAGAAGGGGACGACAGAGGATGAGGTGGCTGGATGGCATTACCGACTCAATGGACATGAGTTTGGGTGAACTCTGGAAGTTGGTGATGGACAGGGAGGCCTGGCGTGCTGCAGTTCATGGGGTCGCAAAGAGTCAGACACGACTGAGCGACTGAACTGAACTGAATGAAAATATGATATGACCTACTGTTTTCTGTAGTTTGTGGAAGAAGAATGTGTTTAGGCTTTTGGGTGAATAGTACTTTGGGAACTCTTTTAATTTGGGAGAACTGTATTGAGCACTACTGAAACCTATAATTGTGATAAATAAAATAGAAGACTGCATCAGCAAAGATGTGATTTCAAGCCTTTAACATTCAGTAAAATTAGGACAGGCAAATTTAGATCACTTAATTTTACCTTATATTCTTCATGTAATTCTTACCTATTAGCCACTTTTAATGTGGGACTTGCTTTCTACTAAGACACGTAGTCCAATCTTTCTAGTAGGATTTCTTCTGGGTGAAGATATGATCAATTCAGTTGGGTATTACCAGATATCCCTAGTCTTGTCTGGGGTTTCCCTGGTGGCTCAGTAGCAAAGAATCTACCTGTAATGCAGGAGACCTGGGTTCAATCCCTGGGTTGGGAATGTCCCCTGGAGAAGGAAATGGCAACCCACTGCAGTATTCTTGCCTGGAGAATTCCAAAGACAGGGGAGACTGGCAGGCTATAGTCCATGCAGTCACAAAGAGTCAGACATGACTGAATGACTTACACTTTCACTTCACTTTCACTAGTCTTGTCCCAGGGCCAGTGATGTCAATTTTCATGCTATTAGAGAATATTCCTATGAACACACAAAAGAAATGCAACAAGGAGAGGTGACCTCACTAGCCAGGGTTCTTTAAAATAAAATACTGGATATTTTCACAGGCTAGGTAAACATTTTTATTCTTATCAGGAACTTACTGACTAAAGAGAAACAGACTAAAAAAGATAATCCACACTATCAACCATATTATTCTGAACAGAGGGAAAAAAGAATTTCAGCTTCTGTCAAGGTAAAGTAAGAGTAGTCTTTTTCCAGATAGAATGCCAACCTCTCCTGTTTTTCTCCTGGGGTCTGACAATATCTGACTCAAAGAGGAAAGTCATTAAGAACCCCTGGTTCACCAGGAGTCAGACCAAAATCAGCTTCACTTCACTCCCACTATTCACTGGACATATAGCCACTGAAGATAAAGAGTTCACCTTATTTTGACTGTGCTTAAAGAATTTCAGGCTCATGGATTTTACCATTCTCTCTAGAACTGGCAGGAAACAACAGTTATAAGGTTGCCAAATAAATAGCACACAAGCTATCTGCAACAAGTTTTAATACATCTCTTATTGCTAGGCTATATGGATACAGCCAAAGTGACAGATATCAGAATTTTGCTCGATAATCCATAATCAAGGTATTCCATATGTCAAGCACTTAAAGTTGCTAAAAATATAGACATTTTTTCTGCTCTCAATAAGTTGATAGACCAATGGGGAATAGTAAGAAACAAACAAATAATTACAGAATATGACAAATTCTATACATGCCCAGAGGAAAAAAAGGTTAATTCTTCCATCTTAAAGAAGAAAGACATTCATTGTTATTGGTGGTTGGGAAGATCCCCTGGAGAAGGGAAAGGCTACCCACTCCAGTATTCTGGCCTGGAGAATTCCATGGATTGTATAGTCCATGGGGTCTCAAAGAGTGGGACATGACTGAGTGACTTTCATTTCAGTCTCCAAGTCATGTCCAACTTTTTGCAACCACATGGACTGTAGCTGCCAGGCTCCTCTGTCCATGGGATTTCCCAGGTAAGAATACTGGAGTGGGTTGCCATTTCCTTCTCAAAGGGATCTTCCTGACCCAGGGATCAAACCCACGTCTCCTGTTTGACTGGCAGATTCTTTACCACTGAATCCTGGGAAGCCTGGAAGACATTCATCACCAGGCTAAAACTCTCCAAAACACACATATCCATAGCAATAATGACCCCTGGACCCTTGCTTTTCAGTGTATGGTGCCCAGGCCAGCAGCACTGGTATCACCTAGGAGCCTCAGGCCCCTCTTATTGACTCAGTCTGCATTTTAACACAATGCCCAGTAGTTTTGTATGCTCATTAACTTTCAGAAGTACTCATCTAAAACAGAGCTTCTCAAACTTTAGCTTCAATATCACCTGCAAGGCTTGTTGAAACAGACTGCCCCATGTTTCTGATTCATAAGTCTGAGTAGATGCTAGAATTTGCATGCCTAAAAGATTTCTAGGTGATGTTGTTGCTGGTTTGGGAATCATTTTGAGAATTACAGGTGTAGGAACCTGAGTCCAGAAGGCATCTTCATACTTAACTTGTTTCTCTGGACTCAGGTTCCTACACCTGTGATTCTCAAAATGTTCAGACTCAGAAACATCTCATTGAGGTAATTAGGAAAAAGCCTAATATGTTGCACATTTAGGGGAAAACGTGCACACCAGTGGATGAAACTTCCATCCTGTGTCCCCAGCCTGGATAAGAGATGTGCATTGCATATATTCCCAGTCTCCAGAACAGACTGGTAGTTGAGAATGTTAAGCTTTCATTTTTCACGAGGTGAGTACAGAAGATCCTGTTCTTTGACAGACTCTCCATCCTTGATTATGCCACTGGTTGGAAGAGTAGACACCAAGTCTCCTGGGCCACATACTCCAGTCCATCTTGCCAGAAAAGCCAGGCAATGAGAAGACATTAAGCACTTTTCCAGCTATTAGTTAAATAACCTAGGTTTCCTATGTGGATATTGCTTCCTGTGAGTATATATCTACCATACACCAGAGAGAGTATGCTAGGAGTTAATTGTGAAAAATCATCTCAAATGCCTAATAGTCAAACTATCAGTTCAGTTCAGTTCAGTTGCTCAGTCTTGTCCGACTCTTTGCAACTCCATGAAATGCAGAACACCAGGCCTCCCTGTCCATCACCAACTCCCAGAGTTCACTCAGACTCACATCCATCGAGTCAGTGATGCCATCCAGCCATCTCATCCTCTGTCGTCCCCTTCTCCTCCTGCCTCCAATCCCTCCCAGCATCAGAGTCTTTTCCAATGAGTCAACTCTTTGCATGAGGTGGCCAAAGTACTGGAGTTTCAGCTTTAGCATCATTCCTTCCAAAAAAATCCCAGGGCTGATCTCCTTCAGAATGGAATGGTTGGATCTCCTTGCAGTCCAAGGGACTCTCAAGAGTCTTCTCCAACACCACAGTTCAAAAGCATCAATTCTTCAGCGCTCAGCCTTCTTCACAGTCCAACTCTCACATCCATACATGACCACAGGAAAAACCATAGCTTTGACTAGACGGACCTTTGTTGGCAATGTCTCTGCTTTTCAATATGCTATCTAGGTTGGTCATAACTTTACTTCCAAGGAGTAAGTGTCTTTTAATTTCATGGCTGCAATCACCATCTGCAGTGATTTGGGAGCCCAGAAAAATAAAGTCTGACACTGTTTCCACTGTTTCCCCATCTATTTTCCATGAGGTGATGGGACTGGATGCCATGATCTTCGTTTTCTGAATGTTGAGCTTTAAGCCAACTTTTTCACTCTCTACTTTCACTTTCATCAAGAGGCTTTTTAGTTCCTCTTTACTTTCTGCCATAAGGGTGGTGTCATCTGCATATCTGAGGTTATTGATATCTCTCCTGGCAATCTTGATTCCAGCTTGTGTTTCTTCCAGTCCAGCGTTTCTCATGATGTACTCTGCATATAAGTTAAATAAGCAGGGTGACAATATACAGCCTTGACGAACTGCTTTTCCTATTTGGAGCCAGTCTGTTGTTCCATGTCCAGTTCTAACTGTTGCTTCCTGACCTGCATACAAATTTCTCAAGAGGCAGGTCAGGTGGTCTGGTATTCCCATCTCTTTCAGAATTTTCCACAGTTGATTGTGATCCACAGTCAAAAAGGCTTTGGCACAGTCAATAAAGCAGAAATAGATATTTTTCTGGAACTCTCTTGCTTTTTCCATCATCCAGCGGATGTTGGCAATTTGATCTCTGGTTCCTCTGCCTTTTTTAAAACCAGCTTGAACATCAGGAAGTTCACGGTTCATTTATTGCTGAAGTCAAACTATATTGGTCCCTATTCACAGAGTTATTCAGAGTAAATGAATTGTCAATGATTAGATTCCACTACTTAGAGTGGCCCCTCAAAAGTTCTAGAAACTTAAAATCTCTCATAGATGTTTAATTTAACTTGAAATTTCAGGTCAATCACATTGTCTATGACAGATTACAGTGGTCCATATACAGAGAGAGGGGCTAAGGGGACTTTTCCCACACCATCCATAGATTAAGGCCATGCCTTTTCAAGGTAAAGCACCCTATGTTAATTTGTTTTACTGAAAATTTCATTAAGGTATACAAGTTATGAATCCTTGACTATGCCATTACCTCATGGATGTTTCTTCATTGTTCCTACTTATCTTGATGCTTTTTCTCCATTTCCACTACCTTTTCTAGTCCACACAACCCCCAGGGAGTAAAAACCTGGATTGGAAGGCTTCTGCCTGACATTCCAGACAATAATAATTGTTGATTATTATTTAACGATTCCAAACAGTTGTGTATAATGTAATGATTCATGGGATGTTAAAAGTAATGGTTCTTAAACACAAATTCACCTCAGCAGTTTAAAAATACCTGAAAGTAAGAAAAAGAAAATAATATTCACAATCATGTGAAGAAAATTCCTTATGTGAAATACTGTATGTATTTTCATATACCCCAAAGATGGAGTCCCTCTTCCTTATTTTGTTGAAATTCAAACATGTTTTTTTTTTCTTTCTCAAACTATTCCAGATTTGTCAGTTATAGTGCTAAGCTCCTAAAAGCAAAGGAATGAGGTAGCTATGAACTCTGCTAATACTTATTTATTCAAAACAATTGGGAAAAGAAACTGACTTTTATTCACATAGCTTGTCAATCCTCCATAGTCACCATATCTAAAGTAGGTGCTGTTGTTTTAAACAATGCCTTAGGGGAGGAAGGGACCAAAATTGCTGCAGCTACAACTCTAGGAGGCACTACTGACAGAGCACATTATCACTAACTCCATTCTTCCTATATTTGTAGGGAAATGAGTGTGAAAAGTGAGGGGGATATTACAAATGTAGCGATCCATACCTAATATTCCTGGAGGAGGGCATGGGAACCCAGTCCAGTATTCTTGCCCGAAGAATTCCATGGCCAGATGAGACTGGTGGGTTACATTCCATGGGGTCACAAGGAGTTGGACACCACTGAAGCAACTTAGTACACATGCATACATAATATTACATCAGCAATAGGACTAGACATGCTCTGTGAATATGAGAATATACACACATGCACATACATATTATTTATACACACATATACCTGACATTCAAGCAGTATGGATCTTTGTGCAAAGAAAAACCTACAAACAAACTTTTCTCTTTTTTTTCCTAAAGGAAGAAAGCAGGAGTAGAAGAAAGCTTTTATATCATCTATATAATTACCTAACTTGCCCCTTCCTTTTGCCTGAGCAGAACAAGCTGTGTAAGACCAAAAGATGAAACAGGCCCTTAAAGGTTTATAATTAAACCTATACAGTGCCAGAAGTTGCGGCTGGTTGTGAAATGTTATTGTGGTTTCCTTCTCCCAAGGACATTTCTACCACTGCTAGTTGTCAAGACGAGTTTCTCTAATGACACACATTTGTCTTTCACTGAAGAAGGTAAGATGGAGACCATTGAAAACAGGCAAAACATTGTACACTGAGGTTGGTAATATAGAATCAATGACAGCCATTTCAATTTTTCCATGGCCTTTGTGGTACATTTTATGCAAAGAAAAGTGAATAGAAATAGCTCAGAGAAATTTCCCAAACGTCTTATCCTGTATGCATAGAAATCTTACTTAGGGGTGGGAGAGGATGAGGAAGATCCAAATGGGCTACTTTCTAGCAAGTTCCCTCATAATGGAGACCACGTAGCAACTAAGGAAATACATATCTTTACTCAGACCCAAAAGGGTCTAGATTATGGTGAATTCTATCTATAGGTAGAGTATTTGAATGAACTTCCAATGTATGCTTTTTGCACAAATTTATGGGCCTAAGGCTGCAAGGATTTGAGCAAATTCCAATCTTTCTTGGCCCTTCTCTCTTTGGAAATTTTCTGAGGAATTACATATTTTCACTGTAAAAGGAGAAGGAAATGGCAACTGGAGAAAGAAATGGCAACTGTCTCCAGTATTCTTGCCTAGAAAATCCCATGGACAGTGGAGCCTGGTGGGCTACAGTCCACAGGGTCGCAAGAGTTGGACATGACTTAGCGACTAAACAACAATTGTAAAATATGTAACTTTCACCTATTTGGCTACTTGCCTTCAGTTATGCAAAAACAGTGTTTAAAACTTGCCCCTCATCTCAGTCTGCAGCCTTGATCTGCTTCGTGTTGTCTCAGTGTGGGAAGAAGGAGAAACTACAAAGACTTGGAACGATTGGTAAATGCCTATCAAGGAGCAGACTGAAGTTCACAAGAATTGACACTGGATTCATGCCCTACTTCAGGCAACAAGTGATTGTGGAATGTGGAGAGGATAACTCCTAACCCTCTGACCCAAATCTGGTCTGAAATCTCAGATGCTGTTTTATTCCCAGTGGAGCCATGCTGCTGCGGGGATAAGAGCAGGGACCTGTGATGACCCTGTTGCATCCCTGAGGGATCCTCTCTTCACTTAGAAGAGGGAGTTAATAATATTACTTACCCTAATGAGGCAACTGTAAGATTCAGAGTGTTTCATGGATGTGAATGTGCTATCCATGGTGCTATCAGTGCACTGAAATAAGCTTCTAGAATGCAGAGATTTGCAAAGGTTTCCTTTTCTCACTGAGACTTTCCTCAGAGAAAATAAAAGCAGATAACAAATGCATTGTGTTCAGTAGCAATAAAGCAGACCTTCAATAAAATCACTTTTTATTGCTACAAAAGCTATTCTGGGCTAACTCTACTCTTTAAAACTACAACCAACAAACACAAGAATTCATACAGGAAAAAAAAAATAGTCTCTGGACCCTAGCATGTATATTACTTTTGAAATGTATAAGGCCTAAGAAAATTTAAGGCAGTGAGTTAAGGCACATGTGTGTTCTCAAAGCACTCAGATTTCCAAGAACTCTCTCTGGACCTCACGCCTTACTCATTAATTACAAAAAAATACGGCACTGCACACCACAATAACTGCTCTGGAGACTGTCTTTTTTTGATGTGTGAAAAAGAAAAATGATCATTGATACAGGTTTCATCTGTGCATTTCCTCCCATGTAATGCAGTCCCTAAAAAGGCCTTGCAATATTCAGTGGTGTCATTTTGCCTCTTATTTATGCTTTTGGTATAGAAGGGAATTCAGGAAATGTGATGCATGTTGAGCAAAATGACAAAACTATCAGGTTCCTATAATAATTCCAGTGTCTAAGGAATGTACATCAAGCCATTTTGTCCTTATGAGTTATAGTGCCAAAGCCCCCATATGGTCTTTTCTTTGTAGTGGGCTTGATCATAACCATGTAAGCTGTTTGTGTTTGTAGAGGGGAGGAGATAAATAAGATATTAGAGCTGTGTGGAGAAAATTCTCACTCTCAGCAAAAACTAGCCTATTTATGGGATAATCTTAAAGGACGAAGTATTTTCACTCTGACCTTTAATGGTACAAGAAAAAAAAAATCAATGCAGATGGTCTTTCGTGGAGGAAAGTGTAGATTTTCACTTTGGTGGCAATTTGGAGTTGAGTTTGCATTTTTCTTATTAGAATGAGTCTCCAGTTTCATCTTATATCCACATCTTTCACTGTTCTTACCCACTTCCTCAGTTCCTTTCACCAGAGGATGTCACTCAATGTGCATTGAGATCTTGGCAATGAAAACATAGTGAAGGTCCTTCAAGGACATTGGACCAAGGTTACCCAGGTCAGAACATAATGCATCACTTTCTAATGACAGCAGAAAACTAACAAAGCTGTTTTCTCCGCGATCAAACACAGTAATTTCAGGGCCTAGTTTGGTGTTCAGGTAGGAGAAAAAAAAAAGCATGTGATGTAAATTAGAAGATTAGTTTGTTTACTTGTTTAATGTATTTCTTATTGTTTCTAAAGTGAATTATCATTCAACTTACCAATGAAATACAAATAAATAATTCACCCTTTATTGTAACCTACTAAATTAACCCAACAATTTCAAAATATTAATTAATTACCATTGCTGGTGAGGTTGTGGGGAGAAAGGCAGGCTCATTCACTGCCAAGGCAGCAACAATTGAAATGGTCTTTTATGCATTTTTACCCACTCCTAGGAATTTATGTATAAAAGTAATTCAAAGTGAGGCATAAAGTGATTCATTGCTGTATGATCTATGACTGTAGAAGAATTTAAATGAACTTGTGATTCCAACAACAAGGAAACAGTCAAATCAATTTAGTGGGTTAACTGCATAGAATATTATAAAATCATCAAAAATAATTATGAATACCATATAACAGTGTGGAAAATACAATATACTAATAATTGATAAAGCAATATATAAAGTTACTATGATTGCTATAATTACAACTACATAAAATATGTATGTGTTCAAAGACTAAAAGAGAACATCAGATCAGATCAGATCAGATAAGTCGCTCAGTCGTGTCCGACTTTTTGCGACCCTATGAATCACAGCTCGCCAGGCCTCGCTGTCCATCACCAACTCCCGGAGTTCACCCAGACTCGCGTCCATCGAGTCAGTGATGCCATCCAGCCATCTTGTCCTTTGTCATCCGCTTCTCCTCCTGCCCCCAATCCCTCCCAGCATCAGAGTCCTTTCCAATGAATCAACTCTTCACATGAGGTGGCCAAAGGACTGGAGTTTCAGCTTCAGCATCATTCCTTCCAAAGAAATCCCAGGGCTGATCTCCTTCAGAATGGACTGGTTGGATCTCCTTGCAGTCCAAGGGACTCTCAAGAGTCTTCTCCAACACCACAGTTCAAAAGCATTAATTCTTCAGCGCTCAGCCTTCTTCACAGTCCAACTCTCACATCCATACATGACCACAGGAAAAACCATAGCCTTGACTAGACAAACCTTTGTTGGCAAAGTAATGTCTCTGCTTTTCAATATGCTATCTAGGTTGGTCATAACTTTCCTTCCAAGGAGTAAGCGTCTTTTAATTTCATGGCGGCAGTCACCATCAGTAGTGATTTTGGAGCCTAGAAAAATAAAGTCTGACACTGTTTCCACTGTTTCCCCATCTATTTCCCATGAAGTGGTGGGACCCGATGCCATGATCTTGGTTTTCTGAATGTTGAGCTTTAAGCCAACTTTTTCACTCTCCACTTTCACTTTCATCAAGAGGCTTTTGAGTTCCTCTTCACTTTCTGCCATTAAGGGTGGTATCATCTGCATATCTGAGGTTATTGATATTTCTCCCGGCAATCTTGATTCCAGCTTGTGTTTCTTCCAGTCCAGCGTTTCTCATGATGTACTCTGAATATAAGTTAAATAAACAGGGTACAATATACAGCCTTGATGAACTCCTTTTCCTATTTGGAATCAGTCTGTTGTTCCATGTCCAGTTCTAACCGTTGCTTCCTGACCTGCATACAAATTTCTCAAGAGGCAGATTAGGTGGTCTGGTATTCCCATCTCTTTCAGAATTTTCCACAGTTTATGTGATCCACACAGTCAAAGGCTTTGGCATAGTCAATAAAGCAGAAATAGATGTTTTTCTGGAACTCTCTTGCTTTTTCTATGATCCAGCAGATGTTGGCAATTTGATCTCTGGTTCCTCTGCCTTTTCTAAAACCAGCTTGAACATCAGGAAGTTCACGGTTCACATATTGCTGAAGCCTGGCTTGGAGAATTTTGAGCATTACTTTACTAGTGTGTGAGATGAGTGCAATTGTGCAGTAGTTTGAGCATTCTTTGGCATTGCCTTTCTTTGGGATTGGAATGAAAACTGACCTTTTCCAGTCCTGTGGCCACTGCTGAGTTTTCCAAATTTGCTGGCATATTGAGTGCAGCACTTTCACAGCATCATCCTTCAGGATAGAAAAGTCATAAAAACTTTTGTGGTGGTCAGGTTCAAGGTAAAATTTTTATCATCATTATTATTTTATTTTTATTTTTTTCATCATTATTTTAGGGCCTCTAAAGTTATTAGAAATTTTTTGAGTTGGGGGGAAAGATGTGAGTCAGCTCAATGAGCCTTGGATGAAATCAAGCAGTAACTTGACCTAAGAAATATGCGCACATGCGTGCACGTGCGCGCGCTCTCTCTCTCTCTCTATATATATATAAATTTCCATTTTCTGGAGCAAAACTCTGCATTCAAAACCAGACTTCACCCTTAATTGGGTAAATTATTTACCCTATCAAGTCCTCAGTTTCCCATTTTAAAATGGAAAATAACAATACCTATCTCATAAAATTACTGCAAGGATTAATAATTTTATACAAGTATGTAGCCTGATAAGTGTCTCTGTGTGTGTACTTAGTCACTCAGTTGTGTCCAACTCTTTGCAACCCCATGGATTGTAGTCCACCAGGCTCCTCTGTCCATGGGATTCTCCAGGTAAGAATACTAGAGTGGGTAGCCATTCCCTTCTCCAGGGGATCTTCCATACCCAGGGATCAAAGCTACTGGCTTTGGCCAGTAGCGTCGTCACAGTGTGATCCACCAGGGAAGCCCAGCCTGATATATTGTACTTGCTTAACTTCCCTGGTGGCTCAGATGGCAAAGCATCTGCCCGCCATGCGGGAGACCTGGGTTCGATCCCTGGGTCGGGAAGATCCCCTGGGGAAAGAAATGGCAACCCACTCCAGTATTCTTGCCTAGAAAATCCCATGAACGGAGGAGGCTGGTGCCGGCTACTGTCCATGGGGTCGCAAAGAGTTGGACACGACTGAGTGACTTCACTTTCAATACTGGTTAATTGTTACAGTAATTTCAATAGGGTTGGAAGCCTTTGCAAACTTGGGACTAAGATTACTGTAGGAAGCTGCTGGATTTAATTTTAAATTACAAATGCTCCTTCATTTAGAGTGGTGGGATGCAGTAGGAAGTGGAAGCAATTAAATGGAGGTGTCATTTATAAAATGTCAGTGGTTTCTCACATGTTTATAAACCACAGATCATGTTGATGGACCAACATACTGAATAAAACTTTTTGTAGGCTAATTTAACCAAGAGCATGATCTATGACAAGATAAACAAAAACGGAAATCTCTTTATACTCCATCTGGGAGTTGCTGAATAAAATTACAGATGCAAATTATGCCCACAGTCAGAAAACGTACGAATCCATTCTGGTTTGTCTAACTGCATTGCCTCTCTTTCCTCAAATCACTGTAATATGCCACCTTTTTTGATGACACTGATTCCCCTCACTTTATAATGTATAACTCTGTTGACAGAAACAGATTCACATCAAACATTTATCATCAAAGCAACTGGACAGTGTTGCAGAATTACGTATGGGAGATTTTTCTTTCTCGGCAGTTTACAACCTGGTACTTTCCAGTAGTGTTTTATTTCTTCCTGAATTTATATGACACAGTGCTTAGGTCTGGGTGGATCATGTCATCTATCCCCTTGTCTCCAAAGAGTGGGTTTCAGACAGTTAGGCTTTTATTTTCTCTTGAAAAAGCAAGATATTACACTATCTTAGACCATAGATCTTCACTTATTCATGTAACAGAAATCTTTAGTGAAAGGGTGTGTGTGTGTGTGTGTGTGTGTGTATTGAGGGGAGGGGAGGATAATACTGATATATAAGCAATTACACACATTCATATATAATTTACCTCTCGGACTGGCAAAAATGTAAAAAGTTTGATGGCATGCTCTATTGGCAAGGCTGTGGGGAATGGGCATATATATTTCTGGTCTGAACATAAATTTTGTATAACCTATATAGAAGGCTTTCAGCAATAACCACAAAAATTATAAATGCATGTACCCTTTCAGTCAGCAGTGCCATTAATGAAAATTTATTCTACAAGGAAACTTGCAACCTTGCAAAGTTACTCACTGAAGCATTGTTAATAATACAAAAGACAGGGGGAAAAAATGTCCATCAATACTATGCAAGTTGGTTAAAAATAAAAAAGAATGAGAGCACAAACAATAAGGAGAGATTTCTAATATCTGCTATCAGGTGGAAAAGTAGCATGCAAAACAGTAAATAGAATATGTTCTTTCTAGAAAAGGAGAGAGGATAAGACAATGTATTTGAATTTGCTACTTTTACATTAAAAACTCTGGAAAATACTAAAGGACCCAACAAAAAATTTTTACTTGGAGTGGCAGAGGCTGCGGGCAGGGTTAAGTAGATGAAGGGCAGTAGTGGGAGGAAGAATAATATAACTAGGTTAGAAATTTTAATAGTACTATTTAGAAAACAAATATATACCTAGAATTTTTTCTCAAGTAATATAATGTCTTCCAAAAAAGTATCTTAAGCTACTATTCATTTGCAGTACTAGATTATTTTTATGAGTTCAAGGACTCATTGCTTTGCTGGTTTCTTCAGACATTCTTTATTATGTGTCTTCCCTGGTGGCTCAGTGGTAAAGAATCCACCTGCCAATGCAGGAGACATGGGTTCAATCCCTGGATTGAAAAGATCCCCTGGAGAAGGAAATGACAACCCACTCCAGTATTCTTGCCTGGGAAATCCCATGAACAGAGAAGCCTGGTGGGCTACACATCCATGGGGTCAAGAAGAATCGGACATGACTTAGTGACTGAACAACACCATGTTTTGCACTGTGTGTGGTGCATCACATGACCTAGAAAATAATAGATATGCCCTTTCTAGCACCAAAGCATACTTAGATTCTGATGCGAACTTCACTTGGTCCCTGACCTGATGTCACCAGAGGCCTGTCTTGGAGGAGGTCCTATGAGCAGCACGTGTAGACTGCTGGACTTTCTCCTCCTCCTTGATGTCAAAGAGCACCTGGAGAGAAGAGACATCAACAGAGGGGATTTCTGGATTTGGGAAGAAAACAGAAAGGGACCCTTTCCATAATTCCTGAGGTAAGGCTGCTAAGTGAAGTCTTGGAACACCTTAGAGTCGCTTGTAGACAAGCAGGACACCACAGTTGTCCGTCCAATCCTCCAAGAGTAGGAGGGCAAATGAGAGCAAGTGCATAGGCCATGGCAGCCCCACCACACCCATGGGCACCCGGTGTGGCAGACATGGAGCCAGGTCTCTAGGGTGCCCTTGTCTGCACAATGAGCCTATGATATTCCTCACTGTTTGTGGTTCTTCCAAATGAGAGCCCCTTCTCTCTTACTCATGGGATCATCTCATGGCCTTTGGTCCTAACACTAGCTAAGTGATCCCCACTCCTTCCTTGCCTGGAATCTGCCCCATCCATGGTTATGCTACAGCTCAACTGATACCCTGCTAGTTATCACCCCACATCTGCCTCAGATACAGCCCAGCCCAGCCTCAATCTTCTTTCTTTCTTACTCATCCTACTTTTCTTCTCCCTTGCTGGTTAAGACCTGTGGAGTCCCCTTCCATCCAACGCTGAGTGAGGTATGTCTATCACTCCCACTAATATTGAACCTCTTAACTGGTTCTTGTTGCAAAAGAAATTGTTCATGGAGTTTACTCCTTTTTGTCCAAAAGTCTCAGAAATCTTTGAGTCCTCCTACTCCCAAGCTTCTTCAGTACTGCTTTACCTTCCAGACATATTTCCAGTTTCCATCATTCTGGACATTTTACAATGAGTAGGGTCAGGAAGCACCTAGAACACCACCTTTAAACAATTATGTAAAGTTTAAAAATAAAATAAAATTTAAAAAAAAATAAATAAAAGAGGCATGTCTAACACTGGCGAACCTGTCTCGTAGGATGCTAGTATCCCTGGACATAGTGCGCCTAGGGACACTAAGCCAAAGGCTAGACACATACTCTCAAAGCCTTCTGAGTTTAAGAAAGAGCCAGAGCAAAAGGAACTTGTGGAGATTGAGTTGTGACCCAGGAAGCTTCTGTGTGAGGGGTGCAGCAAAGATTCTTCCAAGGAAGGACATGTGGAAGGGTCTCAGGCACAGCCTGGAGAAGAGTTTAAAAAATCACAAGGGGTTCTAAACTCTACCTAGTGATGGTTCTGGGGGCTGCCCTGAGAAGCAGGCAACTGACTGGGTAAGCCACTCAAGGAAGGACTCAGAACGAATTGTCAAGGGTCAAAGGTATAACTGAGACCAGAGGCAACTGGATGCCCCCAAGAGTCCATGTGGCAAGAGGTTAGGCAGACCCACCTGGGATGGGTCCCTATGCTGAGTCTTCTCATGGCTTGCTGCCCACTCTACACTGGCCTCTAGGGAGACTTGGCAGGAGCCTCAAGACACCATATTTGGAAATGCATGTTTCATTGTCAACCAGGAAGTTCTCCCGCAACCACTAGTGGGAAGAAAATTTTGCTCAAAGAAGTGTTTCCATCCAGTTTCAGCACCTCCATTAATGTTTACAAGGGCACATCCTCACATGAGGATAATCTCTGGTTTTTGTAATCTGTGTTTACCTTCTCAGTTACATTTGTTTCTTCGAACAGAAAAGTGGCATCTTCTGTTGTGTGTTCATTTGGGTTGAGGTTTGCCTTATCCCTGGGGCTTGGGTTCTGAGAAGAAAGTGTCGGCTTCAAGTTTACTCGAGTGCCTGTTTCAATTTCTAAAGTATGGCCACGTGTATGGAGGGCAGTTGAGAGGGGCTTTGCATACCCATCACCATCAGGATCTTTTTCCTACCTGTTCACAGGACTTTTGAGAATTTTCATGTAAAAATTCCACTAGCCATGGAAACCTGAGTGCTATTTTCTACAGCCACAAAAACAGGTTTGGGTTTCTTTAGGAATGCCAAGGGGCCCTGAGGGGACTTAGGGCAGCTGTCTCCCACCTCTCTCCTGAGCCTCAGACTTAGTTCCTTCCTTCTATTAGAGAGGTTTAGGAGGGAGCTAATCATGGAGTTTAGAGGATATGGCCGTTCTTCAACCACAGGGTTACAGTGAAAGGATGTGGTTATTTCCCTCTATAGGTCGATTTCGTATCTACCTTGTTTTAGATAATTTACATTTGTCATAGAACAATTTACCAAACTATTCATTGCTGGCCCGACTCCCAGCATAGGGGACTCCAGGAATGAAAAGCTAACTTTTTCTTTTCAATTTCTAGAAAGTACTGGCCACTGGCCTCTAGGGTTGTTCATGGTTTTAATTTCTTCCAATCCCAAACAAGCTGTTATGCACTGGTTATACATCCCTATCCAGGCTGTCTTGTAAGAGTGGAATTAGCTGGGGGAACCTGAGGAGAAGGCAATGGAATCTGGTGGGGATTGCTGTATTGGAAGACAGGATGAATACCTGAAGGTAGCAGGGCCTCCAGCGACTTGAGGAAGGAACGTGGAAAGGAGTTCCACAGTGGGAAGGGGCCCAAGGAGGCCACACGATTTCTGATAGGGTGAACAGATGTTTCTGTAGGGTTAAATAATTGAGGCATTTTTATCCCTAAAGGAAATGCACTCATAATCATGCTGTGTTTCTCATGCAGTATGTAAATGTTTTTGAGAGGTTTCTAAGGGCTTCTCAGTGTGCAGAGAGTTCTGCTTTTGAGGGAGCCTGAGACCAGTCTCCCTGCACCAGTCCTTCCCAGGGGTGTTACTGCACTGGGTCAAAGGGTGGTCATTACTGAAATACAAAAACGAAGCCACCAAAACTAACTTTTAAAAAAGTTGGTGTTAAAAGAGTAAGACTTGCAAATGGGACCTAATCAAATTTACACGATTTTACATAGCAAAGGGAACCATAAACAAAATAGACAACCTATGCAATGGGAAGAAATATTTGCAAGCAATGCGATCAACAAGAGATTAACCTCCAAAATATACAAACAGGTTATATATCTTGACAATAAAACAACAAACAATCCAATTGAAAAAATGGGCAGAAGACCTAAATAGACATTTCTCCAAAGAAGATATATGAATGACCAATAGACACATGAAAATATGCTAATATGTCACTAATTATTAGAGAAATCCAAATCAAAACTGCAATGAGGTACCACCTCACATTAGTCAGAATGGCCATTATCTAAAAGCCTAAAAATAATAAATACTGGAGAGGGTGCAGGGAAAAAGGAACCGTCCTACACCGTTCACGAGAATGAAAGTACGTACAGTTCACTATGGAGAACAATATGAAAGATCTTCAGAAAACTAAAAATATCATATGATTCAGCAATTCCACTCCTGGACATATATCTGAACAAAACTTAATTCAAAAAGATATGTGTACCCCTATGTTCATAGCAGCACTTATCATGATAGCCAAGACATGGAAGCAACCTAAATGTCCATAGTCAGATGAATGGATAAAGGAGATGTGGTGTATATATACAACTGTATACTCTTCAGTCATTAAAAAGAACAAAATAACACCATAGGCCAGCAACATGGATGCAACTAGAGATTATCGTACTAAGTGAAGTAAGTCAGAAAGAGAAAGACAAATATCATATCACTTATATCATGTGGGACCTAAAATACAACACAAATCAACCTATCTACAAAACAAACAGACTCACAGACAGAGAGAGCAGACCTGTGGTTGCCAAAGCAGAGGGGAAAGATGGATTGCGAATTTGGGGTTCATAGACACAAACTATTACATATATTAATAGGATTGACAAACAACGAGGTTCCACTGTGTAGCACAAGAACTAAATTCAATATCCCGGATGAACCATAATGATAAAGAATATGTATGTGTGTAACTGAGCCACTTCACTGTGCAGCAGAACTTCACGTTGTAAATCTACGATATTTCAATAAAAAATAAAATTTGACAAAGAGTAAGGCTTGAATACAAAAGTGGCAGAAACATAATTATGATTTTTAGCAAATTTCTTAATTATAAATATTCACTCACAGACACAAACACACACATATGATCTTATACCATTTATTCCTATTTACCATGATTCACTCAAAAGTGCCACTCGTGGTTAAAGAATAGAAATAACCGGCTTTCATGGAACCATATGGGGTCTCTTTTCAAGCATAGTTGGAATTAGTTTTTAGTTGAGTAATTTTTTAAAGTTTTAAATTATAAAAAATACATAAATACTATAGACTTCTTACTTTGAACTTAAAGTATATAAATTTATATTCATTAGCAATCATTTGATATAGGGTCATGGTCTTTCCTTTGAGTATAGAATTTGTGATTGGAATTGAAGCTCTTTCTTCTATAAATTAGATCCACGAGGCATAAACTACTACTTCCAATCTACTGCTTACTCTCTTTTGTATCCGTTTCTTCAAAGTGATGCAGGACACTTCAGTGAAAACACTTATGGACACAAAATCTGACTGTGTGTCAATTTTGTCACAATTTGAATTCAGGATCCTTCTAGTTTTATAATCCCTTCTCCAAATTTTAATAGCTCTTGTCCACACATAATTCATTAGAATATCTTTATTTTGTGAGTGGCCTTTATGGAGTCTCTCCAAAGTATTCAGTTTTGTTTCGAAAGGAACAATAACTTTTCTTTTTTAAAACTTACATTTCATTGATTTATTTAATATTTAATTAAAGTCCTAATTATATAAATACAACTGGCATAAATATTTAATCACATTATATCATTTGCTAAGTACAACTGCCATAGGAAGTTTAAGAGGAAAGTAAATTGACTTTGAGAAGCATGCAACTCAAACTGCTTCCAACTTCGGGAGCAGAAGTATGCAGACTCCCAGGGATTGGCCAAATAGTCAAGAACCCTCAGCATTGAATAGACAGCAATCAGTATGTTTTATGTGGATAAATAAAAATGTAATTTTATCTGGACATGTGGTTCAGGGAAAATTGGCTTCAAAATACTTCTCTTTTAAGTAGGAATGTCCCCAAGAGATTCCATTTCCTTAGTTTCTTTATGCCAAATTCAAGGAAGCCCAAGATGCCCCTTGTTTATTTACTCTCGGACATAATTTTCTCTGTAAGGCTTCCCCCCAACCCCCATGTATGGAACCAGTCATTCTCTCTGCTTCTTCTCGTATACAGTCTGCAACAGCATTGATCCCATTGTATTGAATTATTTCCCTTTCTCTCTTATTCCCTGCTTATGAACTGTTTCAAGTATATCCCAGGACACAACTAGTCTCACAACATGTAGCTGTGCCCTGAGATTCTTCTTCTTAGTTACATAGTCTTACTTTACTGAATAACTTGATTTTATTATCCATCATTCTTTGAACTGAATCTTTAATCTTTCACTAAATGGTATTTTAAAAGCCTGTTAATGTATGTACAGTGCTTAGAGTAGTGCCTGGAACATGGTAAATTCATTATGTGTTTGTTCCATTACCTTTTCACCTATATTAACTTTCATCTTACATGTCTTTCTGGATATGTTTCCACCTCCAGTCAACTTTTTCATATTTTTAGGGATTGCTCTGTAAGCACAAATTCAATTGTTAACTTGCTTAGTACCCTAAGCACTTAACATTGTAACTTTTTATTATAGTAGCTACTGTAATACTTCTGATTATAATATCACTTTAATAATCACTTATATTTTGGTGAGGAAAGTAGAAAGATAGTATTATCAATTGGATAAACTGGGGAAAAAAAAAAAAAAAACAGCATAGCAGCTTACCCCAAGGTAAATAATGAATCAAAATAGACAGGTAAGATAAGAATTCCAAGTGATCTTTTCATTTTTAGACTTTGATTTCCACAGAATCAAATATTTCCTTTATATTAAGTGGCACAAAGAAAAGGGCACATAAACACTTTCATTTCAGTGCCCATATTATGAGAAGAGCTAACAAATTGTAATCTGAGCTGTGACCCTAGACTAGAAGTATACATCTAATCGCATTCCACAGCATTATAGCTCAGTACACTTTACCTCTTAAACATTCTACATAAGCTAAACCCTGAACCACCCTCCAACCTGTGTTTGCACCTTAGCCAGGCCAGTTCTTAACTCTCACTTTTTGATTTCATATATTCTTTCATCTTGACCACATTTTAGGTTTCTCAGCCTAGAAATACTTCCCCTACAACCCCAAACTGATTCAGCTGATCAGAATTGTCCAGCCGCTACAACATTTTAAAGACAAAATTTTACATCTATTTTGTCCTATGAGACGTATCTCAAAGCTATACCATATATGGCAGCTCTGGATGCAATATCTATATTGTAATAGCCACATAATTCTTGTCCTTTCTTTTGGTACCCAGAATCCTGATGTTTTGTTTTTTGCTCTTTACTTTCAGAGCCACTGTTACCCTGCAAGGACTGCAGAACGGTTTTAAGTCTTACTATCTGACCCTAGTTCAGCAAGAAGCCGTTGTGGAAAGGAACAAAGGGATGGCTGTGACTCAGGTTAAACAACTGGGAAGGAAGACATGGGAGTTAAGAGGGAGAATTTGTTCCAAGAAGTAGGAACTTGCCCCAACACACTATGCATGGTTCACAATTTTACCACCAAAGGCTCTACTCTGGCTTTTCAGTTATTCCCAGTATGTAGACAATGGGACAGAATATTTAAAGCATAATTTGTCTACAATATTTGGTGGTCATACATGTAGAACATTAGCCTAATTCTGTAGAGAAAAATAAGTACTAGATGAGAAGAGTTAATTCCCGATTTGCATGTTGGTGACAATTTTCTCTTTGCTTTTGTCTATTTTGATCCAAAATTATGTGAATTACTCTATGTTACCTAGAGTTAGTACAACTTTCCATAGTTTTAATGAGCTGAAGATTACAAAAATGATTATCTATATGAGATTCTTCTCTGGGTTCTGTAGTTATTGTATGCACAAAAATGTTTCAAGACTCTTGATTGGACAATAGCAAAAGAAATTCATGCCCTGATACACAACATGGTGGACCCACAACCAACTAGTGAAACACTCAAGTAAAAGGCATAATTAGTGTGCAGGTGGGGTGAAGCTTATTTTTTCTCAGTATTTTGATGAGAACAGAAACAGAGGTTGCCCTTCTTTAATGTCCAGTGACAATAATTCTATCATAGCTGCTTTAAGCCTCATGATATATTATCCATCATGGATAGCCATACTCTTTCTAAATTTTTCCATTCCTCCTCCCCCCACCAAAACTCTGAACCTTTTTACCATGCTTAGCCCATGAGTTATCTGAACTGTCCTTTCATGAGTATATGGGAGAAGACATTGTTGAAGCTGTCAGTTAGACATAGAAAGTTAGAGCAATTTTACCAAGTCTTGTGGAAATATGGAGATGAACTGTTTCTATTTTCCAGGGAATGAAAAGGTTCCTATGATATAAGGCTTTCAGAGTTATACCCAAAAAAGTCCTGGGTGAGGAGGGACAAATTAGTTAATCTACATCAAATATACAAATAGGATATTAAATCAGGATGGCAGATAGATTCCCCCCTCTTCACCTGAAGCCCAGGAAATATACCTGTGGCGGATTCATTTTGATATATGGCAAAACCAATACAATATTGTAAAGTTAAAAAATAAAATAAAAATTAAAAAAAAATAAAATGACAGAATAAACCCAGAACTGTTTGAGAAAACTAAAAATAGAGAGAAGAAGGAACTCCTGAAAGATAGCAAAAATCAGATACAAAATTAAGCAAAAATACTTAAGTAAATACTTAAAAAAATACTTAAGTAAAAAAAAAGTTTTACAATAGCTTAGAAGGAAAATATACATGAGGGTAAAAGAGGTTTGGGAGTGCTCCAAACCTGAAAAAAAAGATGGAGACAAGAAAGCAGAGAAAATTCCAAAGCAATCGATAGGGTAAGTGATTGGGGGTGTACACTCAAAAATCTAAGCCATTTCCCACTTCAAATTTAACCAATTTACATTAAACATTAAACAGCAGTTACATATAGCAACAGGCTAAAGTAAAAAATATGGGCAGTGAGGCTAGAGAGAAAAGACAGTGCTACAGAAGCAACTGAAGAAAATGCACATCTTGAAGACAAATATTAAACTCAATCTTAAAATATTTATAATTCACACACACACACAAAGCTATTTATCTACCTATTTATCCATGCATATATATATGCATATGCATCCTAAATCAAGGATGTAACTTAATAGGAAAACAATAGAAGCATTTCTGTTAAGGACAGGGAAAAGGCAAGAATGCACACTAACTCCGTAACTATTTAATGTGGTATCAGTGTCAATGCAATCAGACGAGAGAAAACAATTAGAGCCATCATGAAAAATAAATGATCTGCAGTTGAAGATGGCATGATAATATACCTGGAAAGCTCTAAAAAAATCAAGAATGAAACCAATTCAAACAGTAAAAGCAAGATATAAAATTAACATAAAAATTAATAGCTTGGCCATACATGAATAATATCTAGATAGAACTAATGAAAGAGAAATTCAGTTTATAGTATCAACAAAATGAACTTAAAAATAAACAAAAAACCTAGAAATAAACTTAACATACAATGTTCCAAAGCTACGTAAAGAAAACTGTAAAAACCATCATTCCTCCCAGATTGTTCTCCTTTGGGCCTCTCAACATCATCAAGATATCCATTCTCTCTGATTTAATATACCAAGAAGATTTCTTCCAGCATTAAACAACTTGATAATTAAGCTCATATTGAATAATAAACATGCAATAATACAACTACAAAGTGCCAAAAAAGAAGAGCTAAAGAGAGAACTACACTACCAGATATTAAAACTTATAAAGCCACCATAATTAAAGAGACTAGGAAAGATGATCAGGCTAATGGAATAGAAAAGTAAGTCTAGAAATAGACAGCATCATATGGAAATTTAGTGTCTAGTAAAGATGATAGTTCATGCCACTAGGTAAAATATAGACTTTTAAAAAATAATGTTGGGACAAAGCGATAGTTATTTGAAAAAGATAAAACTTTAAATTAGATCTATTCCCTCACATCATATGCAAGAATAGAATCCAAATCAATTGAAGATCTAAATGTAAAATAAGCAAACAAACAAAACCAAAAAACATCTTTATAATAGAACAAAACAAGTGGATTCCTCTATAACTTTGGTGTGGGGAAAGGCTTTCTAACCATGACTCAAAGTGCAGATATAATAAAAGATTGGCAAACTTAACTATGTAAATTTCCTAATGCATGGCCAAAAAAAAAAAAAAATCTACAAATAAGTCAAAAGAAAAATGACAAATGTAGAGAAAATGTTTGAAGTATATATCATAAAAAGACACACCAAATATATAAAAATTATGAGGAAAAATATGAAAATGATACAACCATGACAATACAACAGTTTTCTAACATATGAAAAGATATTTACACTTACTCATAATAAGAGAAATTTGAACTATACTTAAATATTATTCCTCACCCATCATATCGGCAAAATTTTTAAATAGTGACAATGTATTCTATTGAAGAGGCTATAGATAATAACTACTTTTATGCACTGACAGTAGAAATGAAAAACTACACAATTTCTATGGAGATAATTTACCAAAAGTATGAAACTTCAAATGCATTTAGCTTTTGACCCATAAGTCCTACTACTTGGAATTTACTCTGAAGATACACCTTAAGCAGTATGGAAATAGATATATGCACATGATTATTCATTGCAACATTATTCATAATTGCACAATATTTGAAAGTATCTAAATATCCAAATAGGAGATATGTTGAATAATGATGATATATATACACAGGTGTATGGATGATATATATCCACACACTTGATGTACTATGCAGTGTTTTAAAAAATGAAGACAATATTCACATATTATATGGGGTGTTTTCCAGGCCAGACTAAGTGAAAAAAGCAAAGTGGAAAGTATTTTAAAGAGGAGGGAATAGAAAAAAAAATATATATACACTTGCTTAGTTTGTGCAGAAAGCAACACAAGATGATTAAAAAGATATAAATGAAATTGGTTATCTACAGTGGTAATTATAATGAATTGAACGAACTGTGTTTCCCCAAAATCCTTATGCTGAAGATCTAATCTATAGTAGCTCAGAATGTGACTATTTGGAGAGGTAATCTGCAAAGTTAAAATAAAGTCACTAAGATGGGCCTTAATCCAGTATGTCTGGTATGCTTACAAAAAGGAGAAATTTAGACACAGAGACACACATGGAGAGTAGACAGTGGGAAGAGACGTGAAAAGAAGATGTCCATCTATAAGCCAAGGAGAGATGCCAGTAACAGATCATTCTCTTTCAGTCCTCAAAAGGAACTAACTCTGCATACACCTTGACTTTGAATTTCTAGCCTCCACAACTGTGAGACAATAAGTTTATTGTTTGGGCCACCCAGTCTGTGGGACTGTATCATGGCAGCCCTAGTATAGTTGATAGTGGTGGCGGTGGTGTAGGTAGGATAGCGTATGTTCCAGGTTACTTATTACTTCTTAACAAACAGCCTCCAAATGAGAGGTAAAGTAGCAACTTTGTGCTTTGTAAGTCAAGAATTCCTACAAGGAATTGACAGCAACAAGTTTATCTCTCTGCCACAATATCTGTGGCCTCACCTAGGGTGGCGTGAATGGCTGGAGGGCTGGGTTCTCAGTGAGAACCACACTGAGGCAATATGTCTGGACTGGTCTTCCAGTGGCATTTGCTGGAGCTGGTGTGTCTAAGATGGCTTCTTCACTCACAGGTCTGGCAGCTAAATGACTGGACAGCTGGAGACTGGAAGGATTGTTTTCTCTTTCTTTGGCTAGCCTGAGCTTCATCACAATAGGGTGGTCTCAAGGTATACATTACACGGGACAGGGTTCCCTCAGAACAAGCATCCCACCATCTTATACTGGTCAAAGCAATCGTGGAATCAACCTAGACTCAAGGGGACAGAGAAGTGTACTCCACTTCCTGATGAGTGGATAGCAATGTGGCATTGCAGAAGGCCAAGTGGGATGGAAGACAGTCTTGTCACCATCTTTGGAAAATATAAGAAGCCCCTGGGTGGAAGAGTTAGGGGAAGGAGTGATATCTCTCTAAGCATACTTCCAAAAAAAAAAAAAAAAAAACCATAGTTTAACTTTGGAAAGCATTTAGTGCTCCAGTACAGAACTGGAGAACAACACCCCACAGACCAAATCCATCCTGTTGTCTATTTCCATAAATAAAATTTTACTGGAACTTAACAATGCCCATGTGCTTATGGCCTATGGGTGCTTTCATGCTAAACCAGCAGATTTGAGTTGCTGCAACAAAGACTGTATGATCCAAAAACCCTAAAATATTTACTGTCTGGTCTTTTACAGAAAAAGTTTGCTGATCTCTGTTCTAGAAAGTAAAAGTAAATTAATTGATTTAATTAAATCCACAGAGATATGGAGAAAAACACTAAAACTGAATGCAAACAGCAACAAATGAACACAGCTGTATTTGAAATGAGCAACGAAACTACACTGCAAGAGAGAAAAAAAACTAATTAAAGTACATATTGAACTTAATAATATAACTATACTCTCAGCCTAGCAAGAAAATAACATTATAATCAGATCTTGAACTCCTTTTGTAGGTGTGTGTTTTATAGTGACATTGGTATAGAAATTTTGAAAATAATTTTTGTGCATTGTCAAACTGAATAAATGATTGAGAAAGTAGTGCTGATGTTAGAACTGCCAGATTATCTCCATAGAAGGAGAAAGATACAAAATGAAATGGAGGAAGGCAAAGAAGAATCCCCTGGGCTGGATCAAATCTGTAAGAAGCCATATGAATCTACATCTAATCTATATCTCCTAAATCTCTGCTGAAAAGGCCTAGAATCAATGATAGCATCAATAAGCCTATGTAATGTCCACATGTTAGTTTCTAAATGCCATCTCTATTAAAAGGAACAGGGCTTTTTGAGGAAATAGCAAATTCCAGGGAAGTAACAAAATGAACCAAAAACATCTTCTTGTTCCAAAAAGCAAGAAAGTACTCAATAAAATAAATAATTGGATATATCAAAAGGACACAGGACAATACTCTTAAAAACTGTCAAGTTCATCAAAAACAAGGTAAATCTGAGAAACTGTCATTGATTATCAGAGGCTCAGGAGACATGATGTGGTATTTTGAAAGTGATCCTGGAATAGAAAAAGGACATTAGGGAAAAAAGCTAGTGAAATATGAATAAAGTGTTCAGTTCAGTTGCTCAGTCATGTCCAACTCTTTGCGACCCCATGGACTGCAGCACGCCAGGCCTCCCTGTCCATCACCAACTCCCGGAGTCCACCCAAACACATGTCTATTAAGTCAGTGATGCCATCCAACCATCCCATCCTCTGTCGTCCCCTTCTCCTCCTGCTCTCAATCCCTCCCAGCATCAGGGTCATTTCAAATGAGTCAGCTCTTTGCATCAGGTGGCCAAAGTATTGGAGTTTCAACTTCAACATCAGTCCTTCCAATGAACACCCAGGACTGATCTCCTTTAGGATGAACTGGCTGGATCTCCTTGAAGTCCAAGGGACTCTCAAGAGTCTTCTCCAATACCATAGTTCAAAAGCATCAATTCTTCGGTGCTCAGCTTTCTTTATAGTCCAACTCTCACATCCATACATGACCACTGGAAAAACCATAGCCTTGACTAGATGGATCTTTGTTGACAAAGTAATGTCTCTGCTTTTCAATATACTATCTAGGTTGGTCATAACTTTCCTTCCAAGGAGTAAGCGTCTTTTAATTTCATGGCTGCAATCACTATCTGCAGTGATTTTGGAGCCCCCCCCAAAATAAAGTCTGACACTGTTTCCACTGTTTCCCCATCTATTTCCCATGAAGTGATGGGACCGGATGCCATGATCTTCATTTTCTTAATGTTGAGCTTTAAGCCAACTTTTTCACTCTCCTCTTTCACTTTCATCAAGAGGCTCTTTAGTTCTTCACTTTCTGCCATAAGGGTGGTGTGGAGTTCAGTTAATAATAATGTACCATTGTTGGTCCTGTAGATGTTACAAATGAACCACAGTAATAGATGTTTTAACAGGGGAAAATGAGTGAGAGGGATGCAGGAATTCTTTGTGCTATCCTTGCATCTTTTCTATAAAATTATTCTAAAACTAAAAGTTTTTTAATTCAATTAAAATATTGCATCAATGTCAAATTTTCTGAATATCCTCGTTTTTAGGAAAACCACAAGAAAGTTTAACTATTGAAGATTAAACTAGGGATGGCTAAAATAATGATAGGCATGCAATTTGCTTTCAACTGACTTAAAAGTTATTAAAGTAAAAGAGGAGAGAAAATAATGAAGCAAATTTGATAAGCTAGGTGAATCTGGATGAAGGGTATTTGGAAGTCCTTTGTACAATTTTTTAAACTTTTTTAGGCTTGAAATTACCTTACTTTAAAGTAGAAAGTTAAAAAAAATTTAAAGATACGTATAAACATACCTAGCACAAAGTAGGAATTCAACAAATATCAGTTTCTTTGCTTCCTCTCTAATTAATTTGATTAATTGAAGTTCATTGTAAAATGTGAGTGTACTGGAGAAAATATAACTGTCAAAATTTCTGAGTTTAGAAGGTAAGGAAAGCAAATACTTGATATCCCAGTTTTTCCTCTCAAAGAAACGAATATAAATATTTGAGAATTTGAAGCATAAACCATGGCTCTGCTGGCTACGTTTCCTTGGTAGCTACCAGCTTAAAAATCTTTGAGAAGAAATATGACAAGGAAACTTGTGGTTTCTTAAGTAAATGGACTGAATAAGTGGATTATTCAAAAAAATGTAGAGATTGATAGACTGATGATTCAATAATATTAAATGCTGTTTTAGAACAACCTATGACTTTGATCCAAAAGAATGCTTAATATGCATTTCTAATACATACATAATCTATATTAGAACTCAGCTTCCCCTTCATATGCTGAGAAATACTAGGAAGAATTGCTAAATAACCTTTCTTTCCCTACAGAAATTTTACAGTGCTATTCTCTTTAAGTACACGGTTTATCTGGACTCAGGTAAGATGATGCATCACTTGCTCTTGAAAGGTGGTGTAGTAGTCTGTGCACATTAGTAAAGAGTTTCCAGACACAAGGCAGAATGAAAAGAAAATAGAGTTTATAAGAGTGGGAGACGCTGTTAGAACAGCAGGCCGACTCAGGGATAGCTGATCCCTTTCATGGGCTTCTGCTGCTGCCACCAAGTTGCTTCAGTCGTGTCCAACTCTGTGCGACCCCATAGACGGCAGCCCACCAGGCTCCCCCGTCCCTGGGATTCTCCGGGCAAGAACACTTGAGTGGGTTTTCATGGACTAGTAGCCAATTTTTACAGCCTCAAGTCAAAGAAAATTCCTGTTGGGAGAGTGGCATTAGCTCATTGGTTAGGACGTTATACGGTGGGTAATAGAGTGGGTATTTTTACCTAATATGGGGTCAAGAAGATGGCAGGTTTGGGTCGGGGGCTCATAGTAATGGTTGCAATGGGGCTTGGTCAGTTCCTGAGATGACCTTGGTACAGGGCTCCAAATCTGTGGCCTTGGTACAAGACTCCACACCTGTGACTTCGTACAGAGCTCCACAGGTGGAACAGAATCTGTGAAGCAAAATCAACCAGAAAAAATATCTCAGCTGAAACAGAAGTTTGTGACTGGGTTGATAGAGATCATGTATTCTGGATGCGTGAGTCTTTAATAATCCCTCTACACTAAATTACTCTTACAGAATATCCTCAAGTAAAAACACATTTAATTAATTTGTCTTTCTTTTTCAGTCCTATGCAAATTAATGGGACTTCTCTATCTCTTAACAAGGTGTTAGGGCTATTAAATTCATGAAATTAAGAAAAAACACAAAAATTTGCTTTTTGTCCCATAAACATTAATTGGATGATTAAATGCTTGGCTCTCAGTCTTCAACGTCACATCCATGTCACTACTCCTAGGTTTGGAGGGCCTTCTTAAAAGCTATAGTCCTAGAGTTCTATTTCAATGTCCTTTTATTTTGCAAATGTTGTGTCTGTAGTAAACACCACCTAAAAACCACACTTAGCATGGTCAAACGTCATTTTTGTACAGCTTTGTTTTACTCACACCAAGCATGTTCAAGTAGGATCCATATTTCTACTGATGCAGCCTTACTCCAAACCACTCCCTTCTCTCACTTAGGCTGATATAACATCTCCAAACTGATCTTGCTTCCATATTTCCCTGACTATGGTCCATGCCTCAGATGGTAGCCATGGTGATCATTTTGAAATATAAATCATCTGTCTGCACTAAGCCCTCTAGTGGTTTCTTATTTCTTTTTTACCATTAAAAAAAATTTAAGTGTAGTTAATTTACAATGTTGTGTTCGTTTCAGGTATACAGCAAAGTGATTCAGTTTTATATGTGTACAATTTTTTTCTGATTCTTTTCCATTATGAATTATCACAGGATATTGGATATTGAATATAGTTCCCTTGCTATACAGTAGACCCTTACTGTTCCTCTATTTTATATATAGTAGTGTGTATATGTTGTGGCTTCTTACTTGAATAAAACTGAAACTTGAAGCCTCCCTATAAAGACCTAGAAACCCTGGCACCTCCCTGACGCTCCAGCTTCTCCTAAAACTCTCTCCTCCCTTCAAGACACTTTAGTTACACTGTCCTTGCTGTCCTTCAGAGACTCCAAGCTTATTCTAACTTAGGGCCTTTGCACTAGCTGCTTCTCCAATCTGGAACGCCACTTTCCCAAATCTATGAATGGCTGCCTCATGCTCATCATTCAGTTCTCATCTTGAGTGTCACCCTTCAAGGAAGTTTTCCCTGAACACTCCATAAAAAGCAGACTTCCTCCTAGTTCAAGTGTACACTCCTAATTTTGTTTCTTTCAAAACTATCTAAAATTAATTGTTTCCGTCTTTATCTTCTTTCCTCACTCACTTGTACATCAGCTCCATGACAGCAAGGAACTCATGGGGATATTGAGCATCATATCCCCAGTATCTAGAATTGTAAGCATTCATTAAATCCTTGCTGAAAGAACATATAATATAGTCAATCACAAATAAAGCAATAATCTACTAATGCCTGTTATTTTGGTTTCTAGAAAATGAGCCCCTTCTTGCTTAGATATTTCTCTATATGTTGTCAACAAAGTTTGTAATCACTTCAGGTTCTGCTCTCATCCTTCTCCACAACTGAACACAGCATCGTTCAACTTCCTGGAGTTCCCAGAAAGCAGGTAGATTGGTTAAGTCCCTAGGACCTACTTCTTTATTCAGCCCAACTGGGTAACTATAGGTCTTCTCCTTGGTTTCCATGTTCTCTTGACCTCAGTTCTTGACCTTACAGCACTCTAGGTGTGTTCTTTGTGTGGATTAAATATCAGTATGACACTGATAGTTATAACTGACACCCATACTGAGACACCACATTGCATTCCTCCATCCAACATTATTCCCTGGTATTCTAGAAAACTGTGCCCCTTAAAATTATTCAGCATGGTTTTGCTGTAGGATATCTAGATTGAGCAGAACACCAAAGACAGAAGTAACTACCCTTAGATCTGATAAGTCCCTGAGGCTGAACAAATTGTCAGATGTCTGCAGCTGGGTGGAATGGAAAGCAGATCACCAACCTCAGCAGAAGAGGGAACAGGCCAGACTTGGAGCCAATGATGTAATCAAGCCTCATCTCTTCCTCACTGGCCAGCAAGATGGAAGCCCAGGCATGCTTTCAGGGGCCTGTCAGCATTCAGCGTACCTGTCAACATCACTTGCCTCTGCCACAGGATGGAGGCAACAGATCTAGAAGAAACAGAAACCAGCAAAGGGGGTTGTCCAGAGTTATAAGGGTTTCAGAGTCTGACCTCATATGACTGTTTGCAGTCTCATACCTGGCAAATGCAGTAAGCACGCAACTAGGATTGATAAATGACACTAGGATTCCTTGAAAAATGGAAAGAAAACCTAGGGAAAAGATAAGGATCCCAAGCTAAGTTGGCAGATAAGTTCTCCAAATCATTCAAGTGTGGATATTAGATGAAATATTGCCTTCTTTGTGGTCACAGGCTTATAAGACCAAAATGTGGGGTCTGAGAGTTCCCTGGTGGTTCAAGGGTTAGGACTCAGTGCTTTCACTGCCAAGGGCCCTGGTTCAATCCCTGATCAGGGAAGTAAGATCTTGCAAGCTGTGCAGCATAGTGGAAAAAAAAAAAAAAAAAAGATTTGGGGACCTCCCTCTGTATCTTATGGGCTTCCCTGGTGGCTCAGATGGTAAAGAATCTGCCTGCAATGTGGGAGACCTGGGTTCGATCCCTGGTTTGGGAAGATTCCCTGGAGAAGGGAATGACTACCACTCCAGTATTCTGGCCTGGAGAATTCCATGGACAGAGGAGCCTGGTGGGCTACAGTTCACGGGGTAGCAAAGAGTAGGACACAACTGAATAACTTTCACTTTCACTCTGTATTTAATAAGACTATATTCCTGATGAAAGTCAAGGATGTGGAAGAGGTGATTCTTATTGAACACATGAATTGTACATCTACAAATTGTATATACTGAAATATGTAAAATGAAAAATACAATTTTTAAATAGTGGGAACATTTTTAAGTAGTAGAAACATCTCTTGCTGAGAAACCCATTCTCTTCTCCTTCCCCTACTCCCAATTTATTTTTATTTCAAGCCTCATTTCCAAGTTCTCAGTAACCAAACAAGGAGATTTCATAATTCTGATAACTCAGAGATTTACAGTGGACTAAGCACTCTTAAAAACTGAGTTGCCACGGTCATGAATTGTTCTCTCAGAGCTTCTGACACTCCTATTGTTTTTTAAATACTTGTTATCTCATCCTTTAACAGAATGACTTAGCCCTCCTAGAGTAAAATATTCAGGGCCTTCTAAAATTTCATCTTTCCCCTTCTTATTTCCACTTTAGTTTCACTTATTTTTAAATTTTTAACTACATTTTTCCATATGCAGATAATAAACTACAAACATTCAAAAAACACAGGAACAGCTGTACTGGCTTCAGCATACTCTGCCTTGAGCAAAATTTGGAATAAGAAACTTCTACATTTGTGAGCTATAAACTGGTATTGTATTTTCTCTCTTTTGAAATTTTTTCTTGCAAACTTTATATCTAAATTTGAATATGCCCAATACAAAAATTAAAACATCATTTGCAAGAGTAAATATCAAATAGATGGAAAACAAGCCATGATGAGGTAGGATTTAGCAGATTAGCATGGTTGCAGCAATGAACGAAAAGTACAGCAGAAGAGATTGGGTTACATAGTAGATTAAGTGATCATATTTTTATGGCAAGTAACAGATAGCCATAAGACTTATGAGCTGGTGGTAAGAAAAAAAAAAAGCCTTCATGAAATTGAGCTTAGCATGTAAGAAGAGATCACATTTTATTGCGTAGAATAGAAACTTCAAAGCGATAGTGGCTTAGAGACACATAGGTTTATTTTTCTCTCATGTAAAAGAAATGCAAAGAAAGATACTCCAGGACTATCATCAGGGACCAAGTCCATCTCTGTTTCTGATCCACCATACTCAGCACTGGTGTCTACGCTAATGGTTACCTCCTGTCTCAAGATAACTGCTGAACTCCAGTTATCATGACTACATTCCAGGCACCTGGTTGCAAGAAAAGGATAAGAAACTTTGAAGACATTTTCCAGAAATATTCAGCTTATATTATATTATCCAGGTGAAGAAACATCACTGTTCTTCTCATCATTTTCTCCAGCTGCTACATTGCCCAGGAAGAAAAAAATGGGTATTGGGTAAGCAAATAGCTATCTCTGCTCAGTTAAAAATGGTAAATTTAGTTGAATAAATGACAAAATACATTTACTATGATAGACTCATGGAATTGATTTTTATAGGTAGAAATACAAATATTACTGATTTTAACAGATGAAGTTAAAGTAAGGTATTATACATTCCTTGAATTACATATAAATAGGTTTTTGACTTGCAGACAATTAGAAAATTATACACTAAGCAGACGTTCAAAGTAATTATTATAAATAAGCCAAGTAAATTGTTTCAACATTTCTTTAGCTCTCTAACTCGGAGTTTCTTACTAAGGATATTATTAAAATAGTTTAAAATTATCAAAGAAAACAACATTTTGTTTCTTTACTGTTTTACAAAAGAAGAAAAGGGTTTTGTTTGTCTTTAGTCTATAAATTCTTGGTTGCATAATGGTCCTGCTGTGGAAAACAATGATGATATTTGTCCATGGTTCAAAGCCATTCTCCTATATGAGATGAAATTCAAATAATGTCCCTAATTAAAACAAACAAAAGATAAACCCACACACACAGACTAGAACTTACACATTGACATGAGAGTCATCTTTCAAAATAAACCTAAAAAGTTTGGACATTTTCTTCTAGTGATGTAGTCAGTTATTACTTTAAAGGTTTTTGCTACTCTCTTCTAGAACTGAGTTTTTAGGGCAGGAGAGAAGGCAGAGCAGGGATTAGCTCATTGGCTACTATGAGCTTCACAAAAATTTTTACCTCAAGACTATTTGATCATATTTCTTCAGTCATGTCCAACTCTGTGCGATCCTATGGAATGCAGCCCACCAGGCTCCTCTGTCCATAGGATTCCCCAGGCAAGAGTACTAGAGTGGGTTGCCATGCCCTCCTCCAGGGGATCTTCCTGACCCAGAGATCGAACCCGGGTCTCCAGCATTGCAGGCAGAGCCTTTACCAGGGAAGCCCCTATTTCTTCAGACCTAGCCCCAAAGGACTTCTCATTGCTTCTAATAAAGACTTGCTACACTGACCCGGACAAGTTAAGGCAAATCAGTTCACCTTATCAGTCCTAGTTTCTTCAAACAAAAAATGATGAGGAAGAATCACATAGACAAATGATTTCTAGGTCCCCTTTCAGACTGACATTCTGTGATCCTATAATCCCTTCTGCCAATCCTATGCTTTAGGATTTTTCTATATTTAGAAAATATAGAGTTTATTATTTAAAATTTTAATTTCTTTGATTTTAATTAAATATGTAGATTATCAAAATTCCACATTAATGTACTGACAATACACACACATAAACACATACCTACAATGTGTGTATGAAACTAGTGATTTATGTTTTTTTTAATGGGAAATAGAAAAGATCTACTAGTCAAAATGCAAATTAACTCAGTTTATTTATGTTCCTTCCCTGCTGGCTTCTCTAAAATCAAGATCTCAAAGGGGAAGGGAAGTGGGGATGAAAATTAACGTGAACTGAAAATCTATTGAGAGTCAGGCAACTGCTAGCAACCCTTGACTGTAAACCACCTTAGTCGGAAAAGGCTCCTGAAGTCAAAAAGCCTACTAATTACCCTTCAAACAAAACAAATGATTGTCTTTAAAGCAACGTTTAAACACAACTTCCCTATTACCAACTTATTGCTCACTCTGTTCCACTTAACTTTCCCTCTTAATGATGTTTACTCTTAGTTTTAAGAGCTTGATAGACATACCTATCCCCATAGCTTCATGAGTATCCAGTACCAAGAAAGACAGCTCTCACTCTGCTTTGTGAGCCCCACCCAACATGCCTTATCTGAAGAGAAATAAGTGTATACAAACCCATATGTGCTTTATAAATTCCAAGTTATTGTATTTCAAATACTTCTTGTCCTTTCCCACTGAAATACAAACTTCATGAGCACAGATATGTCAGCTAACCAGGTCTGTAGTTCAGTGTGCTCCCCTGTTACTCTAGCCCAAATCTCTGTATTCTGAACACAAAAATCTTTAATCCTTGAGGTAAGTATTAAATTTATCTGAGACGTTTCAATTTTAAACCAAATCAGTGTTTCATTTCTCACTTGCTGGATTTTTCAAATTGTTTACCAATGAAAAGAACGCTGTGAGCATTGAAGCATTCAATCCATTTTAGTCGTATGTATGATATCTTCCTTTCTAACAAAAGTGCCTGTAAATCTCAGGCCAGCCCCACGCTGCTTTTACCTTAATATAAATTACCCCTGTGGACTTCTCCTTTAAAAGTTCAGTCAATAGATAAGTTTTCTAGGTTCCCTCCAATTTTTCAGAGGGTAATTTCTCCAATCTAGCAAAACCAGTTAGCTGTAAGCTAGATTTCTATGTTAAAACAAAACATACAAATAAGCTTATCTACACTGAAAACTGTGAAACTCCTCGGGAATTAGGGCAGCTGAGCTGATGACCTAGGGAAAAGAAGTTGTTACAAAGTTGCATTCATCCAGTTTTTTTATATCTCTAAATTCCTGCTGGTGATAATGGAGGAGGAACACAGAGGTGAAAAAAGATGGAGAAATTCTGGGTTAACCAGCAGATGGGAAGGAAAAAGGAAAGCTGTCAATGAATCTAATAGATAAGACTGAGAAAATATTTACTTGAGCCTTGAGGAAATATGCAAAAAAAAAAAAAAATGCACACAGAATCATTATAGGATCATATAATCTGAGTGGAAGCAAACACTGGCTCTCTGCAATATTAAGAGATATATTTGCTTTGTCCATGTCAGAATGTGTTAGGATCACGGCACCCATGATAAAGTGTTAGCCACTCAGGTATGTCGGACTCTTTTGTGACCCCTGTCACCCACCAGGCTCCTCGGTCCATAGAGTTTTCCAGACAAGAATACCAGAGTGGGTAGCCATTCCCTTCTCCAGGGGATTCCCAGATGGTGCTAGTGGTAAAGTATCCCCCTGCCAATGTAGGAAACATTAAAGACGCGGGTTTGATCCCTGGGTTGGGAAGATCCTCTGGAGGAGGGCGTAGCAACCTAGTCCAGTATTTTTGCCTGGAGAATTCCATGGACAGAGGAGCCTGATGGGCTCTGGTCCATAGGGTTGCAAAGAATCGGACATGACTGAAGCGACTTAGCTGCATCTACGGTAAAACTGAGACTGTTTAGAAATGTGCTTGGCTTGTCATTGACAATTATGATGCCCATTTTTGCTTTAGGAAACATGATTTTTCCTAATATACTTGCACTTCTTCTCAGAAATCTATTTTCAATGACAAAGTTAATGAAAGCAAAGCGAGTGGAATTAACATTTACTAAAAGCCAAATAAGCATTTCATTAGCAATTTTTGTGTAAATCCCATTAGTCTACTTTAGCTCTTTATGTAAAATGAAATTTTCCCTCCCCCAGTAAAGGCAAGGGTTAAAAAGAAAAGGCACCATGTTAGCACCTTCTCACCACGACTGACATGCTATCCCCTCACCTCCAGTTGACTTTCCTTCCAAGGCATAGCATTAATCTGAAATGTTCAACAGGGGGAAATAGACATTCCTATTTTTGGTTTTGAAAATTTGTGAAGCTATCCCAAAGAATTTCAGATTAACAGAAGCAACAACTAAAAGGTGAAGTGGGATAGTGTTTGAGAGAAAGAAACAAAGACAAATGCTTGAAAGGTTGTTGTTGAATCACGCGAATACACCGGGATTCTTGGCCCCCGGGGGAGAAAAATTCAATCCGGGGCCAGATGAGGCTTGATCACTCAGAGCTTTTGTGTAGTAAAGTTTTATTAAAGTATAAAGGAGATAGAGAAAGCTTCTGACATAAGTATCAGAAGGGGGCAGAAAGAGTACCCACTTGCTAGTGTTAACAATGAGGTTATATAATCCAAAGAATGTCTGGAGGTTGTAAAGACCTCATCAGACCTACTCCCATAATTTACATTTTAAGATAACACTGTCCTCAGGCAAGATACATCCTTGTAAAGACCAGGTCTACTCCCATAATTAACATTTTAAGATAACAGAAGGTTGAATCCAAAGACTGTCCTTAGGCAGGATACATTATTGTTATATAATCCTAAGGAATGTGGAGAAAGAAAAAAAGTTTGTCCTTTCTTCCTCCTTGAGAATTCGAGACCCCTCTCTCCTTAGGGACCCCTAGACTCCCTATCAACCTGCCTAGGAAATGACTCTCTCATGCTGTTTGGTCTTCCCTCATCTGCAAATTTACATGTTGAAGCCCCAACCCTGCATATGACTGTATTTGAGATAGGGCTTTTTAAGAAGGTAATTAAGGTTAAATGAGGTCATAAATTTGGGGCCCTAATCCAATATGAACTGTGTCCTTTCAAGCAGAGAGACATCAGTGATGTGCTGGCAAGGAGAAAAGACTATAAGGACACAGTGAGAAAGCAGCTCTTTACAAGCTGAGGAGACACTGCAGGAGAACCACCCTTCTAGCACCTTGATCCCAGCCTCTAGAACTCTGAAAAAAAGACATTGCTGTTGTTTAAGTCAGCCTGTGGTATTTTGTTATGGCAGTCCTAGTAGACTAATACAGATGACGGAAAAAAAATGATGAACAAGAGGGAAAAAAATAGAACTCATTTTTTAAATGACTGAATGTGTTACAACAAACAAAAATGGTTATAAATTGATGATCAATTTGACACCACTCTGAATAACTTGGCATCTCATAGAAGACAGATGCGAAAGCCCAGGGATTCAAAGGTTTCCTTGCTCCTGTGCCTCCAGAAAGAGCTGGTAACTTCCTACTCCTAAACACATCACCCTGAGTTACAAAGACAAAATGTTCCAATGGAAACAATTCACCTTTCACTCTCTCTTTCCTCTGTTGAAACTCCTGCTGCAGTGTGGGGAGTCTTGGCAGTTGGTGCTCTTAGAAATGGTCTGAAGCTTGTCAATTCATTTCTTTAAATCACTGAACACCTATTGGGAGGTAATAAAACCTGACAAATTGATGGACTCTAATAAAGCCCACTCTGGAAATAAAACTGATTTGATTATCAGTCAAGTGTGTACAGTTAAGATGAGATATGTTCAAGTTATCCTATAGGATTTTAGAAGTATGTCAGAATTTATCTCAGAGGAAAAAATATTACCGATTTGGTTTAAAATACTTATTACAATTATTAACATTTTTCTTTATAACTTTATATACATTTTATATGCTATGAGGCCATGTCATATTTATCCTTACCCCATCCTCCCAAAGGTACATCACTTAGTACCAGTAGCCCCTCAGTTAAAGTTGTGAAATGAGTGGGTTGGTCTATCATTCAATCAATCAATCACATTTAATGAGAACATCTTTGTGACAGTATGTATACCTAAGCCTTCTATTTCTTCCAGCCAAAGGTGAATTGTTTGGCTGCTTGGGATCATTAGTTTAGCAAGCAAACCTATAAAGGTGGGATTCATATGTGTAAGGCTTACAGCTTAGAATACATTTATTAGCCCACCACTAAGCTTCACATCATGAGAAACGCTGAGCTGGAAGAAGCACAAGCTGGAATCAAGATTGCCAGGAGAAATATCAATAACCTCAGATATGCAGATGACACCACCCTTAGGGCAGAAAGTGAAGAGGAACTAAAAAGCCTCTTGATGAAAGTGAAAGAGGAGAGTGAAAAAGTTGGCTTAAAGCTCAACATTCACGAAGATCATGGCATCTGGTCCCATCACTTTATGGGAAATAGATGGGGAAACAGTGGAAACAGTGTCAGACTTTGTTTTTTTGGACTCCAAAATCACTGCAGATGGTGACTGCAGCCATGAAATTAAAGACGCTTACTCCTTGGAAGGAAAGTTATGACCAACCTACATAGCATATTGAAAAGCAGAGACATTACTTTGCCAACAAGGGTCCGTCTAGTCAAGGCTATGGTTTTTCCAGTGGTCATGTATGAATGTGAGAGTTGGACTGTGAATAAAGCTGAGTGCCGAAGAATTGATGCTTTTGAACTGTGATGTTGGAGAAGACTCTTGAGAGTCCCTTGGACTGCAAGGAGATCTAACCAGTCCATTCTGAAGGAGATCAGCCCTGGGATTTCTTTGGAGGGAATGATGCTAAAGCTGAAACTCCAATACTTTGGCCCCCTCATGCAAAGAGTTGACTCACTGGAAAAGAGTCTGATGCTGGGAGGGATTGGGGGCAGGAGGAGAAGGGGACGACAGAGGATGAGATGGCTGGAGGGCATCACTGACTCGATGGACGTGAGTCTGAGTGAACTCCAGGAGTTGGTGATGGACAGGGAGGCCTGGCGTGCTGCGATTCATGGGGTCGCAAAGAGTCAGACATGACTGAGCGACTGAACTGAACTGAAGCTTCACATCAGAGAAGGCAATAGCAACCCACTCCAGTACTCTTGCCTGGAAAATCCCATGGATGGAGGAGCCTGGAAGGCTGCAGTCCATGGGATCGCTGAGGGTTGGACACGACTGAGCGACTTCACTTTCACTTTTCACTTTCATGCATTGAAGAAGGAAATGGCAACCCACTCCAGTGTTTTTGCCTTGAGAATCCCAGGGAAGGGGGAGCCTGGTGGGCTGCCGTCTATGGGGTCGCACAGAGTCAGACACGACTGAAGTAACTTAGCAGCAGCAGCAGCAAGCTTCACATAGAAATGGCTTTTTTTCCTGCCATTCATTTATTTTTTATTGAAGTATAATTTATGTATAATATTGTTTGGTTTCATGTATACGCCAAAATGTTTCGGTTACATATATTTGTTTTCAGATTATTTTTCATTATAGGTTATTACAAGATATTGAATATAGTTCCTTGTGTATACAACAGGTCCTTGTTTTTTGGTTTTCTTCTATTTTCTAGTTAGAGGATTAGATAGATATATAGGTAGGTAGGTAGATCAATAAATAGATAGATAGAATGATATGCTATGGCCAAGAACATACCCAATTGTTACACTATCCAGATATTTCTTACATTGACCAGTTTGATTATGACAATATTGAAAGCTTTAAAAAAAATTTTGGAATCTAGCCAACAGCATTGCTAGGCTCCAATGGCCAAAGTACCAGCTTGAATTTTATAATCTGAGTGGTGATATTAGTATTGGGATGGCCAAGGAGTTTGTTTGGAAAAAACCAATGCTATCAGTAGGTTTAACATTGTTCCTTTTCCTACTGCAAACCTTCACCAATCTAAGAAAAAGGTTTCTCCTATCTACCCCTAACCTCACTCTTTTAGCCCAACCCTCAAAAAATAAAGTCACTAAAATGAAAAATCACCTCCCCTATTGGTGGCTTTACATTTCCTAGGCTCTTCGGCAGTTAGGTTGTACATAAAGTCCAGTCTCTGGAACATGGGTAGAAATGAGGTATGCCACTTTCAAGCTTGGCCTTGAAGATTTCCCACATGATCTTAAGCTCTGTCTCTCCCCACCCATACAACAGCAATCAGAACATGCCCTGAGGATACATATATACAACGGTTGTTATTGTTGTTTAGTTGCTAAGTCGTGTCCAACTCATTTGCAACCCCGCAGACTGTAGCCCATTAGGTAATGGGGTTTCCTAGGCAGAGATGCTGGAGTAGGGTGCATTTCATTCTCCAGCGGGTCTTCCTGACCCAGGGATCAAACCTGCATCTCCTACACTGCAGGCAGATTCTTTACCGCTGAGCCACCAGGGAGGCCCAATGGAAGAAGCCCAATTAACTGAATTACCACCTGGGGAAAAAAGCTGCCCAGAAAAGCTATCCAACTTGATGCAAATAAAGACCTGAGCAAGAAATATGTGCCAGCCCAGATGGGAGGCGGTTTGGGGGAGCATGGACACCTGAAATCATCACAATGTTGTTAATCAGCTATATCCCAGTACAAAATGTTTTTTGTGTTAAAAAAAAATAAAATTAAAAAAGATCTCAGCAAGAAACCACTTTACCTTGTGAATCCACAGAGATTTAGCGGATTTGTTACTGCAACTCTGATGAACCTACACTTGTTAATAGAAAAAAGAAAGGTAAATATTTTTCCTAAGGGACAGTCTGCTGCTGCTACTGCTAAGTTGCTTCAGTCGTGTCCCACTCTGTGCGACCCCATAGACGGCAGCCCACCAGGGTCCCCCATCCCTGGGATTCTCCAGGCAAGAACACTGGAATGGGTTGCCATTTCCTTCTCCAATGAGTGAAAGTGAAAAGTGAAAGTGAAGTTGCTCAGTCGTGTCCAACCCTCAGCGACCCCATGGACTGCAGCCTTCCAGGCTCCTCCATCCATGGGATTTTCCAGGCAAGAGTACTGGAGTGGGGTGCCATTGCCTTCTCCTAAGGGACAGTCTAGAATCCTACAATTTTATCTGCAGGGCTTTACCAGGACTTAAATACTCACATAAAGGTGGTGAAAAGAGCCTCAGTTTCACTAAAGTTCCCATTGGAAACGTCTATGGCAGCCAGTTTAGAAAAGGATCATCAATAGAATTGCTTTAAATCTAGAGGTACATAACACTGTCTGATAAGATTTGACATTGATTTCTTAGTTATTAAGGCTACAGACATAAAAGTTCTCTTGACAAGGAGAGAGTCTGAGGCCAAATAGCATATTTTCCCACATGAGTAAAGTTAGAAACTCATAGGAATACAGGGCTTGTGATATTCAGATGTTTATAATTTTTACTATATATTCACCTGTATCTCAGTTCCAAGGTGATTATTTAGCTGGAGATTTTTACTTCTTCATTACTTTTAAACAAAGAACTCTCCTTTTACCGTTAGATATAAAATAGAAGTACCATTAACTGTGTGCCTTGGACACCTTACCTAATGGATGTAAACATGCGGTTTTTTAAGTGCAATCACAGAACAATGTAAAGTAAAACCACAAGTCATAAATGGAAGGATCATCAGGTCTAGGTGGTGTAACAACACATGATTATTGCTCTTCAACTCGTTAGGCTAGTTTCAAAAAAAGCAGCATTGGCAGGCTGCTTTTCTGCCAGTTCCTAGTAGGACAGAGTGTTTTACACAGTATCTGTGCAACAAGCCTACAGATCATCTGCCCAATCAATTATTTTTGAAGGTTCCCAGCATTGATTTATTTTGAGCCTGACATTAACACCTTCAAAACAAATGGCCAAGTTTGGAAGTAGCTCACTGATAACCAGCTGTGAAGAATAATAATAATAACAATCTTCAAGTCATTTTAAATCAGAATTCTCAGGCATTTTTCTAAAAGCTTGACTTTATTTCCAAATAGTAGGTTTTCTCACCTCGGCATGTTCTATTTCTGATCAGAATTTGATATTCAGCATCATTTAGAAGTCTGATTTGGTACAACCATACTACTGTGACTGGATATAGATAAGTCAACTCCCAATTTGCAATGTGACCTTACAAATGAGCTAATTTCCAAATTTTAATATCCTCAGCCAAAATGATTAAAAGCACTTACTGACAGCTTGCTAAAGTGAAGTAACCAGCTTCATATTATGTAAAAATAACTCAGATTTCAGCTCTGCTACCTCCTGGCTGTGTGGCCTTCAGCAAGCTACTTAACTTCTCTGAATTTTGGATTTTGCATAGAGTTATTGTGAAGTTTAGGACTTAAGAAGTGATATATAGGTTCACTAACTCAGTGCCTGGCATACTGCAGACTCAACATGTATTCTTCACCAAGTTCTCTATAAAACACTGGAAATTCACTGGCCTAGGAGTACTAGATAACTACAAGGAAGACTCACTGAGAGTTCTCAGTAGACTGCTTTTATCCAAAAAGTTCATAGAGATTAGACTGGTTATTAATGACCACATCATTAGTTTTACCCTATGAAAAAAGAGGCAGCATAGACATAAAACACTTTTATCCCTGGTTTACAACCCTGAGGTATTTCCAGTGGTTATCTTTGCTGTGAATCAAACGGCTGCTCATATTTCTGAGACAGAAGGAAGCCACAGTGATGAGTTGAGAGAATGCAACAGGCCCTGCTTTCAAAGAGCCTGGAAAAGGGAAAGAAGACACCCAATACACAGGGTGCCTAACAGCAACACAAGGCAGGCTTTAGCAGTCACGTAAACCTCACTGGCCCAGGAAGCACATGTGCACTCCAAGCTCACTATTTTCTGAACCTGCTCAGTCAAGGGAGAAAGCAGTGGCACCCCACTCCAGTACTCTTGCCTGGAAAATCCCAGGGACGGGGGAGCCTGGTGGGCTGCAGTCCATGGGGTCTCGAAGAGTCGGACATGACTGAGCGACTTCCCTTTCACTTTTCACTTGCATGCATTGGAGAAGGAAATGGCAACCCACTCCAGTGTTCTTGCCTGGAGAATCCCAGGGACGGGGTAGCCTGGTGGGCTACTGTCTATGGGGTTGCACAGCGTCGGACACGACTGAAGCAACTTAGCAGCAGCAGCAACAGCTCAGTCGAGACTGCTTAACTTTCTTGGGTTTGGTTCCTGCAAAATGAAATCCTCCCAGCTGTGAATCTTCAGAAGTGCAGGTTAAGTCCTTACACTTGGCAGAATCATCAGGCGGCAAGCTTGAATGGCGGAAAGAGCTAGCACTCAAAGTGTAAGATGGAGCCTAAGAGGGAACTGAATTGATGCCATCTCTTATTTTTATCCTTGCTCCAGTCTCAGTTGTAAGGACACTTAAAGCATAGATGTAGGATTGTGTGGGATTATGTTTTCTGCCCCCATCATATCCTATTACTAACTTTAGAAGCCCATATAAATGCTACTTCTTCCATCAGACTTCTCAGATCTTTCCAAATGATGTCATCTTTGTCTTTTCTGAACTTCTCTTTACATCACACATATATTTCCTTATTTATAAGAGGTATGGTGTAGTGAGAAAGAGCCAGGACCAAGGAGTCCAACAGATCCTGAGTTCAAATTCTGCCTCTGCATTACTTGGCACATTACTATATGGCACAAGCTTGCTAAACCTTAATTACATCATTTAGGCGCTATCACACACACGTACAGAGTTATTATGAGCATTAAATAAAATCATGCATGTAAAATACTTGGCAGACCCATAGAGAATGTGCAAAATACTGTGGTGGTTGTACTATCAATGTTACTGTCATCCCTATTATTCTCGTCTCTCCTGCTGTGATGTAAGCACATAAGAGAACATGGACAAGATTTTACACAGTGCTGCTTTCCTTGGCGACTCTGGCTCAAAATAACTCCTCAAAAATTGTTGAATGAATTGAATGTTTATAGCCTTTGGTTCCGGTCAAGATGCTTTTGATTATACCTGACAGAGACCATTATCAAACTCAGGCAAATAAGAAATTCTCAAGAATAATATTGACTGTATCTCACAGAACTGAAGGGTATCTCAACAATCAGCGCTTGAGCAAAACAGAAATGCACCTGGGTTCCTGGAACAATTGTAACAGAGAATTTGAATGTGACAATGACTCGCTCTGATCCCACTTTTCTCCCTCTCTGAGTGGTCAGTATAATTCCAATAGCCAATAATTGGTTTCGTTCACATGGAAAAGAAGTGGCTGCCAAGGAAGCCTGAGTTTTATAAATTGTGGTTTACATCTCCAGAGAGGAACTGACTGTCTTTCTCTCTCCCTTTCACAAAAATACCGGGGGAGAATTCCTTTTGGCTAAGCTTTGGCCATGACCACTGTCTGTCCTTACAGTCAGAGTGCATCATAGTCGTGGAAGAAGGAGGCAGCCCCTGAGTAACCACATGGATATAATAGGGTGGAAAGCAATTCCCAGGAGAAGGAGAATGCTATTCCTAGAGGAGAGAAGGGTACAAGCTAGAAGAGACCACCTGGATCACTAATCTACCATCATGTGTGAATGTGGGAAAGTCACCCAGTCGTGTCCGACTCTCTGCGACCCCATGGACTATACAGTCTATAGAATTCTCCAGGCCAGAATACTGGAGTGGGTAGCCGTTTCCTTCTCCAGGGGATCTTCCCAACCCAGGGATCAAACCCAGGTCTTCCACATTGCAGGCGGATTCTTTACCAGCTGAGTGCCACAGTATTCTCAAAACAAACTCTGATATGAAATAATCATTTTAATGTCTTTACCCATGAAGTATTTGGAGGAGTGAAGTTAAGGTCCAAGACTAACGCATCTCTAAAAAGACAGGAGTATGCAACAATAATACTTTAAAAAGAAATTACAGTATGTGCTTAAACTTTTAAAATGTGATATTATCATAAACATAAATAAGGCAACTTAAGTGGATAGATCATTTGACTAGAACAATACATCAGTGTATAAGTTCATCCACATAATGCTGTCACCAAAAATATAAAATATTACACTGTTTCATACTGATAAACATTGAAAAGGAGCTAGATTTTCTTTTCCTTCTTATTTTTCAGAGTACCCATACATGGTATTCCAAATGACAGACCCATATGCTAGGTCTGAACAAGAGATCATTAATAAGGAAAGGAATGTATACACAAGGAAAGGAGAGGGAAAAGGGATTTTATTTCTTCATAATAACAAAAGTAGTACCTCATTTTTTATTCCACCCAAAATAAATATATCAAATAAACCACCCTACAGGTTAGGCAGTCTCCTTTCAATAAATGACTTGGACCTCACCACATAATCAGGCACTTTTTGATATAACATTTTAAGACAGAACTAAGAGAAATCAACCTTTATCAAGAAAGTAATAGAAACAGAGGAGCCCCTGATGTCATTGTAAGTGAATGACATTCTATTCAATAGCTGTTTAGCACCTAAAGTTTAGGCTTGCCCCACTTGTAGACCACCAGTAATCCTGGCTTGCCTAGTGTATCAGGGCCTTGGCGGGAAACAGATGGCACCCTCGAAGCTGGGATATGTGCAGAAAATTTAATAAATGGACTATTTCCTATGTATAAGCAGGAAACAGGGAAACTACAAGGAAGAAGTCAGTGACCCAGGACTGGTGATGACAGTATATTGTCACTCCCCCAGGCAGGCTTGAAGGTGTGGGGGAAAACGTGGTTATTGGAATCAAAGTCTGAAAAGGCTGTGTAGCACAGCCACTAACGGAGCTGAGACTTCCCATGGGCCACCCTGCAGAGAGGTAACTAGAGAAACACTCTTCCCAAACTCCTCCCTGCAAGGCTGGCCTCCTAGGGCTCCCACTGGACCATCAGACTAGAAGTCAGACAGGAAGAGAGCCAGTTGATACAGCCCTTGCTGGTCAGCCTCCCAGGGCCTGGAGCAGGGCAAAGAAGGGTGGACAGTGGAAGCAATCCATCAAGGAACAGTCCCCATATACACACAGCCTTCTGACCAAGTCATATCAACATTTTAATTCTCCTTCATTCCAATCTTCCCAGACATGTGGTAGAAGATTTTTAAGAAACTCAAAACCTCACATAACTATATGTTACAAGTGTTCAGAGAGAGCTGAGAACACTCCTTCAGTTTAGTGATTTAGCAAGAACTGTTTGGCTCCCAGCTTCCCTGGAGATCTGGGCCGTCCCCTGAGCATCATTGGTGCAGCATCTGCAGTCAGGGTGTTGGGCCGCTGGCTGTGTCTGACAGCTCTTCAGGACAATGGCTTTTGTGGTATCAAGGCCAGATCCTACCAAGCCCGCATGTTCTAGCGCTGTGTAATGGTGCAAGTTTAACTACACAGCTTCCAGGGATCAAGTCCTAACCCCTGCTCCTGGGGTGTGAGGTGCTGACGGAATTATGGCCCCTGTGCTCAGGGTTTCTGAAAATTCCCACAAGGGAACCAACCAGATTACAAATCAGGGAGTACCAGTGATCTCTCTTATGAGTCTTGGCATCTCATTGCTCAGACTCCAGAGAGCCTTTTTGGATTATGAAAATAAAGCTGCAAGTGTGTCCAACATAAATTTTCCCGTCTTGTGGGGATTTATAGTTTTGCTATAAATCATTATAGCAAAACTTTCACATACAGTATCAAACTGTGGAACAACTTGCGTCAATCACCAGTATTTCCTTCATTTTTTAAGAATCTAAAATCAACTTCGCTTCCCTCCCTTCCAGGAGCCTTCTCAGATGAATTCACACTAAACATAAAAGATTAGAATGTTCATTTCCAAATTAACATTGTGGACAACTCAACAATAAAATCAGTTTGCCACTGTGGTCACAATTCAGATAAAGCATTCTACTTAAAAAGAGAGAGAAAAAGACAAAGAAACTCACATCTGAGTATGATTCACAAAGCATGCACTCTGGATTCTTTGCCTTTCACAGTGATCATGAGAGGCAGCAGCCAGGTGTTGCTATTGTTCCCGTTTTAAGGCGAGATTAATTGACACTTGTCAGCATCACAGAGTTTTTGAGTGACAGGGCCTGACTTGGAGCCCAGATGTTTGACTATGAACGTCATGATCTGTCAGCTGTCTTTGCTGCTTTTTATGGGTTTAGAACTAGTCGTACTAACACAATATCTCCTTGGGGCAGCAGTAACACCAAAGCCAACTCATAAATAAACAAATTATTTCAGCAAATTTATGTCTTCATCTTTTCAGTCTGTTTACAACTTATTATCACCAAAACAAAATAAAAATCCTTCATACCCTCCAAATATTTAGCCTCTATAATACTGAACATTCTGATATTTGAGAACAGGCACCCATGGTTATTAATATGTGGATAATTCATTTGGATGGAATAGTGGAGTATATTTATTCTTCATTATTATCATGGACTGACTTAATAAGAGAGAGTTTAGTTTGATTGCAGTTGTGCAATTTTCCTCAATGATGTGAGCATTGAACTTGTTAGCATAGTCAAAACTTTCAACTCCTGAAAACCCTAAGAGTTCTAGAGAAACTTCAGGGTTTGCTCAGACTTTAAGAGTCTAATTCCAATGCACATTACTGGATTAGACAATATGTATGGTATCACCTGCACAGTGCCTGCAACAAAGTAGGTACCTGGTTAGAAATGAATCTGAATAGTTTCTAAGGATTTTCTTGACTAGTCAACAAACTATTTTGCATCATATCTGAAAAAAAGGAGAAAGTAGCACTTTATTCTTTCTCTTATCACTTTAAAAGGCTATCATCTTCATTAAGATATAGTGGATTGGGAAGGGAATATATGTTTCAATAGTAATATTATAATAAAATGAATAACAATAGCAAAGAAATGTATATGCAAAGCATAAATTCAGTGGCAGTAGATTCATCTTTCAAAATTGCCTCTTATGCCTTATAAATTTATCAGACACTAAGCAGTCTGAATTTATGAGTAAGTGTGTGATTTAGTCTACATATAATTTAGAATGAAGCAAATATTATTTTACAATCTTTCCTCAATGATGAGGGTTCAACAGGGGAATTGGCTCATTTTGTTACACAGTTCTATTTCTATAATGATACTAATCATCCCTCTATGATCAATGCTGAAGTTCCTTTCTTGGTTTTCTTCCCTGTGGTTCAAGGCACATGATATAACTCAGAATATATATATTATACACACACGTGCACACACGTGCACACGTAATGCTGTAAGATCACATGACCTAGGCACACGTGACCTAGGCACATAAGCCTTAAGAATCATTGATTCTGTTTCACTCTGACTGTGAGAGATTTTAAGACACCTGGCAGTCCTATTTTTCATAGCCCTCTCCTTTCTCCTGTTGAACAGGCCTGCACATTTTTTTTCCAGCAGCCTTTTGGCACTGTGTTCTGTGAAGGTAAAATATCCTAACATGTCCTTCAAAAATATTCCTAGCCCAATAATTTTCTATTGAAATTGGTTGGCTCCTTAAGTTGCCTTCTTACATCTTTCTCTCTAGGCTTTTTTTTTTTTTTTCAATTCAAGCTCTGCACCCTTCACAGTTTGTTTTCCATTTTAATTTTGGAATGGCTCCACTCAGTTTCCAACCTTATCTGTTCACGGAATAGGCCAATCTTTTCTACTTGGAAGGAAGGAGTATGAAGAAAAAATTCAATGGGAAATGGTATCCCAAAGAATCAACAGAAGGAATTAACTGAGGTAACCAATTACACTAGTATTTTGATCCTTGAGAAATGGTGGGTTTAACTGATAGGCACCCACAGGAACCAAGCAGGCAGGACAACAGGCCTTTCCATCCTGCTTCTGCCAGAACCAGTCTGCTTTTAGCTGTTAACTACCTTTAGCTTTTAGCTGAAACTAAAAAAAGACTATCACGCCTTTAGAAAATACACACAACAAATGGCTGGTATACCGTAGGTGTCACGTCTCTATCAGCTGCAAATGGTCTCTTCATCCAAGTCCTCCCCCTCCTCCTTAGTCATGGCCTCCAGTATTCCACACCTCAGGAATGGCACCACTGCCCATAAGGCAGAATCCTGGAGGGCATCCTTGACCTCTCCTACCCTCCTATCACCATCAGTCACCATACCCTAGGCATGCTGCTGCTTCTCCATCTTTTCAATATATCCAGTTTTCCGCATTACTATCACCAAACTCTGAGTGAGCACCTCATCTCATGACTGGACAATGGCAGTAGCTGCATCCACGGCTGTCCCTTCACTTTCTACTTTGCAACCAGTAATCGTTTAAAGGAGAATTTTTGACACACTGCTCCCATACTTAAAATCCTTAAACAGCTTTTTTACCCTTTCTCCATTGTCACTTGCAGTTTGGGGGATGGGGGGTGGGAAGAGGAGGATTTGTACTTATTTCAGAAATTAGAGGTTAACTCAGTGATTATGAATTGGTATGCTCTGGCTATTGGGCCTAAAGAAATCCTGTTAAGAAAGAGGAGGGTGCAGCAGCATGCAAATGAATCAAAAAGCTAAATTCAAGGCTGAGAAGAAGAAGAAAAAAGATCACTGACAATTCAGTCTGGACCCCAAAGTCCAGATTAATGTAGAAGAATAGAGGGCTAGAGACATCACATCACAAAGAAAGAAAATAGAATAGATGGATTATCTAATACATGTAACCACTCTTGAAAATTTGAGGAAAAAATAGTTGTAATAGGTTTTTAAAGAAAACAGCAAAATGAAGCAGCTGTTGATACTGGAAAGAATAACATTATGCATAAAGGTAAAGGTAACTGTACAATTATGTTTCAGACATAAACAATATTCATGAAATAAACACTCTGAATAATGATTTAACCAAGAATCACGACTGTCCATGGTAGGAGGATGGGGGAGCAGACTGTGAGTGTATAGGTTCTTATCTACCACACCTGATGGATATGGCCCCAAAAGAAAAAAAGTTAAATTTTATATTTTATTTTTAAAAATTTTTTTATGTATTAATTGAAGGATAATTGCTTTACAGAATTTCGTTGTTTTCTGTCAGACCTCAACATGAATCAGCCATCAGATCAGATCAGATCAGTCGCTCAGTCGTGTCCGACTCTTTGCAACCCCATGAATCGCAGCACGCCAGGCCTCCCTGTCCATCACCAACTCCATATCCCCTCCCTCTTGAACCTCCCTCCCATCTCCCTCCCCATCCCACCCCTCTAGGTTGGTACAGAGCCCCTGTTTGAGTTGCCTGAGACATACAGCAATAAAATTTATATTTTTAATATGGTATTTTAAAATACAAAGGCAAATATGGAGCAGAAGACTGAAATTTTTAAATGTTTGTCTCTAAAGGACTGTGGTTGGTAAGAAAGAAGATTTCAGAATTTCATCAAATATTATAGCACAATTTGGGGTTTTTAATTGTGGTCACATATTATTTTTAAGAAAACACATAAATGTTTACAATTATGGAAATAGTAGAACACAGTGCTAAAACATTAACCAAAAAAAAGCAATACTGATATCAGGCAAAAGAGAACTTCAGGCAAAAATATGATTATAAAAATGAAAGTTTTATTCAATGATAGCGGGAATAACTTCCACCCAAATTTCTCAGGATTCTGTATTTATATCCCTCTAACAACATTCATTCAGAATGTGGACAGTGACATGTGACATAATTACGTAAAGAAATTAAAATCCACAAGCAATTTGGAAGAAAGGGGCAGGGAAATGTGCAACCAGCAGTTGCACCCAGAAGTTTTAATCCAGAGTACTTACTTGTAAGAAATGTTTTATAAATAATTATCCATAGGAACTATGCTAAATAATAGCCAAAAATTGAGAAAATGCCACTGTCCATCCATCAACAGGTAAGTGGATAAAGTGTGGTGTATTCATAATTACAAATAAAAAGGAGGTAACTACTATTTCATATCAATAAACAAAAACATCATTCTGAGTAAAAGAAGTCCAACAAAAAAAGATCACATACCTTATAATTCATTTATTTGAGATTAGAGAATGAACACTCCTAAAGGAAATCAACCCTGAATATTCATTGGAAGGACTGATACTGATGCTGAAGCTCCAATACTTTGGCCACCTGATGCAAAGAGCCAACTCATTGGAAAAGACCCTGATGCTGGCAAACATTGAGGGCAAGAGGAGAAGCGGGTGGCAGAGAATAAGACAGTTAGATAGCATTAGGGACTCAGTGGACATGAGTTTGAGCAAAATCTGGAAGACAGGGAAAGACAGGGAAGCTCGGTGTCCTGCAGTTCATGGGGTGAAAAGAATCAGACACAACTTAGTGACTGAACAGCAACAGAATGAAAAAAATTAATATATAGTAACGGAAAGCGTATCACTAGTTCCCTGGGAACGCAGTGGAGTTTGGAGAGGGAGCACTGACAGCAAAGGAACACACGGGAATTTGGGGGTAACAGCAATGCTCTACAGCTAGGCTGCAATGTTCACAGAGGTACGTACGTTTGTCAAGATTCAGTCACATACCTAGACACCTTTTTGTACGTAAATTATAGTTCAATAAATTTGGTTTTTAAATATTTAAAGTAAGAGCTGTGTCTTTCTATAGCTGTCTGGACTGTTATAACAAAATATCTTGCCCTGGATGCCTTAAACAACAAGTATTTATTTCCCACACTTTGAGTGGCAGAGAAGTCCAAGATCAAGGAGCTGGCAAACTCACTCTCTGGTGAAGGCCATCTTCCCAGTTTGCAGACAGCTGCCAGCCATCTTGCTATCTATCTATCTATCTGTATATATATCCTTCCTTGCAGGGAGGGAGAGTGCAAAAGCTCTCTCGTGTCTTCTTATAAAGGCACTAACCTCATCATGGAGGCTCTACCCTTCATAAATTCATCTAAACCTATTTATCTCCCACAGGCTCCATCTCCAAAGACCATTGCATTGCAGATTAGTGCTTCAACATGAATTTGGGGGGCAACAAACATTCAGTCCATAGCAACATGAAGCCTTTCAAAGGGCCTCCAGCCTAGAGCCTGGGAACCTCGACTACATTTGTTGGTAGTGGGGATGATACTTTTTAAAAATCCAGTGAAAAAAGTGTAATAAGTACCAGTAGAAAGGAAGAGAACAATTTCTTCCTGTGAGAGGTGGCAACCTGAGAGTGGTGATGGCACAAAATCCACTCTGTAGTCTTGCTGAGATGGGAGAAGCAGTGTGAGCCAGTCAAGGCTATGAAGCAGTTCATTTTGGCACCAGCAGCAAGAGAAAAATTTAATTAGCTTCTGAAAATGTTGCTGGAGGTTCCACTGAATTAGTAATATTTTATTACCCTAGTTAATATGATATAAACCTTTAATATTCTTTCCCCCATCCTAAAGCTGATGTCTTCTGGGGAAAGTGAATGTACATGTATTTTATGGTATTGTAACAGGACCAGGAACAACATATGAGTGACTGTAGAGACTTAATTGCTCTTAACTTCAGTTCTTTTTTTTTTTTTTTTTTTGGCAATACCACACGGTATGCCATGCCCTCTGCAGTGGAAGCAAGAATTCTTAACCACTGGACTGCCAAGGAAGTCCCAACCTTAGTTCTTTACAAATGAAAATATTAGTCTAGGTGATTTCCAAGGCCTCTTTTAATTTTATATTCTACGGCAGTCCCTTCCCTTAAAGACCATGGAAGGAAATGACATAAAATACTTATAATAATAAAAATAAAACATCAGTACTTACATATGCAGAAAACTCAACATAATCCATTTTAACTATTAAAATAATATATTATTAATATAATAATAAATTAAGTTATGAGATTTCAATAAAGTGGGTGGAAACAAGATAATTATATTTACTAATCTCATCTATCTAAGAAATCAGTATGATTCTTGTATACCAGCAATAGCTGGATCATACCACAAGGTAGCAAGAATTTTAAAATTACTTTTAAAATAAGAGAAAAAAATATCAGTCAACCAGAAACAATCATAACAAGAAGTTTGCAAAATTGCATAGACCCGCAAACTTTCCAGAGAACTAGAAGATTTGAGAAAATGAAAGGAGAGTCATAAAATATGTAGAGTCTGAATTGTATTGATCTCACATCTCCTTTTAGCTTTCACTCTCTTCTGTTCTTTCCTTAATAGTTAACATTTTTAGAGTTGTCAGCACTGTCCATCTCCATTCTCTTCCTTCCCATTTATTTTCCAGTTCACTACAATCTGTCTCATGCCCTCTTTCTAGGCCATCAAAACCATTCTCTTCAAGGTCAAATACTTGTTGCTAAAGCCAATGACACTTTTATAGTCATTATCTTTCCTGAAGGTATTTAACAATATCATCAATCCCCTTTTAAGAAACCATCTTCCCTCTACTTCCAAGACAGTCTTCTGTTTCTCTGCTCTCCCTCTGGTGGCTTATTCTGTCTCATTTTGTGGCTCCCCATTCTCTGCCTGCACTTTCAATCTTCATGTTCTTTAGATCCTCTACTATTTTTCACTCTGTGGATCCTGTCTGGAGATCATATTCAATCTTACAGCTTAACCCACTCTTTAAATACTAAAGACACCCAAATCTATACTCCAGATCTTCTCACCCTAACCCAGACTTCAAAAGCCTATTGACCATGTAGTTTTGGGTATACCACATACATCTCAGACTTGACATATACAAAAAAATAACATCTGCCCATCTCATAACTCACCTTTCCTGCACTCCCTCTCAGTGAATGCAACCAGTGTGTACCCAGTGGCCCTGTGGTGTCAGTTCCCTTATTTTATGTCCAATTACCAATTTCTGTTAATTTTACCTCTTAAATATCTTCCAAATGTCAAACCTTTCTATTTCTGGTACCAATATCCTAGCTCAGACCTGCATCGTTTTTCTTCTGATTTATTAGATTTCCCTGCCTCAATCTTTTGCATCTACTTAAACTGACCCTCCATACTACAGCCAGATAGATCCAACTTGAACTTGAAGCTGGTGAAATCACTCTTACTTAAACCCTTTCAGTGACTCCCCATGATCATCAGGTTAAAGGCCATGCTCCTCAATAAGGTTTGGCCCCTGCAAATAACTCTCTTGTCCAGAACCAAACTTCTTTACTCTGTTTGAGGCACACAGAAGTATTTTCAATTTCTCAAATGTATTAGGCTCTCTATTGACCTTTGTGCATTCTAGCTGCTGCTGTTTATCATCAACTTCTCTCTCATATATTTGACTGTCTACCATAAACCTCAGGACTAATTTAAACATTTGTACTCCAGGAACTCTCACTGATTTCAAATCTGAGGTAGATCCTTTCCACATGTTTTCTCAGCACCCTGTGCCTCTCTTATTGCTCATGCTTGATTGGGTTGGTATGTAAAATGTCAAGTACTCTCCAGTTTCCTGCACTAGAAACCATGAATGTGAGGGAAGGAACTATCTGCATTTAGTGCATCACTGTATCCCCAGGTCAAGTACAGTTTCTGACATGTAGTAGATACTCAATAATTATAGGATGAAATTTATTGTTTAATTGTAGACCTATAATAATGAAGGTAATAATATCGATATAAGAATGAAACCTATATGCAGGTCAGGAAGCAACAGTTAGAACTGGACATGGAACAACAGACTGGTTCCAAATAGGAAAAGCAGTTCGTCAAGGCTGTATATTGTCACCCTGCTTATTTAACTTATAAGCAGAGTACATCATGAGAAATGCTGGGCTGGAAGAAGCACAAGCTGGAATCAAGATTGCCAGGAGAAATATCAATAACCTCAGATATGCAGATGACACCACCCTTATGGCAGAAAGTGAAGAGGAACTCAAAAGCCTCTTGATGAAAGTGAAAGAGGAGAGTGAAAAAGTTGGCTTAAAGCTCAACATTGAAAAAACTAAGATTATGGCATCTAGTCCCATCACTTCATGGGAAATAGATGGGGAAACAATGGAAACAGTGTCAGACTTTATTTTTTTGGGCTCCAAAATCACTGCAGATGGTGACTGCACCCATGAAATTAAAAGATGCTTACTCCTTGGAGGAAAGATATAACCAACCTAGATAGCATATTGAAAAGCAGAGACATTACTTTGCCAACAAAGGTCCGTCTACTCAAGGCTATGGTTTTTCCTGTGGTCATGTATGGATGCGCGAGTTGGACTGTGAAGAAAGCTGAGAGCCGAAGAATTGATGCTTTTGAACTGTGGTGTTGGAGAAGACTCTTGAGAGTCCCTTGGACTGCAAGGAGATCCAACCATTCCATTCTGAAGGAGATCAGCCCTGGGATTTTTTTGGAAGGAATGATGCTGAAGCTGAAACTCCAGTACTTTGACCACCTCATGCGAAGAGTTGACTCATTGGAAAAGACTCTGATGCTGGGAGGGATTGGGCGGGAGAAGAAGGGGACGACAGAGGATGAGATGTCTGGATGGCATCACCGACTCGACGGACATGAGTTTGAGTGAACTCCATAAGTTGGAGATGGACAGGGAGGCCTGGTGTGCTGCAATTCATGGGATCGCAAAGAGTTGGGCACGACTGAGCGACTGAACTGAACTGAACTGAAGAATGAGAAGATCAATAAGACAGAAGAAAAGCCCGAAACAGATCTCTTGGAGACAGAAAATTTAATAGAATTTAATGAAAGTATCAATGTTAACAAGTGGAGAAAAGTGAGAATTTCTGAGTTACTCCTGGTTATCTTTTGGGGTAAGGAGTGAAGAAAGGTTTTCTAAAGTTAAGATATATGAAAAATGCCAGAAAAGGGCATTTGATTCTATAATTTTTTACCTGCTTTTTATTCAAATCTATTAATATGACAAACCAAATTAAAAGACAAATTGAAAACTGAGGGGAATATGTATACTCATTAAATAGGAGAAGAAAGGACTTAAAATTCTTTTCTATATAGTTTCTTCAAATTTAGGAAAACATATGATCCTAGATAAATCATCAGAATGTAAAGAAACCTAAAAGAATTACAAACTAATAATAAACAAAAAAATTGAACTTCAGTTGTAATCAAAGAAATGCATATTTTAAAAATGAGACAAGTTTTTCTAACCTTAACATCAATAAAATTTTTTTCAATTTTTTTAGGATAATTGCTTTATAATGTTGTGGTGATCTCTACCATACATCAGCTTGAATCAATCATAATTATATATACATCGCCTCCCTCTTGAGCTTTCCTCCTCTCCATTGCACCCCTCTAGGTTGTCACAGAGTGCCAGGGTGGGCTCCCTGTGTCATACAGCAACTTCCTTCTCTTTATTTATTTTACCCATGGTAGTGTATATATGTCAACACTACCTTCTCTGTCCTAGCCTCTCCTTCTTCCCTGTGTCCACAAGTTAATATAAAAATTCTAGGCAAATAAGAGAATAGTGTGGTATTACTGGGGAGGGAGAAATTAATACAGCTTGAACAGTTTGCAGTATGTATCAAGGTTCATGAAACCTTTCAAGAATCTAAAATTCTTTGACCTTCAATGAATCAAACCTAAAGAAATAATCCAAAAGGGAAAAATTTTGTCTACAAAAATATTAATTACATTGTTATGCACAACCATGTAAAATGGGGAAAAATAAGAAATAAACTATAAGAAGTTGTTTAAGTAAATTTTACTATATCCACAAACTGGAGTGTTTTGCAGCCCCAGACAGAGAGATAGGTAGGTAAATTGGTAGGTAGACAGAAAGATGCAAAACTGCATAGGAAGTATGAGGTTACCATTGTAAAATTAAGTATGTACAAATACACAAAGAGGCTATAAGGAAATAAATATGTTAGATTTGCTTCCCTCTAGGTAAGAGATTGAGAGACTGTTGTTTTTACCTCTGTATGCTTCTGTATTTTCACATTATCTACAGAAATGCTAGGCTGGATAGATCATAAGCTGGCATCAAGATTGCCAGGAGAAATATCAACAACCTCAGATATGCAGATGACACCACTCTAATGGCAGAAAGCGAAAAGGAACTTAGCCTCTGGCTTGAGGGTGAAAAAGGAGAGTGAAAAAGCTTAAAACTCAACATTCAAAAAATCATCCAGTCCCATCACTTCATGGCAAATAGATGGGGGAAATGTGGAAACAGTCGCAGATTTTCTTTTCTTGGGTTCCAAAATCACTGTGGATCGTGACTGCAGCCATGAAATTAAAAGACGCTTGTTCCTTGGAAGAAAAACAAGGCATCATCATCTCAATGGACATGAGTTTAAGCAAATTCTGGGTGTTAGTGAAGGACAGGGAAGCCTGGTGTGCTGCAGTTCATGGGGGTCACAAAAAGTTGGAATGACTTGGCAACTGAACAGCAAACAACCTGACTGCATATAAGCATCTAGACTGATGGAGCCGAGTATTGATCTTTACACGGAAAAAGACCTCTGGGCTACAAATGTGAAAGAGTCTTGGAGCCTTGAAATTTGGCTAAGATGTCTTGTACCAATTATTGGCACAGGGAGGGCTCAGGAATGCTAGAGAGGCATAGGGGATATGCCCCAAGCCTTGATGTGGGGCCTGGAAACCACAGAGAGTGGGAAATAGGGGACTGGGGAGCAATGAAGGGGCAACAAGGGCCCCGGAATCAGGAAACCTAGAATCACAGATGGGGATATAGATTATGGGCCAGTAGACTTAGGGAACATGAGCTTCCAGCATCCCACAGAGTTTCTAGAGTACTGCAGGTGAGAGGTCAGGTGAGCTAGAGATAAGGCCCGTGGGCCACCATGTGTATTCCAATCCTGTTTCAAAGTGAAAACATGGTATTTCAGAAAATTGCTTAAAAGGGATTGTGCCCAGCTCTGAAAGTAACAAAGCTGACTAGAAAGAGAAGGTGGAGAAGATGGGGCTTTGAGGAATCTATGGGAAGAGAAGAGAGATAGGCAAAAGGACCTCCATGTGCTCAAGAAACTTGGGGCAATCAATGGCCTTCACCGAGAGCCCTGTATTCCTACACATGATACTGGCATTAAAAAGAGCTTTAAAGCATAAGCCAGTTGATCCTGTTAGAATTAAGTTTACTGTGAGTGACAAAAACCCCCAAATAACAATGATTTGAATTATTTATTTTAAATTTATTTTTGTTGTTGTTCAGTCACTCAGTCATGTCTGACTCTTTGCAACCCCATGGACTGCAGCATGCCAGGCTTCCCTGTCCTTCACCATCTCCCACAACTTGCTCAAACTCAAATTTTAATTGGAGAATAATTGCTTTACAATATTGTGTTTGCTTCTGCCACACAATAGTATGAATCAGCCATAAGTAAACATACATCCCCTCCCTCTTGAACTTCCCCACATCCCATCCCATCCCACCCCTCTGGGTGGTCACAGAGCATAGACGTTTGTTTTTCTCTACAATCTAAGTCAAAGGGCAGGCACCCAGTACTGGGCAGCTGTATCAGGGATGCAGGCTCCCTCTACCTAATGCTTCACCAACCATTAACTCCACACACAAAGCCACTGGGACAGCTCTCCCAGCATCAGCCACCTTGCCTCCATGCTGGTCAGTGGTGGAGAGGAAAGGGGCAAAGAAAGCTGCTGCGGTTACCTGACATTTCTACTTATCTGCCATTGGCCAGAACTTAGTCACAGGGTCACATGTAGATGCAAGAGAAGGTGGGAAATGTCATGTTTATTCTAGAGAGTCACATGTCCAGTTCAACATTCTATTGATACTGCAGGTGGCTTCTAGAAAGGGGAAATAAGTAACGTTTCTTCCAAAGAAATATTTTAATAAATGAAATGAGAGGGATACAATATCCACAAGAGGGAACACTGGGCAAAGTCAAAAAGGGGTGAAGAGCACTGTGTGTCCACAAAAACAGTGAATACCATCTACTAGCTGGGGACTGCTGAATCAACCATGTGTAAGTGTTAGGTTCAACATACAAGGAACATTTGTCTCTGTGAAACCATGACTTACGTTACTTTCTAGTCTCCTTATTCTCTGGTATTTGGCATAATTTTCCCCAGTTTACACATTCACAACATGTTGGTAGTTTGTTTTTCAAAACACTTACTGCTCCAAGTTTGTTCTCAATTCCAAAGAATTATAAAAATGACTCAAACCTGTACAAAGACGCAAACTTTAGACTGCTGAATATATACTTACTCTGGATTTTGAAAGCATAGGTTTGTCAGTATTAGCCACCTATAGCCAGAGATCCAAGTGAATGCACCACGCCTAACCTGGTAATTTTGTCCTCTGCAACACTACATCTGAGAATATAAGTAAGATGAGTGTGCAACATTCAAAGATGAGACAACTGAAGAGTCATTACAACATGCCTGATGATCATATCTCACAGAGCCATAAACACATCATTTTGTGTGAAATACGGTTGCTTCACTGCTTCGTTTCCAGTAAATTTGATTTGAAATGGGAGCAATCTTTCCCTTTAACCCTGTCCCTAAGCCTTGATTCCAGAAAATAAACATGACGACATTTATCTGGCCCTTGGGTGGGTCTCAAAAATTTTGGACAAATGCCTTTATATTTTGCTGCAATAGAATGTCTTGAGGAAAATGTGGTCAGCAATGAAGAGGGAGAAAATGCAGCCCACTTGGGTATCCAGGGTCAAGTGTTCTTTTCCATAAAGTACATCATCAAGGTGAATTTGTATTAGAAGAGACTTGGTGACAGCAACACGTTTTTCTCTGAGGAAACTACTAAACAGGCTGCAAAATTGCCATCTTTTGCAGTATTCAGCTTAGAAAACTCCTGGAGCTAATGTTACCTTAGGGGAAAGGCTTTGGCAGAAGAAGACATGGCCAAACAGCTGGAATAAGTTACCTGCTACACAGAAAAGGGCCCTGGCCTTGTTCACACTGCAGACATCTTTATGCCCCTACTTTAAGAAGCATCATCTACAGGGAATATAATAACGATTCCTCATTGTTGTACTTTGGCATTTTCTTGTAGCACATTAACTTCATGCATTATAATCTTTGCTCTGAAAACAGCTGGTTTAGCTCAAACAGCTTGAACACAAATGAAATCCCTGTTCACCCCTTATATAAGTTTTGTATTTGAGCATGAAATCATGGGATCAAATCCTCAACAGCCCTGGAACGTTTCTCTAGAAAAAGTGTTTCTTATAAAACCCTTAGTCTTCCTTTTATAATTATGATGCAGAGGAAAAAAAGAATCTTCATTTGAATATTTCAGTAGATATGACTTATACAACCTTTATTCATTCACGTAGCAGTTGCCAACATTTTTGCTATATCCAGTTTCCCCCACTTGCTCCATACATGATTAATAAGGAATAAGCCTACAGCAAGCATAATTCTCAATGGTGAAAAACTGAAAGCATTCCCCCTAAGATCAGGAACAAGACAAGGGTGTCCACTTTCACCACTATTATTCAGCAGAGTTCTGGAAGTCCTAGCTACAGCTATCAGAGAATAAAAAGAAATAAAAGGAATCTAGATTGGAAAAGAAGAAGTAAAGCTCTCACCGTTTGCAGGTGACATGATACTGTACATAGAAAACCTAAAGATAGTATCAGAAAATTACTAGAGCTAATCAGTGAATTTAACAAAGTTGTATGATTTTGTTAAAATCATACACAGAAATCACTTGCGTTTCTCTATACTAACAATGGAAAATCAGAAAGAGAAATTAAGGTATCAATCCCATTTACCACTGCAGCAAAAAGGATTAAATATCTAGGAATAAACTTACCTAAGGAGACAGAAGAACAGTACCCACAAAATTATAAGACACTAATGAAAGAAATCAAAGATGACATAAACAGGTGGAGAGATATTCCATATTCCTGGGTCAGAAGAATCAATATTGTTTAAATGACTATACTACCAGATGCAATCTACAGATTCAATGTGATCCCTATCAAATTACCAATGTCATTTTCATATAACTAGAACAAAAAATTTCACAATTCACATGGAAACACAAAAGACCCTGAAAGGCCAAAGCAGTCTTGAGAAAGAAGAATGGAGCTGGAGGAGTCAACCTTCCTGACTTCAGATTATACTACAAAGCTACAGTCATCAAGACAGTATGGCACTGGCACAAAAACATAGAGCAATGGAATAAGATAGAAAGCCCAGAAATAAACCCATGCACCTATGAGTACCCTATTTTTGACAAAGGAGGCAAGAATATTCAATGGGGCAAAGACAGCCCCTTCAATAAATGGTGCTGGCAAAACTGGACAGCAACATGTAAAAGAATGAAATTAGAACACTTGCTAACACCATACACAAAGATAACTCAAAATGGGTTAAAGACCTAAATATAAGACCAGAAACTATAAAACTCTTAGAGGAAAACATAGGCAGAACACTCGATGACATAAATCAAAGCAAGATCCTCTATGACCCACCTCCTAGATAACAGAAATAAAAAGAAAAGTGAACGAGTGGGACCTGATTGAACTGAAAAGCTTTTGCACAACAAAGGAAACTCTAAGCAAGGTGAAAAGACAACCCTTGAATGAGAGAAAATAATAGCAAATGAAACAATCGACAAAGGATTAATTTCCAAAATATACAAGCAGCTCATACAACTCAATACCACAAAAATAAACAACCCAATCAAAAAGTGGGAAAAAGACTTAACAGACATTTCTCCAAAGAAAACATATAGATGGCTAACAAATACATAAAAAGATGCTCAACATCACTCATTATTATAGAATTGCAAATCAAAACTACAATGAGATATCAACTCACATCTGTGAATGGCCTTCATCAAAAAATCTACAAACAATAAATGCTGGAAATGGTGTGGAGAAAAGGGAACACTCTTTCACTGTTGGTGGGAAACTGATATAGCCACTATGGAAGACAGTATGGAGATTCCTTAAAAACCTTGGAATAAAACCACCATATAACCCAGCAATCCCACTCCTGGGCATATACCCTGAGGAAACCAAAATTGAAAGAGACACATGTATCCAATTGTTCATTGCAGCACTATTTACAATAGGTAGAACATGGAAGCCAGAGAAGGCAACAGCACCCCACTCCAGTACTCTTGCCTGGAAAATCCCATGGATGGAGGAGCCTGGTAGGCTGTAGTCCATGGGGTCGCAAAGAGTCAGACACGACTGAGCAACTTCACTTTCACTTTTCACTTTCACGCATTGGAGAAGGAAATGGCAACCCACTCCAGTGTTCTTGCCTGGAGAATCCCAGGGATGGGGGAGCCTGGTGGGCTGCTGTCTATGGGGTCGCACAGAGTCGGACATGACTGAAGTGACTTAGCAGCAGCAGCAGAACATGGAAGCAAACTAGAGATGTCCATCAACAGATGAATGGATAAAGAAGTTGTGGCAAATGTACACAATGGAATATTACTCAGACCATAAAAAGGAACACATTTGAGTCAGTTCTAATGAGGTGAATAAACCTAGAACCTATTATAGAGTGAAGTGAGTCAGAAAGAGAAAGATATATACTGTATTCTAACACGTATATACAGAATCTAGAAAAATGATACTGAAGAATTTACTTACACGGCAACAATGGAGAAACAGACATAGAGAAAAGACTTATGTACATGGGGAGAGAGGAGGAAAGGGTGAGATGTATGGAAATAGTAACATGGAAACTTATATTACCATATGTAAAATAGATAGCAAACGGGAATTTGCTGTATGGCTCAGGAAACTCAAACAGGGACTCTGTATCAACCTAGAGAGGTGGGATGGGGAGAGAGATGGAAGGGAGTTTCAAAAGGGAGGGGATATATGTATACCTATGGTTGATTCATGTTGAGGTTTGACAGAAAACAGTAAAATTCTGTAAAACAACTATCCTTCAATAAAACATAAATAAATTTTTAAAAAACCCCACTCTACTGATAATAAAAAAAAAAAAGCAGTGAACAGAACAGTGTAATAATGTGCTACCACTTGCACTTTAAAATAAATAAATAAAAACATATATCATGATTTACATACAGCTGTATCCCAGCTAAGTTTTTTATATGGGATTATGATATTAAAGAACAGATACTAGCTGAAGTCAATTTGAGGTAGCAGGTTGGTGATTTAAGAAACATGATTTTTCTATATTCATAAAGATGAGGCTACTGATTCATGATTTGGAGCTGAAAGAGCCAGATTTGAGTTAGGATTTACCTTTTAACTATATGAACATTGTCTGATTTCTAAACTTCTCTGATCCCTAGCTTCCTAACCTAGATAAAATGGTAATCAAAATAATAATAATATTTGAAATTATGATTATTCTCTCAGGATGGTTGTTGGAATTAACAGAGTATTTTAGAGACTTTAAGGTGATGTTTAATAAATTAATTAATCATATGTGATTTGAGTTGATTGGATTCTTTCCCCAGTGATGAGAAGGGTCTGTCCCAAACCACCTGTTAATTTGCCTTGAAATCCTACAGCAAAACCTCCGCACTTGATTGAAGACTGGCTAAGATCCATGCCATCATTTAGACTGAATGAGCAGATATTCTCAGAACTTTAACTCCAGATCTTGGCTACATCCACTAAAGAATAGAGCCAACTAGCCTTGACCACTGTTAAACTGGTACTTCTGACCCCCTGAAAATATATCCATTTGAAGCCAAATGTGCTCAAATTCATTTTAAAAATGCATCTGAATTGATTGAAAAATGCTTTCAATCTGGCTAAATATATTTTTGGTGAAAACCTAGCAACAGACAAAAACACTGTCTCTAAGATAAGGTAAGCAGGTGAGTCCAAAACTTGTGTCAGGCGGACCCCCTATGACTTGAATAAAACAGTTTTTCCAAGTTACTGCAATTTGTGCACTTGTTTGCCTGGGCCTCATCAAATTAGACTAGTGGCATCTTTTTGTTAAATTTGCCTTAGCTTTCCAGAGTGGAAGCCATTAAGGAAAACTATCTCCCTATTAGCTTGATTCATGATCCAGACTCTTCTAAACTAGCACGGGATAAAAATTTCCATTAACACTATTTTTTCTTTGTGGATCTCTCTGGCAGGAGACAAAGATTTGGTGTCTGGGTTGGAAAGTTGCCCTGAGAAGGAAATGGCACCTCACTCCACTATTCTTGCTTGGGAAATCCCATGGACAGAGGAGCCTGTCAGGCTACAGTCCATGGGATCATAAAGAGTCAGACACAGCTTAACGAATAAACCATAACAACAAAAACTGGTGAGTAAGTGAGGTTCAATAAAGGACAGAAATGGTAGGGACCTAACAGAAGCAAAAGATATTAAGAAGAGGTGGCAAGAATACACAGAAGAACTGTACAAAAAAGATCTTCATGACCCAGATAGTCACAATGGTGTGGTCACTCACCTAGAGCCAGATATCCTGGAATGGGAAGTCAAGTGGGCCTTAGAAAGCATCACTACAAACAAAGCTAGTGGAGGTGATGGAATTCCAGTTGAGCTATTTCAAATCCTGAAAGATAATGCTGTGAAAGTGCTGCACTCAATATGTCAGCAAACTTGGAAAACTCAGCAGTGGCCCCAGGACTGGAAAAGGTCAGTTTTCATTCCAATCCCAAAGAAAGGCAATGCTAAAGAATGCTCAAACTACTGCACAATTGCACTCATCTCACACACTAGTAAAGTAATGTTCAAAATTTTCCAAGCCAGGCTTTAGCAATATGTGAACCATGAACTTCCAGATGTTCAAGCTGGTTTTAGAAAAGGCAGAGGAACCAGAGATCAAATTGCTAACATCCACTGGGTCATTGAAAAAGCAAGAGAGTTCCAGAAAAACATCTATTTCTGCTTTATTGACTATGCCAAAACCTTTGACTGTGTGGATCACAATAAACTGTGGAAAATTCTGATAGATGGGAATACCAGACCACCTGACCTGCTTCTTGAGAAACCTGTATCCAGGTCAGGAAGCAACAGTTAGAACTGGACATGGAACAACAGACTGGTTCCAAATAGGAAAAGGAGTACGTCATGGCTGTATCTTGTCACCCTGCTTACTTAATTTATATGCAGAGTACATCATGAGAAACGCTGAGCTGGAAGAAGCACAAGCTGGAGTCAAGATTGCTGGGAGAAATATCAATAACCTCAGATATGCAGATGACACCACCCTTATGGCAGAAAGTGAAGAAGAACTAAAGAGCCTCTTGATGAAATTGAAAGATTAGAGTGAAAAAGTTGGCTTAAAACTCAACATTCAAAAAACTAAGGTTATGGCATCCTGTCCCATCACTTCATGCCAAATAGATGGGGAAACAATGGAAACCAAGTCTGACTTTATTTTTCTGGGCTCCAAAATCACTGCAGATGGTGACTGCAGCCATGAAATTAAAAGATGTTTACTCCTTGGAAGGAAAGTTATGGCCAACCTAGATAGCATATTAAAAAGCAGAGACATTACTTGGTCAACAAAGGTCCATCTAGTCAAGGCTATGGTTTTTCCAGTGGTCATGTATGGATGTGAGAGTTGGACTATAAAGAAAGCTGAGCACCAAAGAATTGCTGCTTTTGAACTGTGGTGTTGGAGAAGACTCTTAAGAGTCCCTTGGACCTCAAGGAGATCCAACCAGTCCATCCAAAAGGAGATCAGTCCTGAATATTCATTGGAAGGACTGATGCTGAAGCTGAAACTCCAATACTTTGGCCACCTGATGCAAAGAACTGACTCATTTGAAAAGACCCTAATGCAAGGAAAGATTGAAGGTGGGAGGAGAAGGGGATGACAGATGATGAGATGGTTGGATGGCATCACTGACTCAATGGACATGAGTTTGGGTGGACTCCGGGAGTTGTTAATGGACAGGGAGACCGGGCATGCTGTGGTTCATGGAGTCTCAAAGAGTCAGACACGACTGAGCGACTGAACTGAACTGATTCCTTCCTCTACTTCTAAGGGAACACAGGAAAAGACAATACAAAGAGCAAAAGGAACAAATGTGGGAGCAAAAGCCATATGATTAGATCTTATTTAATTTGTTTTTTGGAGCAAAATTTTCAGCAACATATCTTGTTTTCACTTGAGGGCAATAGGAAAGTGACAATATGGTGTAAACAGCTGATCAACCATGCATAATCTAGCCTCAATATTTTTGCCATATCTGAGATCTTCAGATAAATATTTAATCAAAAAAAAAGCAATGTGAAGAATAGCATGAATAACAGAGTATCAATTAGGCTTTTAAAAAATAACTATAAACACATATACATACGCTATATGAACATAATATCCCTGAAAATACCAATAAGAAATTGTTTGCTCTAGTTGTCTTTGTAGAAAATTTGGCTGGTTAAAAGATAAGGGTATACCTCTTTGTACTTTTTTAGTATTGTACCATTTGTATATACTACCTGGTCAACATAATATTTTTATTGTGATATAATTAACATATATAATTACAATGATTTGATATATGTATAGTTTGTGAAATGATCACTACAGTAAGTTTTGTTAATATCCATCACCATGTACAATTACAGATTTTTTGTTTGTGTGATCAGAACTTTTAAGGCCTACTATCTCAGCCACTTTCAAATATGCAATATGGTACTATTAACTGTAGCCACCAAGCTGTACTTTACATCTTCAAGACTTATTTATAACTGGAAGTTTGTACCTTTTGACCACCATAACCTATTTTGCTCTCCCCAACAGCTATGGCAACCACTAAATGCTAAAGCTGAAACTCCAATACTTTGGCCACCTCAGGCGAAGAGCTGACACATTGGAAAAGACTCTGATGCTGGGAGGGATTGGGGGCAGGAGGAGAAGGGGACAACAGAGGATGAGATGGCTGGATGGCATCAACGACTCGATGGACATGAGTTTGAGTGAACTCTGGGAGTTGGTGATGGACAGGGAGGCCTGGCGTGCTGCAATTCATGGGGTCGCAAAGAGTCGGACACGACTGAGCGACTGAACTGAACTGAATCTGATCTCTGTTTCTATGTGTTTGGTACTCTCTTTCTGTTTGTTTTATTTTGTTTTAGATTCCAAGTGAGATCATGCATATATGTCTTTCTCTGTCTGACTTATTTCACTCACTATAATGTCCATCCAAGTTCTCACAAATGGAAGATATCGCTTCTTTTTTATGGCTGAATAATATTGTACTTTGTATGTGTGTGTGTGTGTGTGTGTGTGTGTGTATGCCTTATCTATTCATCCGAGAGTTGACACTTACGGTGCTTCCATATCTTGGATATTAAAACAATAATGCAATGAACATGGAGGTGCAGATATGTTTTCCAATTAGCCTTCATTTCCTTCAGAAAAATACCCAGAAGTGGAATTGCTGGGTAATTGTTTTTTCAGAAGCCTCCAGACTGTTTTCCAGAGTGGTTGCACCAATTTACATACACACCAACAGTGAGCACATGTTCCCTTTTACCCATATCCTCTTCAATATTTGCTATTTGTGTTCTTTTTGATGATGGCCATTCTGACCTGTGTGAGGTGGTATTTCATTGTAGTTTTGGTTTGCATTCCCCTGATGATTAGTGATGTTGAACATCTTTTCATGTATCTGTTGTTCACCTGCATATCTTCTTCAGAAGAAGGTCTATTCAGCTCCTCTGCCCATTTTTTATTCAGTTGTTCATTTTCTGCTATTGAGTTATATGAGTTCTTTACATATTTTGGATATTAATCCCTTATTAGATGTATGACTTGCAAATATATTTTCCCATTCAGTAGGTTCCTTTTTCAATTTGTTGATGATTTCCTTTTCTATGCAGAAGTGTTTAAAGTTGATGTAGTCCCACCTGTTTACTTTTGCTTTTGCTGTCTTAGGATTTGGTGTCAAATCCAAAAAAAATCATTGCCAAGGCCAACATCAAGGAGCTTACTGCCTATCTTTTCTTCTAGGAATTTCATGGCACTGGGTCTCATGTTCAAGTCTTTAATGCATTCTGAGTTAATTTTCATGTATGATGTAAGATAATGATTGAGTTTCATTCTTTGACATGTGACTATTCAGTTTCCCAACATTATTTACAGAAGAGAATGTCCTTTCTCCATTGTATAGTTTTGGTTCTTTCATCATAAATTAAATAAACCTATGACCACATGTATGTATGCTTATTTCTGGGCTCTATGTTCTGTTCCATTATTTTAACTAAAATATATTAATAAAATGAAAAGTTTACATTACTACAATAGTAGGTATCTGTGAAATGGAACTAATACACTGTATCCTGCTCCATATTTGTTGAAAGGAAAGATGTGCCAATATTAAAAGAGACTTTCTCCTTGATATATTTGGAAGTTTGAGAAAAGAAATTGATCAATAAGAAGAGAAACCAAAATCTTGGAGAAAATATTTACAAAAAAGACATCTGATAAAGGACTATTTTTTTAAATATGCCAAGAACTTGTAAAAGTCGACTTAGAAATGAACTAAATTGCAAAAGACTACAGAAGGTACACATATGGCAAATAAACATATTAACAAGCTCTCCATATCATAGGTCACCAGGAATATGTAAATTAAAGCAACAATGAAATACCACTGCACACCTATTAGAATGGCAGACTTTGGAACACTGACAAAACCATGTTAGCAAGGATGTGGAGCAATAGAATTCTCACTCATTACTGGTGGGTACAAATGCAAAATGGTACAGCCACTTTGGAATACACTTTTGTGATTTCTTTATAAAATATACATACTCTTACCATATGATCCAGCAATCACACTCACTGTTATTTTCAAAAATGAGCTGAAAATATGCCCACACACAAAAAAATTGCACATAGATGCTTATCACAGCTTTTTTCATAACTGCCAAGACTTGGAAGCAACCAAGACATCCTTCAATAGGTGGAGGAATAAACAAACTGCAGTACATCCAGAAAAAGTAATATTATTTATTATTAAAAATATATGAGCTACCAAGCCATGAAAAGGCATAAAGCTAAGTGTATATTACTAAGTAAAAGAAGCCAATCTGAAAAGGCTACATACTATATTATTCTAACTAAATGATACTCTTGAAAGGTAAAACTATGGAGAAAGTAAGATCAGTGGCTGCCAGGGGTTAGAGGGAGGAGAGGAGATAAAGGATGAATAAGCAGAGCACAGAAGCTTTCAAGGGTAGTGAAACTTTTCTGTACCTGTGTATAGTTGTAAATCAGTTTAGTTCAGTTGCTCAGTCGTGTCTGACTCTTAGAAACCCCATGGACTGCAGCATGCCAGGCTTCCCTATGCATTACCAACACCTGGAGCTTACTCATACTCTTGGCCATTGAGTTGGTGATGCCATCCAGACATCTAATCCTCTGTCATCCCCTTCTCCTCCTGCCTGCAATCTTTCCTTGCATTAGGGCCTTTTCAAATGAGTCAGTTCTTCACATCAGGTGACCAAAGTATTGGAGTTTCAGCTTCAACATCAGTCCTTCCAATGAATATTCAGGACTGATTTCCTTTAGGATGGACTGGTTGGATCCCCTTGCAGTCCAAGGGACCCTCAAGAGTCTTTGCCAACACCACAGTTCAAAAGCATCAATTCTTCAGTGCTCAGCTTTCTTTATAGTCCAACTCTCACATTCATACATGACTACTGGGAAAACCATAGCCTTGACTAGATGGACCTTTGTTGACCAAGTAATATCTCTGCTTTTTAATATGCTGTCTAGGTTGGCCATAACTTTCCTTCCAAGGAGTAAGCGTCTTTTAATTTCATGGCTGCAGTCACCTTTTGCAGTGACTGTGGACCCCAAGAAAATAAAGTCTGTCACGGTTTCCATTGTTTCCCCATCTATTTGCCATGAGGTGATGAGACCAGATGCCATAATCTTAGTTTTTTGAATGTTGAATTTTAAACCAACATTTTCACTCTCATCTTTCAATTTCATCAAGAGGCTCTTTAGTTCTTCACTTTCTGCCATAAGGGTGGTGTCGCCTGCATATCTGAGGTTATTGATATTTCTCCCGGCAATCTTGATTCCAGATTGTGCTTCATCCAGCCTGGTATTTTGCATGATGTACTCTGCATCATGCATGTTAAATAAGCAGGGTGACAATATACAGCCTTGATGTACTCCTTTCCCAATTTAGAACCAGTCCGTTGTTCCATATTCAGTTCTAACTGTTGCTTCTTGACCTGTGTACAGATTTCTCAGGAGGCAGGTCAGGTGGTCAGATGGTATGCCCATCTCTTTCAGAATGTTCCACAGTTTGTGGTCATCCACACAGTCAAAGGCTTTGGTGTAGTTAATACAGCAGAAGTAGATATTTTTTTGGAACTCTCTTGTTTTTTTCAGTGATCCAACAAATGCTGGCAAGTTGATTTCTGGTTCCTCTGCCTTTTCTAAATCCAGCTTGAACATCTGGAAGTATTGGTTCACATACTGTTGAAGCCTGACTTAGAGAATTTTGAGCATTACTTTACTAGCGTGTGAGATGAGTACAGTTGTGCAGTAGTTTGAGCATTCTTTGGGATTGTCTTTCTTTGGGATTGGAATGAAAACTGACCTTTTCCAGTCTTGTGGCCACTGCTGGGTTTTCCAAATTTGCTGGCATATTGAGTGCAGCACTTTCACAGCATCACCTTTTAGGATTTGAAATAGCTCAACTGGAATTCCATAACCTCCACTAGCTTTGTTCGTAGTGATGCTTCCTAAGGCCCACTTGACTTTGCATTCCAGGATATCTTTCTCTGGGTGAGTGATCACACCATTATGGTTATCTAGGTCATTAAGATCTTTTTTGTATAGTTTTTTGTGAGCCTGCATAGAGAACCCAATGAGTGAACATGTTTTGCGTCCTGGCACAAGCAGAACAAAAAAAAGTGGAAACACTGAGAAGCATGAATGGGGACTGTTCTAGTGGCTTGCATGAAAAGACACAGGAATATTCTTAAATTTGAAATAGGAAGAAAGGAGGCAATGGGGGCTTACCTAAAGAGACACAGAACCAATCAGATGTCTGCCCCGAGGCAGGATGCTGGACTATTGCTCCTCGAGCTCTAGTGGAAAAACTCTGACTCAAGAGGACTTATTCTTTTATTTTGAACATAATCACATTTTCAGAATCATTTTCAAAATCATATGACACCATGACATATCAGCCAACCATCTTAGACAATGAAAACAACCAGTATGGCAATTTTTTTCTTGGGTTGTGTTCCATACAAAGGTATTCATCAGGAAGAAAATGGGTATCCATGGTCAAATAAGAACTAGAAACTCTAAGTTAAATAAAAACAAATACTTATTTTATGGAAAAATATCTCAGAGTATTTAACTAATGCACTACCTATTTCCTAGGAGGGTGTAAGTAAGCAGTGCTTTCCTAACACCTGACCACAGGTCCCCTCTATTCCACCAACCCTCCCTTTCCCTTATTTTTTAGTGTTACGTCTACTAACAGCTCTATATCTGCAAAACTTAGAACTGAGTATATTGAGCATCACAGGCAGGGACTGCCTTAGGCTACTATACTGCCTTCACC